>NC_059425.1:71948149-72263992 GCF_021028975.2 Sphaerodactylus townsendi
AGGCAGTGTTTTGTTTTTTTGCAAAGATCTCCACAAAGTTTAAAGATTCCTAAATTTGGAACAACAATATAAACATCTTCCACTAAATCAGTACTTCTGCCCAAAGTAAATTTGGTTCCTAATTTCATTTTTTTTGTTCTGCCATAATTTCAAAAATTGCAAGCCCACTCAGAATTCTTGGTTTGTGGGATTTAAAACTTGTCCTTTTTTCTGAGAAAAGGTAATAAGCAGAGACATGAAATATTTATTCTTCAAGTCGGCCAGTGCTCTTCAAGGGTGAACAAATTTAAAGGCTTAGAGCAGAAAACAAACAGTTTTGAAGCACTATTACAAGAGTTAAAAGAACCAATCAATTTAAACAGCAGATAGCATAAACAGACAAGTGGAACTTTAAAAATGCAGATCACACTTGCCACGCATAAATATGGGAAGAAGGCAAAAGAAAAAAAATAGAAGCTATACAATTTTATCTATAAGCTTAAGAATAAAAATTTCATGTAGTCCTTTCCTTAGTGTAAATATCAAAAAGAATTATATTTAATATTTCAACACCTATCTATTTTCCACCGCAGCACCCTTATACAGCTTTACAATTCCTAAACACCCTAAGACTAGGACACACAAGATCTGAAGGAAATGAGGCTGCCACAACTCTTCTGATTCATAAAGAACACTGATAACACAAGACAGGGATCCCATCAAGGCTTGAAGATGAAAACAGCTACTCCAGATATGGAGATTTCACCCCAACACATACTGCAATATATAGCATACTGACAGATCTGTATACATCACTCACTTCTTGAAGCAAGATCTAAAAGAAAAGACATGAAAAGCCCCTTAGTGGGAAATAAAAAATACATCCAGGAGGAAACAGTAAGTCAGATAGGTGATGGCATAATCCACAGTCAAGTAAAAGGAAAGTATCAGACCCTCAGCTCTATACCTTTCATTTAATAAAATGCTTTGCTTTAGGAAGCTTAACTCAAAGCCTTGTACAATAGTCTTTGCTGACCAATAAGGTAATGTAAGCACAGACACAGATAGAACCCTTACAATTTTACTAAAATGCAACTTCCTACAGTGTTTCTGTTCTATTCCCTCACTCAATAGTTGCTACTTTTGCAATAAATGGAAAACTTACTGCAATAAATCTATATGGCCAGTAGGAATCTGGATAGGAAACAAGTCACAAACTTTAAAGCATAGAGTAATAACTCATAAAGGGCATGCAATACTTTGCCATAGATTCCTCCAGTATGAATATCTTCCTGTTCTTTTACAGTGGACAGCCAGAACCTCCGGTTCCAGCAGCAGCCATCAGCAGGCCACAGCCTGACCCTGCAACAGGGTACGTGCTTGTCTATTCTATAAGTTACCCTCTACTATGCTCTAACCAGACAAAGAGGAACAAGAAGTATAAATCTAAACAATAAATACAAACTGCAACTTCTTATTTTAAGCAGTGCCAGCATTTCCTAACTTCAGCACTCTGCAAACTAGCCATGTAAATCACATGCTATAAGCACAAATTGCTGAGGTTTCATAAATTGTATGGATTTTCCTCGCAACTCACTGCATGCCTGCTGGCAATTTATACTCATGGCATAAAAAACAAAGGCTGCAATGTAAAGACAGTTAATGGGTTAAATTAATCCATTAAAACCTTTTTACTGAGTTACAAATGCTCACAATTAATCAGATGACAAGGTTAATCTTAGAAGAGGTATTCTTCACTTATACAGAAAAAATGCTTCTAAAACTGTATCCAATAAAGTAATATGTCTCAAGGATTTTTTAAAATTCTACTACCATTGTGTGTTTGTTCATAACATTAACAATCTGATGATTAATCTGAGATTCTTCATAGGTTGACAAACTTTTAACAAGAATAGCATTTATTCTCACACAGTTACATTATTTTCCTTCAGCCACACAGGAAGGCCCATTCGCAGGCACAGGTATTTAGATAAAGTTAGTACATGTGGATCTGGGGACTTGAGTCTTTAGAATATATTTTATTTGAGAGTGAAATCTGGTCAGATCTGATTTCCCCTTCTTCTTAATCTGTTAATGTGAATTTACCAACTGAAAAAAAAATTCTCCACTTTTTCCCTGCCAAGGAGGATCAGTAGCAGTAACTAAATATTTAGCTCAGATGGTTGCTGGTAAGAGGGTTGGACCTCAATGTGTTCCAACACCACTGAATCAAAAGAATAAGGTAAGTAAGAGGATTGACAACCATCTATGAAGCAAATCTGAATACACGAAGAAAGCCTGATAATCTTTTGGGATACTGGACAGCCAAGTAGTTCTCTATCCTAAAAGATTATCCGCTTCCTCAAAAGATGTGACTGGGTGTGACAGAACACATCCTAATCCTGAAACATAATTCAGTAAGAACAGAGGCCGTTTCCGCACGGGCAAAATATGACGTCGTCATAGCGAGCGTCAGAGGCGTTATACTTGTAGGAGATGCGCGGTCAGCGCCGTCGTGTAGCAGCTAAACCGGCGAGACGGTGTATTCCGAAAAGCGCTTAAAATACTCTGTGACGCATCGACGCCGCGCTTTTCGATGCGAACAGCCGCCACGCAGGCTATGCGTCAAAAATGGCGTCCGGGCCTGCACGGCTTCGCAAGTGCGCAGGCGCAACGTCGCGAGACGCCGCTTCCGCAGCGCTTCCGTGCGAACCGTCACATTTCTGCGGGGCTGCGGACGCCCGCAGCTCCGCCTGTCTGTGTGAACGCTTTTTTTGGGATGCGTCGCAATTTGCGACGTCATCGCGTCGCTGCTTTTGGCCGTGCGGAAACGGCCAGAATGTGTGGCAATGACACATTCCTACCCAATCGCTGTGCAGGACTAACTTCCAGCCAACCCGTGTGTGACAGCGGGCTGAAAGTAAGTCCTCCGCAGCGATTGGTCACCCAGGTCACCCAACCTCCTGCTGTTGGGTATTGACAGAGGTGGCAGCCAGGAGACGACCAGCTATCCCCCTTGTTTCCCAAGGCCTTGGGAAGCAAGGTGGAGGAAGCGATCCTAAATGCGGGACTGAACACACTCACTCTCGCATGGGATCATGCTCTCTCTTCCCCCCCTCACTTCCCAAGACCCGCACACCTTGGGAAGCAAGGTAGGGAAGTGATCCTACATGTGGAACTGAGGGTCCTCTTCCATGCTCTCTTCCCTAGTGTAGAATCATGCTCTCTCTCCCCTACTCACGTCCCAAGACACATAGGTAGGGGGAGATCCTACTTCCCACATGCAGAACTGTGCTCTCTTCCCCCTCTCACTTCCCTCGCTACATGCCCCCTGTTTCCCTTGTTACATGTGAGACTGAGCATGCTTAGTCAAGCATGCAGGATCATGCCCCCCCCCCCCAATTTCCCAACGCCCACAACTTGGGAAGCAGGATAGAGGGAGCGATTCTTCTTGCAGGATTGAGCACACTTAGTCCCGCAGGATCACACTTTCTTCCATCCCCTCATTTCCCAAGGTCAGCATACATTGGAAAGCAAGGTGGGAGAGTGATCCTACATGCAAAACTGAGCATGCTCAGTCGCTCATTCAGGATCATACTTTCTCCCACCTTCACTGCTGCACCCACCATCTACAGCTCTCTAGCGTCTGTTGCACTGTTTAGCACAACAGGCTTTACTGCTTGTTCAATCATAAATTCATACACCATAGCAAGGCAGGAGAAGGCACATTAAAAAGACATGAAATAAACTTATTTGTACCTTGTTCAAGGAATTTCTCCACCACTTTTAATTTACAGAAAGCAGTTGTAAAGGTACTTTTCGAATACCTTCAAATATAAGTTGTTTTCATGAGATGGAATGAGGAGGACAACTGAAAATTCTACAGAGGGTACAACATGGAGAGAAGTTTAGAGTCAATTACTGAAACCAGGGGTGGGGATAGAAGAGAGTCAAGCCCTTTAAGAGAACCAGAGAGATACCAGGGAGGGGAATTTCCAAACTCTTCCTCTCCTGCAATTCCTCAAGGATTTTATAATCTTCCCAACTTACATATTCAACATTCAGAACTATTCAAATGAAAAACAGAAAGTGGTTGGAGCGGTAGCAACATAATCAGTCCATTAAAAAAAACAATTTAATAACAATCATTTGGCTATTTCCAGCCACAGTAAGTAGTGAATGTCCAAATTAATGGTTATTATTGATTTAATCTATAGAGTGCTTGTACTCTAGGCCATTATGCAGTTACATAGCTTCCAGAGAACTGATTTCATACATGTCTACAACTTTCTCATTATGGGGAACTACATGCAATGAGAACTTGCATGATGATGCCAATCAGGGAGGGGGGGAAAACAATGCTTTAAAAAAGCCCTAAAAATTGATTAAAATTTAATTTGGGTTTTTTAAAATTTACATTAGAATTTAAATTGTTGATTTTTAAATAAAATGCTTTTTGAGGAAATATCTGTTTAAAGATAACTTTGTATTTAAGATACCGTGTATGCTCGCATATGTCGACTTTTTCAGCACATTTTTTGTGCTGAAAAAGCCCCCCTCGACTTATATGCAAGTGAGGTGTATTTTTAAAAATATTTCAGGGTTTTTACTTTGTCGGCCACCAGGGGGCGCAGTTTTTATGCTAGCACTGGGGTAGGGAACCTGCAGCTCTCCAGATGTTCAGGAACTACAATTCCCATCAGCCGATGAAATAAAGGGCTGATGGGAATTGTAGTTCCTGAACATCTGGAGAGCCGCAGGTTCCCTACCCCTGTGCTAGCAGCACCAAAATTTCAGGGATTTTTCAAGAGACCCTCCTGACGATATCAGCCAGGTTACCAAACCTGGGTGGTATCATCATAAGGGTCTCCTACTGATACCACCCTGGTTTTGTGAAGTTTGGTCCAGGGGGTCCAAAGTTATGGACCACCAAAGTGGGTACTTCCATCCCCCATTGTTTCCAATGGGAGCTAATAGTAGATGGGGCTACCCTTTTGAGGGTCCATAACTTTGGACCCTCTGAACCAAACCACCAAACCTGGCTGATATCGTCAGGAGGGTCTCCTAAAGATACTCTGAAATGTTGGTACTGCTAACATAATAAATAAATAAATAAATAAATAAATAAATAAATAAATATCCCCCCCCCCGACCAAAAATCCAGTTTTGAAGGATTTTAACTCTTGTGTTTTAGCTTGGTTGCTGGCTGAGCTAAGGTTTTTTTGTACCTTTAAAGGTATTGTTGAGACCATATTGCTTTTGTTGACCCTCTTTTCCACTTATAGAGCTAGTTTACTGTTTTTCTTTGAAATAAATATTCAAAAACATTTAACCTACAGATGCCTCAATTAATGTAATTTTATTGGTATCTATTTTTATTTTTCAAATTTACCAGTAGCTGCTGCATTTCCCACCCTCGACTTATACGTGAGTCAATAAGTTTTCCCAGTTTTTTGTGGTAAAATTAGGTGCCTCGACTTATATGCGGGTTGACTTATACACGAGTATATTCGGTATGCTATAGTCCAAAGATTATTAACTGTGAAATGAGAACTAGTTTTTAACTGTGTAGCATTAGACTGCATATTCATGCAAGGTATAAATTCTTTTGCATATGAATTTCATTAATTCTTTCACAATTTATTCTTTCATTAATTCTTCCAGAGGTTTCTCTAAGATCAAATTGGATAATTTCCCCATTCCCCTATAAGATATTCTCAAAACTGTGCTTGTGTCTGCAGAGATAACATGCCTCTTTTTCACAGTAAAAAGGCTATTTTAGAAAACACAGAGTTGAGAAAAGGACTTTGATCCCATTGTTCCTTTGAAAATCTATGTTCACAGAATCAACATCTTATGTCTGAAGTACAAGGTTGCAAGAAATTCAATGAATAAAAGACTGTTTGGAGTGAAATAGATCTGCATAAGGAGCTAAGTATGACGAGGGTGTGGCAAGCAGTCAAAACGCAAGTGAAACCTTTCAAGCAAAATACATCACAAGTCTTGGGATCTTTGTGTGTAGCCTAAGGTTTATCATATCATATCATTCTTTCCCCAGAGCAGAAAATCTATAATGGCAGCAGGCCATAAAACAGATCAAGTTTGGGAATATTTTAATGAAGTTCTTCTACCTATGGATAAGGCTGGCTTACATACAAAATGCAAAGACTGCAACTGGTGACCCAAATGAAACTAAACATAATTCACCTCACAATAGTTTCATGATTATCCATGTATTTCTAATAGTATAAGCAAATCAGCAGTCTTTTGATATAACCATAAAACTAATCTGAAAAATTATTATTCTAAAAATCATATTATTCAGTTGTAAATCAGTTGTAAATATTAAGATTATACCAGCAAGAATGAGTCTTTATGTACTCTAGAAAAACATGATTTAAATCAAGTCTTATTGACTACATGATTTAAATTGTAATTTAAATCAAATCTACCCTGATGCCAACATGTACATTTTTCATTTGAACTGGGAAGCAGATCAAGTTACAAAATGTAAAAAGCCAAAAGGAGTGCAGCTAATAACCACAGGGAATAATCTTGGTTCCTTTAAGATCATCTGAAGTCAAGACAAGAAAGTTGAATGCAACCAACTAGCACAAACTATTCTGTTTAAGACCAACATGTTCATAGCTGAATTTAACCAACTTGAATATATAACATCATTTTTTAAAGGCACCCGTTAAGCAAAGACTTGTAATTTCTTTTAATTTTCATGCCCTCAATGGCATGAGACAGCAATTCCTTCTTGCAAGAAAGTAAACATGAAATACATAATGAAATTTGCACTTCAGTTCTGTAGGAGGACTCCTCTTCAAGCAAGTTTCTGCTTATGCTACAATTAATTTTAATACTCTAGCCATAAAGATTTTTAAAACTTTGTTTTAATCAGAGGACAAGAACAACTTTGGTAATAGAACGTCAACATTAATTTGAGGGGAGGTGAAAAATGACTTAACACTGCTGTAGGATTAATATTGTACAATAGATCATGGCGCCATAAACCACTGGACAAATCTATTTTTGTATGACTGTATATTCTCACTAATAGGGCAGGGTGCATATGAGAGTCTGTTAATACATTTTTCTGTACAATACTTAGTAGGAAAAAAATCTAAGCAATACACTTTCACTCAGCAGGCAAATTTAAGGAAAGAGGATCAGATATTTCAACCGGGATATTTTCCATTTATTTCATATCAACAGGGACAACTCAGAAAACAAATTCTAAGTTTATTAGGGAAAATAAGCTTCACTTTAATTCTCTACCAAGAAATTAATAAAATACTATTACATCAGTTTTAATGTCTAATTGTCACCAAAACAGCTTTTGCCAGAAGTAGCTTTCTTGAAGGAAATATAAGCCATGTCTTAGTTGGCAACTCCCTCATTGGCTGTGAATGGTTCTGAGATGTTCAAACAATAATATAGCCACTTTGGGTGAACAATCTTCCCATACGTCAGAATTACAATAAGCCCTTTGAGACAAGCCTACCCAAATTCCTTAGAAATTCTTTCTCGATAAATTCTTTCTCGACACCAACAAATAGATTGATTTAAAAAAAAAGCCATCTTGAACATGTTTTTTTTTTTTAATGGGAAAGTGGTCTGCTAATGTGCTAAATGCACAAAAATAAAGAAGCTTGGCCCCATTGCATAAAACCAGCTAAAGTAGATGTTGGCTATTGTGCATTAGTCAGCAGAAATGCAAGCACTTTGTGACTTACTGCAATCACTTAGTAGTTCATGGTATTTTAAGCATATCGATGGGCTTCACTTTTGCAGGAAAAATAACACTTTGCTCACATGACATTAACACTTTATTCAAATAAAGCACAATTTCATCTGGCAAGCTGAGCAAGTGGTTTTACCTTCAGAATCACTGAAGACTCACAAGGTGTATGGTTACGGAGTCAAACAAAAATCTGGGAGACCTGGGTTTGAATCCCCGCTGTGCCATAGCTCCTCACTGGGTCAAACTTAGTCACACATGCTCAGACTAACATACCTCTCAGAATGGTTGTGAGGATAAAATTGAGAGGGGGAGAATGTGTAAGGCACTTTGCGTCCCCAGTGAGGATAAGTAGAGCAGAAACAAACAAATAATTGCATTACAGGAATTATAGAATGTGTTGCTTTACAGTGGCGAATAGGAAAGGGACAACCAAATTTTAAGCAGAATAAAGAATCCATGCCATAATTTAAGATCATGTCACAAGCAGAGAGGTTCTTTCTCTGTTCCTTTTTCTTTCTTCTCTGTTTAAGCCATTCAATGTGATGAAATTATTTATAAACTCAAAACACCACTTGCTGTTGGCAAGACTACTACTACTACTACTACCACTACTACTTTGTCAACCCTACTGTCTATCCATTAAATACTTAAAGACAGTCATTTGTATCGGATGAAGCCACCACTGTCATCTGCCAGAGAAGGTCAAAAAAAGCCATTGATTACATGTACATCTGGAACAACTTATCTAGCAGAACAGGGAAGCATTGTAAATAAATACTAGACCTCATCTTCCTCAAAAGCCTTTTTTCACAGTTGTGTAATGTTTTTTGATTAGTGCACAACAGCAAGTTGCAAAAGGTTAAGAGTCAATTTATGCAGCTGTGGTGATAGGACCAACTGACACGCTGAGAGAAGAACTGTATCACTTATGCATTCAGATTCAAGCACATTGATGGTGATAAGTATCAAGAGGTATCATCACTTAAGCAGGCTTCACTGATAAGCATAGATAACTGAGAACTGATCTGTGCCATTCAATTTTAACTACCAAACACTCACACGATGACAAATTTAAATTTGCTTAAATACATTTGTTTAAATAAATATTAAGCATCCAAAAATTCTGCAGATTAGGTTTTAAAATCTTTGAACCTATACAGTCTTGTCAAATTGTTTAAAAAAATCCAGTCACACTGATCTTCTGACAGAATAGCTTTTTAAATTTGCAGAAGGGAAGGCAATTTCAGCAAACCTCTCCTTCATTCTTGGCACCTGTCTCCATGGAACAAATCAGGGAAGGTGGGCTTGGTAAATTGCAAGAAAGGCAGGAAGCAGAAAAGTTCCACTCTGCAAAGTCTGTGGATAGTTGTACTGCTATACAATAAAGGAGAAATTTACTGAGTGGAAAACCATTTAATCCTATCAGCCCTTCTGCACAATGAAAAGGCCATTTTTGATCCCTGGAAAATGATATACTGGCAACTGATAGGAGAATGTGGACAAAAACCACATAGGGCAGGACAGAAGTGAGGATAACAAACATTTGCACCAGTGAAAAAGTTAGTGGGATCCAATCTATCTCTTCTACTTTGGTAGAAAAACTGTGTCATGTTCATGAATAAACCAATGTTTCTCTTTGTTGGAGTAGGGAAATACTGTGGACATAGGCTTATGTTAAGCTTCCACGTGATATTCTTGCTGACAAGTTGGTAAAATGTGGTTTGGATCCTGCTACAGTTAGATGGATATGTAACTGGTTGACAGATCACAACCAAAAAGGGATTGTTAATGGTTCCACAACCTTTTGGAAAGAAGTGACATGTAGTGTGTCCCAAAGAATTTGTCCTGAGCCCGGTGTTCGTCAACATATTTTAAATTAACTTGAATGAAGGAACAGAGGGATGCTTATTAAAGTAGGAGATGATACTAACTTGGAAGGGATTGCAAATACAGTAGAAGACAGAGACAAGACACAGGTTGATCCTGACAGGCTAGAAAACTGGGCTAAAACTAACAAAATGAAATTTCAACACAGATATATGTAAAATTCTGGTAGGAAAAATAATTATAGGGTGGGAGAGACTTGTCTTGCCAGCAGTACTTGTGAAAAGGATCTAGGAGTCTTAGCAGACCATACACTGAACATGATTCAGCAGTGTGATGAAGTAACCTTCAAAGTAAATGTTATTTTGGGCTACATCAGCAGAAATACAGTGTCCAGATCATGAAAAGCGATGGTATCATTTTGCTCTGCTCTGGTTAGACCTCACTTGGAGTACTGTGTTCAGTTTGGACTGCCACAGTTTCAGAAGGATGTTGATAAGCTGGAATGTGTCCAGAGGAGAGTAACAAACACAATAAAGGGATCTAGAGAAAAAGTCTTAAGAGGCAAGGTTGAAGGCGGTGGGTATGTTTACTGTGAGAGGGGACATGATCTTCAAGTATTTGAAGGGCTGTCATATAGAGGATGGAGTATAGCTGTTTTTGTTGCCCAGAAGTTGGACCAGAACCAACCACTTAAAATTAAATCACAAGAGTTTTTGGCTGAGCATTAGAGAGAAATGTCAGAAAAATTCCTCAAAGGAACAGACTTCCTTGGGAGGTAGGGGATGGTTCTTCTTTGGAGACATTTAAGCAGAGGCTAGAGGGCGATCTGAGAAGCAAGCTGATCCTATAATTCACTATGAATTTACACAGATTGTGAAAGAGAGGGAAGGAAGGAATGAGTCAGTACTCGGTTCTTGTAGCTTTTCCTTATACACCCAGGGTACAGCCAATCCCACTTCTGGAGTCAGGAAGCAATTTTCCTCCAGACCAGATTGGCCCAGGAATCTTGGTGGCCTTCGTGTGGGCATAGAGCTGGTGTCACTGGGGGAGTGGTGGCAGTAGCTGTCAATTTCCTGCATTGTGTAAGGGGTTGAACTAGATGACACCTGAGGTCCCTTTATGTTTTTAAGTTCTATCATAGGTGTGTTCCAAACCGCAGATGCTCCTGAGTTAAAGGGATCAACTGTTGATGCAGCTAAAAAAAAAAGCGAGTCAAAATGGGAGGGACCCAATGCGTAAAAATTTCAGCCAAAAGTACAATAAGATTATATCTGGATTATGACTACCATCTGCTAGCTAACATGAAGCAAAATAAATGCAAGCCAGTTAACTGTTTACTATCAACGTTTCTTCTGATATACATTAAACATTCCAGAGATTAATTTACTGTCATCCTTTTGCAGTGCACCTGCTGAACAAATCTGGCAAAGCTACCACGCTCTCAAGCTACGAACGACTGCTAAGGTTGCCTTAGAATGATAAACAGGGTTGACAGTTATTCAAGGTACAGCTTGGTTCTTGTCCTGACCTCAGGCTTTGGCTGGACTCCCAGTGAGTCAGGACTTGATCTGCAGATGGTTATGGTCTGGACTTCAAGAGCAAGCAAGCAAGAACTGGAGTGCAGGAGCAGACAAGGTCTGGAGGCAGATCTAGCAGGCAAGGGTTGCAGCCTTGCAAACCGATTGGCCCAGCAAGGCTTTCTTTCCAGGTCCCTTGTTAAGTAGGCTAGGATGTAGTTGTCAAGGCCTGGAGCTCCTGATGCAGCTCTGCATGCTGGCCAGGATCCTGCAAGGACTCAGCCTCAGTGCATTGTTCTACTCTGGTGCTGCATGCAACCATCCTAGTACTTCACCTTTTTTGTACCATTTCAGCCCAGGCCCTCCTTTGCCTGTGTTTCTGCAGATTGGAAAAGGATTATGGGGGCTACAGGGTTGGGTGTGAGATCTGCATGGCAGAGGCCTGGTGAAGAGGTTTCCTTGTAGGCTCTGGCAAGGCTGCCTCTGGAGCTGAGGAGACTAGTAACTTCCACAAACACCACAGATTTCTCTCACATTCCATGGTCCTTCACTCACTCTCTTATTACATGAACGCTGAACAAAATTCCCTCTCTACAAACCACTCAACTTCACCCATAGCGTGCAGCTACTATCCAATTAGAACACATTCCAATCACTCATCCAGTCCCCCTCCCTTTTTTTATTCTACAGGCCTGCCCTTTTAAATCACAGCAAAACACTATATTAAAATACAGCCAGGTAAATAGATAATCAGGGTTTCTAGCACAATCTTGAAGAATAAAAATCTATTCACCTTCTTTAATGGGATCTCCATATACAATTGTACCCCCTAGTTCAGTGGTGGCGAACCTATGGCATGCGTGCCAGAGGTGGCACTCAGAGCCCTCTTTGTGGGCATGCGTGCCATTGTCCCAGTTTGGGCACTCGGCAGTGGCATAGTGCCAAGGGGGAGAGAGGTGCATGATGCACATCCTGCGAGGGCATGACGAGGGCATGACGAGGGCATGGCGGGGGTGTTTTGAAGCATTCCAGGGGCATTCCTGGGCAGGGCGGAGATGGACAGGGGCGTGGTAAGGGCACAGGGTGCACGTGTGCCGGGGGTGCAGTTTCCCCTTGCTCCGCCCCTGGCACGTGGTCTCTAAAAGGTTCACCATCGCTGCCCTAGTTAGTATATCACAGCTCTCATGCTGTTTCTAGAGCAACACAGCACAAAGCACTTAACTGTCAAACGTATAACTCTGCTGTCATGATTATTAGTGATGGGGCATGGGTATGGAACACTGTCTTCAGTTTTATTCTAGGGCATTTTGAAACATGTATTTTAAAACTTAATCAGATATGCAGATGTAATAATGAAGGCACCAAAGGATACAACACAAGTATACTGTTAAACTACTGCCAGTTACAGTTACCCTTTAAATGCAACCAGAATTGTTCACTTTCATTTTATAATTCTGATCTTTCTTGATTTATCAATTATCTACAAGCCTTTCCACACATATAAAGCAATGCCCATTTGAACAATCCAGACTATTGTCCCGAAACACATCATACACTGATCCCAATGTTTGTATTACCAGAAATATATTTGAATAAGTTCCACCATCAGAAGACTCTTTCAAATATAGGCAGACTTGAAACTAGTATTATAAACCACACAGTCACCTGCAAGTGGCTTTAAAACACCCTCTCACCAGAATATGCCATTAATTTCAGAAAAAAAATTGTAATTTTGAGGCCTTTAGAGACCAGATGCTGCGATTCACTTTGCCAAAGACTGCAAACCACACAAAGTAAATGTGTGAATTGCAATAATAACATACATTGTACTTAAGGCAAAAGTGGCAACATGTAAGTCATACAATCTCTAATCTTCTTCCATTCACTCAGACTAAGCAATGAAGTTTTGGACTAGCAGTTGACAAATTCTTATCTTCTAAATTGAAAAAAGCTTTAATCCTGGGACAAAAATCTAGCACAGGCAGCTGACTGTATAGAGTGCTTTCACAAAGGAGTCCATAGACAACAATGTTTCTTATCTGACAAAGTGAGGTTTGGCTCATAAAACACTATACCTTGGGAAATGATGTTGGTCTCCTAAAATGGATTCAAATTTTGTTCTGCTACTATAGACCACGATGGCTACGCATCTACAACAATGTTCCTTATACTGGCAGAGACTCTTTAATATGTGCAAAACATGAACTAATTCACTGTGAAAATACAGAGGTTACTAAGACCTTGGGCTCTACTGTGACATGCCTCTGAATATATGTTTTTAATTGCGAGACTTACAGTGAATGATTATGAAGCTCATACTGACACAAGACTGGTAAAGTGGAATATGGAAATCTCAGAATTGTCAATGATGATCGAGATGGACAACATTAGCTGTTTACTTGATATATAATATCTTCTAATGTTAGATAATGAGTTTTCTATCAAGGGCTGAATAAATATGTGTATATAATTGCTAGATCTGAGTTCTGCCATCAGCCTAGCATGGTTCTGCATTTACAGATAAAATTTACCCATATTCAACAGAACAAATATAAAGTAGCTGGATTTTGGAAGGATTTTAGTTATCATCACAGAAAGGTAAATATTGAGCATCTCTGTCTGCACATTCTTTCTGCTGATGAACTAAACAGTTTCAGAAACTAGTTGCACAAAATCTTACCATGTTAAAGAGAGATTTTCAGTGTCCTTTTATATACCAATTATTCAACAGAATGTGTTGTATTTTTAGGGTTTTTATAAAAAATACCTTAGAAATCATCACAGCTCAGAAACATCATTATCTTCACAATCATTTTTCAGACTGTTTTGCAAACAAAAAGGAAAAGGAAAAAAGGCCCACACAGTTTATCAGATGGACAATGTGCTGTTCTTATAGAAAGCTACTTAGAAGAGAGAAGAGGAAGCAGGAAGCAACCAATTCTGATTTTATTCCATAAGTGACAAATGCTTTACCATGATAGTGTCTTGAATTCACTATAGTCCTTCATGCTTTCATAACCCACAACAATGTAAAAACAATGTATGTACCTACCCTCACACTATGGACATGTCCTTATGCAGAGGACTACACGGATGCATTTAAGTCTATTCACTAGTTACTCTTTCTGGGTTTTTGCATAATTGTAGAGGTTAGTTTTGAAGCTAAAATTAAATGGCATTTACGTAAGCCCATACTCTACAATGACCATGCACAGCATTCCTTAATGATGCCTACAGGAAAAAACACTATTTGACAATAGCGTTATTTGTTTTTTAAATAGCTCACAAATACCAAGAGCACAGAAATGATTCTCAAGCATATGAATTTTTAACACTAAAGTAAACAATTCAAACAATTACATGGAACAGAATGAAGAATGGATCCTGATTGGAGGTAAGTGCCTTCCATATTATCAGGCCCTGACCCACATAACGTGATAAAGAATGTTTCCGGGGGGGGGGGGGGGGGGGTTCCCTTCACCTGGCAATCAGTTCCATTTGTATTGGGATCCTGCTCCCTAACATGTACAAGCTGAAAATAATAGATAGCATTAAATGAAGATGACCTTTAGGATATGTACTCAAAATTTACCCAGGAACAACGACGAAATGAAACACTAGAGTACGAGGAAAGTTATCTGGGGACTGTTGGTTCCTGTGATTCAAGATAGATGATCAAGTGTAGCCATTTTTTGTGGTGTCCACAAAAAAAAGCTCTAAAACACAAAATGCTCCAATGCTTGGATACTTGGTGTCCATACAACCCCATAAGCTTGGGTATATAGTAGTTTCATTTCCCCACTGATTGCAACAGAAATCACTCATTCCATTATACTACTCTAGTTTTAACCTTTATTTGGAAAACAAAATAGGGAAAGAATGAATCAGTGTTTCATTACTTTTTTGATATGTTTCTGAGACACTTTGTGACCTTCCTTACAGAACATAACTAATCTGTAGATTTATATGTAATATGTTTCAATAAGTACAGTCATTTCCCAAAAGGTTTAGAATTGAGAAGATATAGTGGAACTCAACAGGATGCATGCAAATTTACTACTACCATGCTGCTGCTATAAGAATATCACATTTACCTTCAAAATATAGCTCCCTCCTGATTTTTTTAGTCAAATCTAAAGTGTGTTAAATATTTCACTGAACACACCAACTCTATACAATGTAACTACATAAATTGCCACTGATCCAAGTATACCTAGGTTTGGAACACTACTGGTTAATGTTATTGTTTTTCATTCACACAACTGTTTCATCAATGTTCTTTAGAATGTGTTATTACTGTTATCTTTATTTATTTATTTTAT
Organism: Sphaerodactylus townsendi; assembly: GCF_021028975.2. Taxonomy (NCBI): domain Eukaryota; kingdom Metazoa; phylum Chordata; class Lepidosauria; order Squamata; family Sphaerodactylidae; genus Sphaerodactylus; species Sphaerodactylus townsendi. Next base: position 71,963,545 of record NC_059425.1, read on the forward strand.
TTTATTTATTATTAAATTTATACACCGCCCTCCCCCTAAGGATGATTACAATATGTAATCATAAAAATAAACAACAGCAGCAGCTCAGAAAATAGATGGCATCCAGTAATCAAAAACTCCCTCTAAAAGGGAACAACAAAGCCCCAGATTGTTAAAATTAAAAAGGGGGGGAGGGGAGGAAGAGGGGGCACCAATCAGTGGCTGGTCTCTCCAAAAGCCCGGCGGAAAAGCTCAGTCTTACAGGCCCTGCAGAATTCATTAAGGTCTTGGGGATCATTTATTATCCATAATTCATTTATTATCCATAATAAAGTGCAAATAAATAACGCCTAAATAAAAAGAATGTCACATTTTTCTTCAAGATTGTACTGTTGTTACAAGTAGTACTCAACAATAAAACATTTCAAATTAATCCAGGTAAGTTTATTGGGATATGTTCAAGTAAGTAGTCAGAGCAGAATATATAAACATCAGGTGACTGCAGATTCAGGAATTGAGGGTACAAGGGCTTATGTGTCATAACCTTCGCAATAAATACGCAGTCAGACTGCATAGGTTTTAGTAGAAGTGCCTCTCTGAAATAATGTAATGTAAGAGGTTTTAAAGTATGAGTAAATGACCTTTTCATAACTCATAACTGAGAAAGCTGTGAATTTTCCACCTCTGTGAAATACTCTCTGTGAAATACCTCTGTGAAATACTGTGAAATACTATGACATACTTGGGGCTCAGGTATACAGGAAGGATAGCTCTCAGAGTATTAATTCTCTATGAACTCACTAGTATGTACATATGCAAAAGTAGCTTCATATTAATTATGAAGAATTACTCTTCTAGAATGTAGCACAAAATTCATCAACAAGAAAATGGCAGGAAAGTTTCCAAAAATATATAATTTATGTAACATTAAGGCAATGATAAAGTTCTCATCCATTTTAAAGGCATTTCACTAGGTCTGAAATGTCTGATTTCCAGCCATTTTTCAAAAAAAAAAGAATAATCTAATACCATAGGTAGGGTGGAGTATGATTTAGCATGTTTTATTTTGTCTTACTTTTAAAATGCTTTTACCAGATATGTTAATTTTATGCTATAATAGCAACAATACCTGAACAAAAATATTTGATTCAGGAAAAAAAGGCTGTTATTCCCAATCTAATTTAAAACTTCATGTGGAAATTAATTTTACGGGAATACAACTGGTAAAAATGTAGAACCAATACCACATACATTATTTAAATTTAAGGGGGGGGAACTGCAAGCTTGGAAAACTGACACACTGATTCTATCACAAAGAACTTTGCATGATATACTGTGTATGTGATTGCCCACTCAGCTACTGCTACAGAATTTACCACCTCTCATCAATGCAGGGTTGCCAGGTACCTAGTGGTCACTTGTGTGGGGGGGGGGCACAGGGTTGCTAGCTCCAGGTTGGGAAAAGCCTGAAAATTGGTAGGATGGAGCCTGGGGAAGGCAGAGACCTCAGTGGGGTATAATCAGTGGTGGGATCCAAAAATTTTAATAACAGGTTCCGAGGGTGGTAGGATTCAAACAGTGGCGCAGCTGCACACACACACTTCCAGTCCCTATTGGGCAGGGAGGTTGCTTTAGTAACCCCTTCTTGGCACTCAGAAAAAATTAATAACCACTTCTAGAGAAGTGGTGAGAACTGGTTGGATCCCACCTCTGGGTATAATGCCATAGAGTGCACCCTCCAAAGAAGCTACTGTATCCAGGGAACTGATCTCTATAATCTGGAGTTTAGCTATATTCTGGAAGATCCCCAAGACCCAACTTAAGGTTGGTATCCTCATATGGTCCACCAAGGTCACTGAGGTAATTCTTCACTTGTAGCACTTAGTTCAATTTTCTGATTAGTAATCACAATTTTTCTTCAATCATGTGAAAAGAAACACAATTCCCTACCAATCCGGTTGACTACCCAATAAAACAAACATGTGCAATACTCCCACCCAATTTTTAGGGGGGGGAAAAATCACATGAAAAATATTAATTACAACTTGGAAACTCCCAAGCAAGCCTAGTATTTTATTGGCAGTGTCAATTATGAAACAATGAATTAAACTTTAAAATTTGATGGTTTTCCACAGTAAAGAATAAAAATTTTCCAGCCTAAATCTCTTCTCATTTCTGCCTAATAATTCACATGGCAGAAACAATGGATTTCACAAACAGCCACAGAGTTTGTGGGTATTTAATACCCATAGTAAATATGTTTGATGTTTGTCATTAAAAGCAGACCAGACAAGTATGTCTATCAGAAAAGGGGTGTTGCAATCTTTATCATGAATGAGTTTGTCATGCAAACTTATCTCAGTCAATGGGAAACAACTATGGTGAGCTGATCCCAGGATTATTTCATTTGCCCAGCAAATATCATGAACATCACACAAATGGAGTAGCAGCTGTGCAATAGCTTTTCTTCTTTTTCCCTGAATTATTTGCTTGATCTGAGAACATAATTGGAGTAGCCCCAAACTGAGTGAGTGGGAGGGGGACTAGGAAAAAGTCAAGACTGAACTCCAAGAAGGGAGGAATGGTGAGGTTTTTGGCTTCATAGGTACACTTAAGTCTCACAGTAGGTCACAAAGATTTCTGGCAAACTTACTTAGTGGGAGATGTTCATGGAATTTGCCTGGCTGTATAACCACAGCAAAGGAAAGAGAAAGAAAAAAAATATTCACCCACCTCCATTGCTCCCTGGGAGCCAGGCGAGGTGATGCAATAGCTCCAAATTCAGTCATTTCCAGGGAACATGATAAACTATGTCTCACTGTCTTTTAAAGGCTACAATAAGTGAGAGAATCCCTTCACTGAACAAAGGAATGAGTCAGGGACAGCAGAAAAAAACTAAAACATTCTTCTCTGTCATAGATGTAGAGGAGGCATAGTTTCTTACACCAAATGCTGTTATTTTTGTGCTTTGGATAGGCATGGCCATGAGGATATTTCTTTTCAATTACTGTCTCAGCTTTCTACCTCTCTCTCTAGTCTTCCTCCTTACTATCTAAATTTGTATTGTAACTTCCTTGGGATAGAGGCCTTGTTAAATTTTTCGGCTGACTTTTACACTGCACAACACTTTTTTGGGGGGGTACAGTGTAGTTCTAGCTGTGATATGTGATTAAATGATAAGGTTCAAGTTGTGATAATCTATCTACAAGTCATGATCATCCATTTTTAATCATCCAGTCAGTTATGCAGCATTGAAAGTAAAATCTAGCAGTTATATTGAAAGGGCTCTTCTTCCAGTTCACCAGAGAACTTTCAACTACCCATGCAAGGTAGAAGAAACAAACTGCTATAATGAAGCCCCACAAAGGGAAGACATTGGTATTATCAGCAGTGGAGGCAGAAGGAGAGTATAATTTGCTGAAACAGAACTCCCAAATGGGAAGAAAATCCTCAATGTTAAAGTAGTCATGGGGAAAATGCAATTCCCATGTACTTGTGCCCTAACGCGTATGTGTGCTCTGTTTGTTCTATTATGCAGACATGCTGCCGTCCAGAAAATTCCAGCGAAAGTCTTGGCAAACTCACGCTCCAATCAGTGATCAATCCAGTGTTTATTCACAGCTGCCAATTATGTCATGTCAAAAATATAACAGTATGTAGTTGAAAGACTTCCACAGCCAGAATCAACTCAGTGTTATGGACTTTCCAGGCTACGTGGCTGAACTCTGGTAGTTTTTGCTCCTAATGTTTTGCCTGCCAAAAGAGTGGGTGAAAAGTTAGCAGCAAAAACTACCAGGCCATGGTCACAAAACCTGGAAAACCTACAATGTCCAATGTACTAGTAGATCACAAAGAAAGAAATAGCCGCCCCCCCTATTTTAAAGTAACCCCAAATGTATGTCACCTCCATCTACTGTTTCTTTCCAAACAGGACAAGGCCTACGATATCCCACCGTTAATGTACCAAAAGAAAGATATGGTTCTTTCTATTGACTTGGTGCAGTACAAACAACCTTGTCACAAAGTAGTATTTACAAGGAAAAAAAATGGTTCATATTTTATTTTGTACATTCTTAAGTAATTCCTTGACACATTCCACCATTCACAACAGATATGCTTGACTGAGGCCTACTTTTTATATACAGGTCGCTACTGGTTTCCAGCCACAGAACATATAACCTCTCAAGCCTTGTCAATATATCTTAGATTGGATGTGCAATGCTACATACTGGTCAGCACAGTTTAAATGTTCCATGCCACCAACAAACATTAGGTCTGAAATAAAACATGGATTTAATTACCTGTTTAAAAAGAAAGATCATCTGAATATTACCCTCTTATATGCTGGTCTCTGTTCTGGAGGGAGAAAGAGTTAAACAGTTCCTTTTATTCCCAGAGGATCTCACAATACCACTCAGTTGTGCCATGTTTTATTTAAAACATACTCTCTCTCAGTAACCACTTGTTCTAATTGGCAAGGCAAAGCAGGGTCCCAAAAGCACACAGCTCGTTACATTCAGTTTGGATTACAAGAACACGATGAAACAAACTGCATCGAAATGTACAAATTAACGGCTCAGGAGTGCGCGACATGGACGTGGAATTAGATTGTAATACGGAACCAACTCCACAGGGAGACTGAGGAACAAATCACCAGTGTCTTCATAAACAACACAAGGTTTCCAAATGTGAAAATATACACAAAACAGAGGGCAGGCTTTTCCATAATTCAGCCACATTGTTAAACGTGGACAAAGAGAAGATTCCCTGACCTCCCACTCCTGCATACATGGACCAGGGAATGGGTGCCACAAAATAAATAATAAACGAAAACTATCAAGCTGACTAACCCCCAACTCCCTTTCAGTATCACACAGACAATGTGCAAACGTCTCTTCACAATTAAGTCATATGCTAAACCTTTTTAATCAACGGAGAACAAAACACAGGGGACTAAATTAGAGCTGATGTTTTGGCAGGTCATGCACAGAGCAAGGTTAATTAGTTAGAAGTTTGATGAAGATGATATTAATACGACAAAGTATAAGAACAGACTACTACAAAACCCTAAACATGTACAAAGAATTATGACAGAGAGGAAAATATACAATCACAACATTACTCCTTGAAAAGTTTTTCCATACATCTTTGTCTGCAGAACTTCAAACAAAATTTGGTGGTTAGTTCAAAAATATACAAATAAAAGTATAAAAGAGTAACAGCGTTATTTCATAATAAATCAAGAGACAGACCTTTGGGGTAGTTATTTAAGAGGCAACATTTCCTAAATTTAAGGGTATACCTGTTAACACAAACACATAATAAAACTGTCCTGGACTAAGCCATATTCTATATAGTAGTCTGATGTCACATAGCACTGGTATGCATTAGAGCAGGGGTAGGGAACCTGCGGCTCTCCAGATGTTCAGGAACTACAATTCCCATCAGCCTCTGTCAGCATGGCCAATTGGCCATGCTGGTAGGGGCTGATGGGAATTGTAGTTCCTGAACATCTGGAGAGCCGCAGGTTCCCTACCCCTGCATTAGAGGAACGAATGCACAGATAGAACGATTGGCCATTTCATCTTCAAGTTGGTAATACATTTACCACCTACCTTTCTGTTCTGCATCGTAGCTCAACTGTAAAACTAAAATTAGTAGTTCACGAACTAAACATTATGGGTCACTTTACAAACTATTCTCCATTACAAGAATACGAGAAGATGGGATTTTTTTGGTTTCACAGCTATTATAGACACTGTCATATTTATTGTCATTTAAGAAACTGTTGTGCCTACATTTTAAAAAGAATTATCTGAGCCACTGAGCCATATTGAGCCATATCTGCTCAATACAAAGTGGACAAGAATGCAAAGTGCTACCAGTTTCACAATACTAGTCCAGAGAATGACTTCAGAAACAGTCTTGAACCAAATACTCAACAGGCTACAACTATAAAGGGCAGCCAAATTGCTGTTAAAATACACCACATAGCACCAGCCTAATGGAGAAACACAAATTGAGGTGCCAACTCTTATCAGACTCTAATGCAAGAGAAATTGTACTGCAGCTTTCTTATACACACAAGGATGTTCTTAGGCAGCTCAGAGCACCACTGGCCCCTTCCGTTAAGGGCTAATAGATCACGCTCTACTTCGTGCATCAGGAAACTTGTTGAGACTGAGAACAAAGAACTAATTCTCAATGTATAGTGTCAGAAACAAAATATTGAAATGCTTCATGATGACCTGTCTAATGTCAACAGGGCAAATTCCATGATATTTGTTTCACACAATAAAACATCTGCAATGGATAGCAGAGACAAAAACGCTGTTTAACAAGCCACTGATTTGTTACAGACTGATACTGGGATCCAGAGGTCACGTCTGCAAGTCAAGTAAGTCTCAAATCAACTGTACAACACGGCCATGTTTCATTGCAAGGCTCTACTTAGAAACAATCTGTGCTTATGCATATTGACACACAAAGCCACTCGTAATTCTAAATTTCTGTTCCAGCACTGAAAATCTAAAAGCTGTTCAGGGAGTCAGGTGAGGAAAGGGAGGAGGAAGAATACAAAGCTCTTGTATTACATTCAAGAAGAATGCCCTTAGCCACTTAATGAGCCAATTTGATAAGCCCATAAAATGACACATTGAGTCCTTCAACCTGCCACAAAGAGAGGTGAAGTGCTAATCTGAAATGTAACGATTGGGCATTAAAGTAGCTTTTATGGTTTTTTCAAACCTACACTGAAGATAAAACCAAGACAATTTTGATTTAAGTAAACCCATGGTAAAGGAAAGAAGCCATTTAGAAAATCAAGTTATACCCTATTTTCTTGTACAGACATACATAAACTTATCTCAAACAAGATAGCATTTTTAAAGCCCCACTTAACTACAGCACAAAACAGTTGCATTAGCAGCACACTGTCCGCAATAATGATTTCTACTATCGTGTAGAATGTGTAGACTGATTTAATATTAGTTTCCCAAAGTGGCTGGCTGAGAAAAATGATTTTATGGTGCAGCAGAAAGCAATATCAGCCACATTCTTCAGGTTTACTATTTTAAGCACTGTTACATAGCCACAATAATACACATTCATATTATTCATCAATATATATACTAATGAAAAATATTATCAAGGGTAGTTGGAGCAAGTATATGTCATGCACATCACTCTGTTCTACAATTGATTTATTGGAATGATCTTATGTCAGGGATTGTTCATGTGGTGCCCGTGACACCAAATCAAGATCAAATCAATCTTTATTATGGTCACAGAACAGTGTAAGTCTGATTTCATATCAAAATTTTATACACACACACACACGCGCGTGTGTGTGTGTGTGTGTGTAAAAATCTGTAGGAGGGGATAGGAACATCAAAAATGGATGGAATGAGAACAAATATTAAATAAAACAAAAATCTTAGAAACTAAAAAGGGGACTAGGAGCTTTAAGTAACCATGGGGGAGCACTGAAATTAAAAGATGGGAGACAGTAACTATCAAGTCATAGGGCACTTTGCTTGAGGTTCATTAAGTACAGATTATAGAACCAATCTTCGTACAAAGTATATCATATGCTGATGTGGAAACCTGGCAACACTGTATGCTACAGGTATCCTGTGAGCAGCGGCTGTGGTGCTGGGTGGTGGCTCAATGGCTTATTCCCATATGGAGGGGATTCTATGGCTTTCCAAAGTCTGGGGATGGTAGTCTGTAGTTTTGTAGTTTCTGCAGTCAATCCCCTTTTGTAGTTTATTCTCATTTGTAATATGTAGCTTTTGTAATTTAACTCTGTAGTCAACCCCTTTTGCAAATCTTGCCGGTTTTTTTAGCTTAGGTAGCAGTTAATTTTGTAGGCTTGGAGTAGGTGGTTCAATTTTTGTAGCCTTTAGCAATTAGTTGCCCTTTAGATGATCCACTGTGAGTCCTAGTGTTGTTTTTTTGCTTGAGCTAGCAGATGAGTTAGTGGGGATAGGTTGGGAGGGGTGGGATTGGACGCGGGGATGGCATTGGTGGAGCCATTTCTTTTTGTTTATGATGTTATATTATTCCAGTGATGGTGAACCTTTTTGAGACTGAGTGCCCAAATTGCAACCCAAAACTCACTTATTTATCGCAAAGTGCCAACACGGCAATTTAACCTGAATGCTGAGGTTTCAGTTTAGAAAAAACGGTTGGCTCCGAGGCGCATGTTACTCAAAAGTAAGCTTGGTGAAGCAACCGTGCAACGCTTTGAATGGATGAATCACGACCCTAGGAGGGTTTACTCAGAAGCAAGCCCCATGCCAGCAACCGAGCTTACTCCCAGGCAAAGGATCATGCCCAGGCCAGCCTAGGGGTGTGTGTGGGGGTGATTTTCCGCCCCCCCCCCCGCACATGATGAACTCTATGCACGCGTGCCCACAGAAAGGGCTCTGAGTGCCAGCTCTGGCACCCATGCCATAGTTCGCCACCACTGTATTATTATGTTTAAGATGCTATAGTCTGTTATTGTGCTGTTATGTTATGATGTTATTCTGCTACTATGTTATGAAATGTTATTATGCTGTTATGTCATGATTACTGATGTTCTTGCTTTTTGAGATTTGATATTGGGGATTTATGTCTATTGATGCTACTGTTTTGCTATTTGTTTGTTTGATATTTGCTGTTTTGATATTTGATTAGCGTTTTGATGTTATTTGCTTGTTTGCTGCCCTGAGCTGGGGGAGGGTGGGGTATCAATCGAATAAATGAAATGAAATATAGAATTGCTCTATGAAGCCTGGGAATCTATGCAGCAAAGGTAAAATGAGTCTACTACATATATCTTAATAGTACTGGCAGTGGAGCCAACTAACATCATCTCTGCCTCTGGGATGCCTCTAAAACTCCCTCACTCCACACCAGCATGGCATTTGAGGTGGCAGCCAGCTGCTGAGTGCCAGTGTCTGTGCCACTTTGCATGGCACCGGTGGCATGGGTGCCAGCACAATCTTTCTGCTGCTCTCGATGCAGCTTCATCCCCTTTGAATTGCACAGTTAGTTACTCTAAAGCAAGATTTAAAGTATTTACATGAAGATCACAATTATGTTAAAAGCAAAAAACAGCACAGAAAGACTGACATTTGATATGATGTAGCTATCTATAAGGACATTAATAGCGAAGTCTGATTTAAAGTCACAGTAGGGAATGAAAAATTGTTTATACCACAGTACTCTGTTCTTACTCCATCTATCACCACTTGTTGTAACCTCACATATTACTTGGTAATATGCCCTACTTCTGAGCAAGATGGATTTATTTTAAATCATGATTTCACTCAGCAAAGAAAAAGGTTCACTTATAATTTATTTAAATCAAAATCGTTTCTTATTTAGATGCTTCCAAAATAAAAATGTATATTACATTTTCACAAGCCCTATAAACATATGAATTTGAAGCTCAGGTTAGATGTTCACATTTAAGAATTATGTCACTCTTATTTGCAGGATTTTTAAGTGTATCATTTCAACACTAAGCATTTTGGCTTTTATGTGTTAAAACGGATTAAATGGATTGCTAAAGCAACATTACTTCAAACATTGTCAAGTTATCTTCCTGTAGCATCTAGAGTTAATTTCAGGGAGAAAAAATATTTTTACTATAGGATGCAATGGATTACAGTAATTCAGATTATGCATGGTGAGGTTCCCGTGACAGAGAACTGGCTGGGGACTCTTTGTTTTGGGGCATGTTTGGCATTACTACCCACTGCCCTGTAGCAGCGGGGCAGACGTTACCCATCAGCTAGCTTTCTGCTTGCGTCCAGGGGGGTGATGTTTCATGGGTTCTCTATTGCACATGTGTGATTTAATTTTCACTATAATCTTTAATTTTTATCTTTAATATTATCTATGGATTGATATAGCAATCTACCAATTGATAAATTGACATAAAAAGGCGAACTATTTTTAAAAAGTCTTGAATAAGGCATCTGCCCAAACACTGATGTCTCTTATATTGGGAAGTGGAGTTGGAGGGAGTAATGGTGACATGAAAACTTGCAAAACCACAGAATGACTTGATCTAATATTTGCTAAGATCCCCACAATTACGATTGTTCATGTCCTGATGAGCTGTAACCCCAAGCGTCAGGACCAATGGGTTTTTCCTAGTGTGGTCTGGAATCACTGATTGCTTGTGTATAAGAGGCTAAAGATGACCCAGTTTGTTGATCAAATGCAGGAGCAAATTGGGTTTTTGGATTGATTGACTAATCTTACTATTTTTACATTTTTTAGTATTTGTATTGATTTATTGATCTATTGAAATGGTTATTTAACTTTTATTACATCAAAAGATGTGCAGGAGTGAGAGGTCAAGGGCAATAGAAATGATATGTCAAAACAAGAAACAGGAAGTAGTTGGTAACAGGGAGGAGGGCGAGGGAGAAGTGTGCAAAGCAGCATGGGGGAGTGGGGGGGGGGTAAGACTAGGTAGGCTGGCTATGTGTAAAGGGAAGATGTCTGGGACAAAGCTGTGCCCACTGGCTAATCTGTACCTCTCTGACAGTGAAGCAAAATTAAAATTGTGCTATAAGCGGATTTGCTTGCTGTGAAGAGTGGAAAGTGAAAGTGGGGCTAGAGAAAATATGTTGGTACAATAAATTTTGCCATGGCAGACATTTACCTCCACCATGCAGCAAACACCCTGGGCATAATCGGCCAATGTAATAATTAAGCCTTGTTAATGAGTTCAAAAGTATATTTACATGGCACAATATAGGATCATGTCCAATGACTGACATCTGCAGCCAGACCCACAAGCAGATGCACATAGGCTGTATACAACATGAGGGATGCTTTACAAAAGGGTTCAACTCACAGGTTGTTTATGTACACAACTGCATGTATAGAGTCCTCTGCACAAGTCAGCCGTAAGTGTGGACATCTGAAGGAGATGCCAAAAGGCACAATCCTGCTCCCTTACACTGGCATAAAGTTGACGTTTCTTTTGAAGCCTGAACAAAGCTTCAGGTAGCAGGAACAAAATTATACCCAATATCTAAAGGGCAGGGCTATAACATAAGCTCTATATTTCATATATTTCAATCACATTTCAAAGAAATATGGGGTAAATATAATTGATTGTGCAAAAAAATTGAAAGCAGACCTAATCCCCTCCCCCAAGTTTTCAATTTATTTTTCCAGTTACTAACCTTTTTCATTGTGTGGATTTCTTTTTTCTAAAAAAGAGAAAGAGAAAATTAAGTGAAGATCAAGAAGTTGCAAATTTTCCTCCTTATATTCATTTTGTAGACTTTTAATTTAGAATAAATAAGATCAGGCTCAAAGGTTAAGACACAGATTTCATAATGATTTAATTTCATCCCTTGAACCTTCTGGATTATGTTTAGGTTTAATTTTAAAATATTACATTTTTCTTATTTATGTGGTCTGGCTAAAATTCCAGAGTGCTACAGTATCTAATTTCTATATATATTCTAGAGATAGAATGACAAGCACACTGGTAGAGATTCCTAAACATAATCTGGTTATAGAAGACAACAGTTGGAAGAGAGGAAGGCCGAGTAAACTTTTTCTTGATATTTTTATTCTCAACCGTCCATAACAGTGTGATAAACAACCATATACTTTGATCCACTAAATATACAGTCTCTCAACTTGTATATGTTCAAAAGTAAGTGAACCATTAAAAGTTTTAGGCCTAAAGGCAATTTACAGTATAATGCAAAGATGACGATCATCTGAATGTCAAGCCATCTTAATGGCAAGCCAAATATCAAAATATAAAATGAATGTTCTTTAAGGAAGTTTTCAACAGCAGGAAACCAGAGGGTATACAATCAGTAACACTTGTTTGGATATTGACTTCTTATATAGCCCTGAAGATTATCTCAGAGCATCTGGTGACAGATAATTAACATCTATTTGTCCAGTACTCTAGATTTATACACATCCATTGTATTTCTTCAAAGAACCACACTTATAGACCTTTAATTTAAATTTCTGGTCACTCTTTTGCTTAGAAATGCAACACAAAGCACCCAAAAAGTTGGCTGTATTTGTCTACTCTAACAACATGAAGAATACTGAGACATTTTGAGATTAAGGGCTACACAAATAGATCCACAGGGACACACAGAGGAAATCTCATTTTCCTATTCTCTTTCTCTTGCTTTTCTTCTAGCTTCACTGGAAGTGCCTGCAAATCCTCCCCACCCCATATATACCTCTATTCTTTCTGCTCCTTCCCCTGGCAGCCACTTTCCACTCCCCTTGCCCAGCTTCAGCTTTCCCTTTTCCCCTTCTCTACTCATCCCCTAACTAGCTTTACTTTCCTCTCCTCTGTTTAACTCTGTCTTTCTCCCCTGTGGTCACCCCATGGTGACACTAAATATGTTGAATAATTCTCATGTTGCATTCAACTCATATACAGTTAATCACATGATACAAACCTCACATTTATCCCTGGTTTCAACTACAAAGTGAATGCACATGAGCTCTTTCTTACAAACAGATGCAAATGCACTCCTGTAATATGAGAACAGGTCTTCAATGACTCCTGAAATAATCAGAATCAATGTTGGTTGCACACTGCCTAGCAATTTCCCCCAAAGCAGCAGTGGCGTAGGAGGTTAAGAGCTCGTGTATCTAATCTGGAGGATTCCCAGCTCAAGTGGCTGATCTCAGGTGGAGGCTTATCTGGGGAATTCAGATTAGCCTGTGCACTCCCACACACGCCAGCTGGGTGACCTTGGGCTAGTCACAGCTTTTTGGAGCTCTCTCAGCCCCACCTACCTCACAGGATGTTTGTTGTGAGGGGGGAAGGGCAAGGAGATTGTAAGCTCCTTTGAGTCTCCTACAGGAGAGAAGGGGGGGATATAAATCCAAACTCTTCTTCTATTCTTCAAAGGTTAAAAAAAATCAGGTTTTCAGAAATTTTTAAAGCATAGGAATTTTTATGTAAATACAAAAAGGACTTTCTTATCACAAAAAAATAACTATGATGGATTATTAAATTTTAATTTGGAATGTCAATGGACTTAATGGGTTGGCCAAAAAAAGGAAGATATTCCAGTTTTTTTAAAGAAAAAAACCCACAGTAATTGGATATTTTCTTTCCACAGGAATCTCATATCAGAAAAACAGATACAAAATATTTAATAAATAAATTTTGGGGCCAAGAATTTGTTTCTGCTGACCCTAAGAAAAAGAGAGGAGTCTGAAGTTTGCTAAGCAAATGACATTTGAATGAGCCAATAAACCTGGGAGATTGTTACTAGCAAAATTAAGAAAAATTAAAGAGAACAGTAAATTTATTACAAAGATACAATGAAAAGGTAATGATGAGAAAATAATTAAGAATGCCTTTTTAAAATGTTATTCAAAATTATTTGAATTTAATGTGTCAAAGAAAAGGGATATTAATCTAGCTAAACAAGATATACAAAGAACAAAGAGAAATAATGAATGGACCCATCTCAACTATGGAATGAGCAGAAGCTCTGAAGCAGGTAAAGCTGAATAAATCACTGGGGTTTGATGGGCTACTAGCATTATATTAGAAAACTTTTGTACATGTACTAATGGAACCTCATCTGGAAACAATGAATTTGAATTTTACAAAAAGGACATATTCCAGACTCATGGAGAGAAGCTAATATAACTTTGATACTTAAAGAGGACCAAGATTTAACTGATGTTAAAAACTATAGACCAATTTCATTTTTAAATAATGATTACAAATTGTGTGCAGTGATCTTGGCAAAATGTCTAAAAGGTTTTTTAAGAACTTTCATATACGATGATCAGTGCTTTCTTGCCGAAAAGACAACTGGCAGACAATGTCAGAACAATACTGAATGTGATGGAGTACTATGAGGAGCACAGTGACAAACAAGTAGCCTTGCTCTTTGTAAGCATAAACTGTCTCTTGGTGGTTTATGTTTAGTGTTCTAAGAAAAATAGGCTTTGGAAATAACTTTGTGAATATAGACACAATATATACAGTATGCTAAAATAATTGTAAATGGGGAAATATCAGAAAAATGTGAGATAAAAGAAACTAGACAAGGATGTCCTCTCGCACCACAACTTTTTATACTAACATTAGAGATTCTTAACAGAAATATAAGATGTGATGATCAAGAGGATCGGAAGTGAGTAAGCAGCATTATAAATTGAAAGCCTTTGCAGATGATGTAGCGATGATACTAGAAGAACCAATACAAAATGTGGAAAGACTGTTAAGTAAAATAAAAGAATCTGGGGATCTGGCACAATTCAAGCTGAATAAAAACTAGAATAAAAACTAAAATATGGATCAAATGTCACAACTTAAATTATCTCAACAATCTAGATGTACGGTAGAAAAAATTAAGTATTTGGGAATGTGGTTAACAAATAAGAACTCTGTTATCCCAAAATAATTATGTTAAAGTGTGAATGATGTGAAAAAAGACATGGTGAGATAGAATAGGCTGAATGATAAAAATGAATGTGTTACCAATAATGTTATTTCTGTTCCAAACTATACCAATAATTAACTCTTCAACATGTTTTAGGCAATGGCAAAAGGATACAAGTAATTTCATTTGGCAGGGAAAGAAACAAGAATTAAATTTAAAAACAAGCAAGATGCAAAGCAAAGAGGTTTCTCATTGCCAAATTTAAAACTATATTTTGAAGCTGTTGCATTGACATGAATAAGGGAATAGGTGCAGCCGAATAATGCCAGAATTCTGGATTTGGAGGGATTTGACAGGAGATTTGAATGGCATGGATATTTGTGGTATGACAAGGGAAAATACATTAATAGTTCTCTAATTATTATATTAGAAGAAGTCTTCTGTGGGTGTGGTTGAAATATTAAAAATATATAGCAGGTGCAGTGTTATTATGGTTGTCTCCAGTTGTCTCCAGTAGATGGTATCTGATGCCAAAAAAAATTGCAAAAATGTATCAAGGTATACCTAATAGATGTTAGAAATGCCAAAAACTTGAGAGATTCTTTTTTCATTTGTGGTGGTTATGTACAGAGGCTAAATCCTTTTGGGACATGATACTCAAAGAAATATAAAAGATACTGATAATAACTATGGAGAAAAAGGCTGAAATTTTTCTATTGGGACTAATGGAGAGATGAAAAAATCCCAACAATGGAAGAATAGATACAGAATAATCACAGAATAATCAGAAATAGCAAAATTAACTAAGGGACAGTAATACAGAGAAGTCTGCAAAAAACTGGAAAGCTTTTATGGACTATCTGTTGAAAAAAATATGGTAGAAGAGAAATAATTGCAGGATTTGAGATTTTTTTTAAAAAGCAGATTGGAATAGAATATTAAAAATGATAAAGTGTGTAATTGATAAATTGTTCCATTTTAAATAGATGCATGAACCTAGAATAGACTGGAATTCAACAATGACACAGTGGGAAGTCATTATTTGGGGTTATGATGAGTTTAGTTGGTTATAATAGGTTGAGTCTAGTTATTTTAAGAGTTATTTTTTATTCTTTTTTGTGTTTATCCTTCTTTTCTGTATTTCAGATTTTTCTTTTACATTGATGTGGTGATGGTGCAAAAGTGTGTGTGCTTTTGGTATGTTGAGAAAATTTAAAAATTACATAAAAACATCTGGAATATATAAAATCGATATAAAAACTAAAGACAATATAGCATGTACTTCTTTTGCATATACAAATTTAAGATAAAATCCAAAAGCAACAAAAACTGTTGATACACTCATTTTAGACAACACCCAAAGGACTGTGAGAGCTATGCAGTGAACCTGGCTGTCCACTCACAGGTTTCAACAGAATTTAACTTTCTTCCACAGAGGTCACTGGGGCAGCTGTTTCCCAGTCACTCTCCTTAGAATCACTAATATAATCTGTTAGCTCCACATCAGATCAGTAATTACAATATCCTTTCCACCATATGAGAGGAGACAGATATAAGAATTTTAACTGTGGTTTGGGTTTATCCTCTGCAGCCTATCAGATAAACTAGTAACTTGATTTTTAAAAATCTGATAATATATATTCATGGTTTTACTCCTCTTTCCCAAACATTTATAAATCTGTAAAACATGTGTGCATATTCTCACCCACTTCCTATTGGATAATAATCTGAAAAAATAAGTATTACAACTTTGAAACTCCCAAGCTTAACAAAAAGTGGATGCCCATTTTATGAAACAATAAATCTTTAGAAAACAGAATGTTTTCCACTGAGAAGTAATATTTGTTCTAGAACTCTAGTATAATAAAAGCCTGCACCATTGAATTTAAAATTATGACAGCAATTTGAGTTCTTTACAAAAGTCTGGAATGCCCTTGAACTAGACAACTCCAGTGAAAGCAACTTCTGTTAACTTTACCCAAAAACTTGATTAGTGACTATGTTCACAAGGGGTTCTTGCTTTCGCATACATTGTTTCAACAAACTTGAGCCAATAAAAGGGGCACTACAGTGAGGAGAATCTGATTTCATGTATCCACATTTAGAAATATAAACCCATACACATAAACTCAAAAGAGGGAGCTGATTATGGATCTTGGATTGTCTAATAGGAAAAAAAATCCCTTAACCAACCTTCTAAACCAAACTGTTACACTGCACTTACCAGCAAAGCATTTGGAACAGAGGTTCATAGTCTTGCTGGACCTGAGGCAAGGGGGAAAAAAAGCAGATCTTAAAAATTCTTTGTAGTTATTAATACAGTAATTTTAAAGGAGAAGAGCAAGCTGAAAAGGGAAAGAAAGACAGCGAGAACTCTGGCTAACAATCAGTACCAGTTGATTCACAGACTATGTTACGGTGAGCTTATGGAAATGCTATTTTAAACTTCCCTCCTTCAAAGCCAGATGCAAACAGTCTCTCAGACTCTGGTTCTCAAAGCACTGACATACCCTGGCAACCCAGCACATTCAATCCATGTAGAAGTGACTGGTGAGTGAAGCTAGGGGTTTGCCATTCTGCCTTTTTGCCCGTTAAGAAACCACAAGAGTTAGGCTAAAAGAGATGGTAAGAAGTTAGAAGGATGGAAGTTTCATTAGGGATTAAAGATGTGCTCTACTGAAGAAAAATATGTATCCAGAACATGACCAAAAACATGTTAGCAACATCCAATAGACAGGATGGATTTCACTGACACATACAATGTTCTGCAGCAACAAGATATGGCATATTAGTGTCTAGTGTGACAAACTTAGTATTAATTACTGCATTTGTATAGAATCTTCACTGGGTGCATAGAAAAATATTGTTCCATCAAACTCCAGAGTTTTACACAAATTCCCAATACATCTATTAACCGCGACAACACTCTAGCTGGTCATGTCACTGGTTAATCCACAGGCAAAAACAGCCATGCCTCATTACAGTTGAAACATTTTGTTCGTCACTTTCTTCCTGGTCAAGTTGCAGCTGACTTAAGGCAACTCACCTACCCACCCATAAGGTTTTCAGGGCCATAGATATTCAGAGGTGGTTTGCCATTGCCTGATTCTTTGGCCCCTTCAGAACATGCAGAATAATGCACTTTCAGTCCACTTTCACAATTGTTTGCAAGTGGATTTTGCTATTCTGCACAGTAAAATCCAGCTACAAAGTGCACTGAAAGTGGATTGAAAGTGCATTATTCTGCATGTGCGGAAGGGGCCATAGTCACAACACAAATATTCCTTGGCAGTCTCCCATCCAATTGCTGATCAGAGCCAACCATGCTTAGCTTCCAAGATCTAACGAGATTGGGCTAGCCTGGGCTATCTAGGTCAGGGCTGTTCTCCACTACAATATATGTTATTCTTATTCTCTTTTTTAAAAAGAAAGGGTGAATGACAGAAATCTTGGAGAGAATTTAGAGAATGCACATGCTTTCTGGCATTTATAATTTCTGCAGAATTTGTATTTTTTTCTTTTTATTCTGCAATTTGTTCAGTCTGGTCAGATCCTTGTTGCTAAATTATAGAGCCAGAGGGGATGTGCTTGAAACAGGAGGAAATGATTAGTTCACAACATACACATTTGAGTGGCATGAAAAGCACAGTCATACTTATATTTCCCTCTCACAACAAATTACAGAATACCTCTTTCTAGCTTTATATTTATTCTGCTCAAGTAGTATGCACACTCCAGAACACCTGTTAAGACAACAATCTCTACAGGTTTTCCACTTTTAGAAAAAACACAATTAAAACAGCAGGCTACATCAACACATGCATTGCTAGCGTGTTGTAATTTGGTAGTCTTTGCTTAGAAATACAAGTTATTTTTTAAAGTCTATATGCCAAGCTGGAGCTTCCCTAAGAAGCTATTAAAGTCCAGGATGAAAATGAAAAAAGGCAAGAGTTCAAATGGCTCATATTTACAACAGAGAGTCTTTCAATAGCTTGCAAGCATTGAGACAGGTTAGTTTCAGTTCTAGATCTCCACAAATTTTAAAATCAAATGTACATGTAGGTGAAGCAAAAATGCAACAGAACCATGGTAGAAAAAAACTGGAACAGAAACACAGCACTATAAAACAAACAGCTTGCACATTATCACTTTAGACAAAGAATATTTTAGACTTTGTTAGGCTGTAAAAGCCAATTGCTGTAGCAAGAAAAAAAGACAAAATAAATGTAAAACACAATAAAATTAATAGACAGGTTCCACTTCCAAACCAAACTGTAGTGTAGAAGAAAGTTAACTCAGAAACAGATGCATACCAAAAGTATATATATTGCAATTCTCCTGCAGATGGGCTCAAGCTAACTAAATTAGCAGCTGGCCGACAACACCCATATTGTAGTTCAGTGACGAAAAGTAATAATATTTACACACTGCCTGCATTTCACTGAAGCAATCTGTGGAAACGTCAACAATATCTTTAAGAAATTTACTTCACTACACACTGACAGGAAGGACTAAAATGCTGGATTTCGACTCTCCCACCACTTACTTCTCCCACTTGGAATGATGAGCTAAAGACAGCCTTCACTCTAGCCAGATGTTAGGCCCTACTAATGCTGATACAGGAAGGAAGATGCAAGTAGGTCCCCATGATAGAAAGGCTTTGCCCCTATAGGTCAGGGGACAATGAAGCTTCAGAACATGTTTTGCTCCACTGTCCCTTTTATCAGTAGGCCTGTACAAGGTTTACTTCTCCTCTGCTCAATAAACTCCCCGGCCAACCTAACTCTTTACTGGACAAGATTACTCTTAACCTGGAAGTCGGGACCCCTTTGAGGGTCGAACAACCCTTTCACAGGGGTCGCCTAAGACTCTCTGCATCAGTGTTCTCCATCTGTAAAATGGATAAATGTTAGGGTTGGGGGTCACCACAACATGAGGAAATGTATTAAAGGGTCGCGGCATTAGGAAGGTTGAGAACCAATGCTCTAACAGATGAAAAACCACAGGTTTCACTACTGATTGCCAATTTTTGTGATGCAGTACTTAAAACACGCTGCTCCTTGCTAGGTCAAGATTTAAGTGAAACATCTTAGCATTCCATAATGTTAACAGGGTTGTTAAGTTTCAAAAAACGTCCATGTAATTTTTAATCTCTCATTTGTAATTTTGTGCATAGGTTGTTGCTGGTCATAATAATGTTGCTGGACAGTAATAATAAAATTTGATTTCATACTGGTTTGAAGTTGGTATCATTCTGGCAAAAAAACAGCCATTATCTCTTCTTGTCAATTATAAGACAGACCCTCAGTAGCACTTTTCAGTAAGTGAACACATCACTGTACACAAGAACGCCTTTAAAGCCCAATCCAGATATTGGGGGGGGGGGGGAATCGGCTCTTAGAACCAGTGCGTGGTCATACTGGCACATTTGCCCACCCCACTGGTGTAAGTGGCACTTATATCAATGGGGAGGGCAAACAGGGAGGTGGCTTAGGTCCCAGAGCTGTGCTGGCCTAGACTTGGCTGCCAGGGTAGCTGGGGGAGGGGTAGGGGTGTTCCCAGGAGAAGAGCCAACCTTAGTCAATTTCCATTGGGGCTTTAGCATGGCAACACCTCCAGAGTAGGCCAATGACTTATGAAATGACAACATGTGGCGTAACTCAATATTTCCTTTGGAGTGTTCCAGGTGCTAGCAGGGCTTTTTTGCCACAACGCTTGCTACGCTGCCTGGAGCTCCATTAGAGGCAATGCGGCAGCACGTTTGCAGCAGTGTCTCCAGCTGTTGCTGAGTAGGCCCCCTCATCTGGATTGCTCGCTTATAGGAGTCCTGTTTCATTGCAATTTTCTCGGAAAGGGCAGAACATTGCTCTTAAGGCATATAACTTCTGGCAACGTCTATGCAAGAGATTCAAAGTATTCTCTTATGCTAGGAGATGGGGAGATCATCGGATAACCCTGATAAACTCTTCACAGGAAATATTATTATAGAAAACTGAATTGTGTGATGTTTGATCTGAATGGCCTGAAAGCAACAGAAAAAAATGGTTTGTGGACATTAGTTTGGGCCATGCCTGCAGCAACAATACAATGGTTGGGTTTCTTTCGCCTAAAACTCAAACGATTATGTTATTAATGTAATGTAATAAAATTTCAAAAATATTCTTAGTATCAAGCTGCCTCGAAAACATTTGTATGGAAACTTGGGTGCTGTGTGGTTTCCGGGCTGTATGGCCGTGTTCCAGCAGCATTCTCTCCTGACGTTTCGCCTGCATCTGTGGCTGGCATCTTCAGAGGATCAGATCCTCTGAAGATGCCAGCCACAGATGCAGGTGAAACGTCAGGAGAGAATGCTGCTAGAACACGGCCATACAGCCCGGAAACCACACAGCACCCAAGTGATTCCGGCCATGAAAGCCTTCGACAATACATTTGTATGGAAAGTTATTCTCACAGCTGGCATAAACAGGGCAAAACTTTGCTTTTATCGTCAACAAAATTACTGAATACAGTTAAGTCTGTGTCACCAAACTAGAAATGCTTTGATTTTTTAATACATTTTAAAAGGAACTTTTATGCTCATGTTCTCTTAGACAAGCACAGCAAATAATTGCAGTGAAGATTTGTTAACAAATTTAAACAGTATTTTCCTTTTTTTGCATCTGCACAGCTGGCTGCTTCCAGCTGGGTAGTTACTGTTGACACATACTCCACAAATTGTTGGAGTATATATGCCTTGGATTATATTTGCTCCAGGGTCATCATAGGCAAGTCATGCAAACTTTTAAATCATCTTACATTCCACGTTGATGTGGTATCAGTGGCATTTTTCAAGTCAGTGAATATTCAGAACTTAGTGGATTCAACTACAGTTCTCAAGCAGCAACATGAGGAAATACAAAGTACATATGATCCAATTTAGAACACTTAATGTACAGATTTGGCTTCAGAAATCAGGCTGGCAAAATGGGCATTGATGGAATTCTAGAGAGACACTATGCAGCTCCTCTTCCATCCTCCCAAGAAGGCAGGATCAAGATAACAAAAGTGTGTTGGGGGAGGAGGAAAATCACATCCAAAAATAAGAAATACAAGAACACACATGTACAAATATTTCTATTTGTTTTATTTATTTTATTGCATTTATATCCTGCCTTTTTCAGGAAAACTCAAGGTGGCTTACACTAAAATCCATACGATGCACTAATTAATAATATTTAAAATATTTGTGCATGTTGTACCCTCAAGCCACTTCCAATTCCTGGCAACCCTGTTAATCAATGCCCTCCAAAACATCCTGTTTAACAGTTTTGTTCAAGTCTTCCAAACTGAGGGCTGTGGCTTCCTTTGCAGTCAATCCATCTCATGTCAGGTGTTCCTCTTTTCCTGCTGCCTTCAACCTTTCCTAGCAATATTGTCTTTTCCTGTGACTATTGTCTTCACATTTATGACAGCCTCATTTTAGTCATTTTAGCTTCTTGGAACAATTGTTTTGATAGAGAACCCACTTATTGGTCTTTTCAGGAGTGCGTGCTATCTGTAACACTCTTTTCCAACAGAAATGGAATACAAACAGTTTGACTTGGCACAAGCGGCTACCATAGATTTTTTCCTACACCTGAACTTGTGCACAAATGGAAATGCAAGCAGAAATTTTGTACTAAGCCTACATCTTGCTCATTTACCCTGTAAGATGTTATTTTTTCTCTAACCATCTTATTCTTTTTGTGGTGTTTGAGGGTATGCACCTCTGATCCAATACTCACAAAGATTTTCCCATTTGTTAGAAGTATGCAAAAACAGAATCAATAGCAGTCACTTTTATGGGTGATAATTTATTTTAAAAACTATTATGTATGTATATTTACATTCGGATATTCATTACTAGCTTCCTATCCCCTCTCCCCCCAGGACATTTTGTTACCCTGTGATCAAAGTTTGCATAGTATTACACATTACCTTCTACCATTTATTTCCTGTGATTTCTGGTTGGCTGTGTATTCTCTGGGGAATCTGTATTATGGTATCTTAAGATTTCAAGTAACCAAACAGGAAGAATCAATATTAGACAGCTGTGCTGATTCAGGAGGGTGCATTTCAACAAACTTCTGCTTTCCAGCTAATTCTAGAAAGTCCCAATGGAACAAGTGAATTAGTTGTGAGTAGATCACAGCCATTATGTGTCATCTCTTGCATTTCCCACTTTCACCCAATCAGTGGAAATGATCATATTGGTAGCCTTCATGAAGAGTTACTCCAGCTTTTACATTTCCTCTGCAAGCCCTTCTTTTTATTGGGGACACAGGAAATACCCAAAGTAGACCTGATCTGTACTATTTACATAATCGGACATATGTGGCAGGTTTTTGGGAGGAGCAGGCAACTATCGTTTAGAGACACACGAGGGACTGCACTGTCAAATAGTTTATACAACACAACAGTTTAGCCATCAAAAATCTGGGCACTTAACTCTGTGGAATAGAGGATATCCATACTTCATTCTTCTTCTAGCCCTCCAGCTAAAAAACCATGTGGACTTTTGTGATCAAGTTTAAAGCATTTATGAAGCTTCATACTATTTTTTGCCTCTCCCATCATTAGATATTGTTAATAAATAAAAACTGCTTGAGGAGCTACTCAGCTCCTAAAAATAAAAAAGTTTTTAAAAAATAGGACTTCAGATTGTATTACACTCTTAAACCCAAAGAAAGAGTTCTTCAGATAAAGGAAGTATTTCCTGTAGAAAGAAAAAGGGGGGCTGGAAGCTTTCCTCAAAAGGCAGGTAGTGGAATCCTTCACATTTGTACAGATAAGAGTTTTATATTCCACATGTTCCCAAGTCTCTTCTTCAGAGCTGCCAGACAGTCCCACTCAAACCATTCAGCCTCTGTGGCCTTTTGTTGCCTACTGTGTCCCTGTTCAAAGAATTCCTTTGAAATGTGGTGTTGGAAGAGAGTATTATAGGTGTTGGAAGAGAGCATTATAGATACCATGAACTGCCAAAAAGACCCAACATGACATGGAGTGACTCTATAAAGGAAGCTACAGAACTCAGTTTGCAAGAACTGAGCAAGGCTGTTAATGATAGGACATTTTGGAGGACATTGGTTTACAGAGTTGTCATGAGTGAGAAACAACTTGATGGTACTTAACACCACACTCCCCAGGTGTCATAAGAAAGAAAACCAGCAAAATAAAAATAAACTCACATTAATGTAATCAACCTGCTGATTGTACGCCACATTGTTTTTGGCATGCACACAAACTGAACTAGCAAATTGTCATATAAGAAAATCATGGAATTACTATCCCAGAAAAAGGCAAAGCTTGACCTTGCTTTAGGAAATGCTGCAACCTCTCCCCGCCCCCCCCCCTCCCCAACCCATCTCTTTCTATTCTGGCAATCCTGCTACAAATCTATTATATTCACTGCATTTCCTCAGATATTTTATGCTATTTTGTTATTAGTTAGATGCAAAGGAATACTGAATAAAATCTATTTTGAACTTTACAAGAACGACATTGATATATCTCATACCATGTGAAGAATTTGGTTACGTACATTTTTAACAGTGTTCTATTGTAACAGTTCATAGCAGCAGAACATGAAGAACAGCAGAAAATGACTGACACAGGAACAATGTCATGTGCCTTTCTTCTCCACCCTTTGAACGTTGTTCACTAGTATTAGAACTTCAAACAAAGCGTTTCTGCGTGGTGCAGGTGAATGTCCGCTGCAGCAAGATTTCTTGTACGGACACATTTCCTCTAACCACACTTTCGCTGTCCAAACAAATCCACTTACAGCTCGATTTTAATCTCACGTCGCAGCCAGAGCAGGACAGATTTGCCAATGGACACAATTTTGCCCTAGATCTCCTCCCTCTCCCAGTCTGCCTAGTCTTACCACCCCACTCCCTCACGCTGCTTTGCATGCTTTCCCCTCACCTTCCTATCACCAACTACTTCCAACTTTTTGCCCTGCTGTATAATTTCTATTGCCTGTGGACTCCCTGTTCTTGCATATTTAGATTTTTTAAAATTTTAGATTAAAGAGTAAATAGCCATATCGATAGAACGATAAATCAATACTAATATTTTTTTAAAATTTAAAAATAATAAGACTAGTCAATAAGTCCAAACACCCGACTTGCCCCTGCATTTGATCAACAAACTGGGACGTCTCCAGCCTCACAGTTTTTTACACAAGCAATTCGTGATTCCTGACTGTAGTCTTGCCCACGAGGCCCCAAGGAAGAGACGAGACGCGGAGATTTCATCTGGTGGAGAGAGCCAGTAGCAGGAAGTGCGGGATCCCATGATCCTGGCAACTCTGCCGTGTGCTTGCCCCCTACGCTTTTTTTTTTTTTTTTTTTTTTTGACCTTTATTAGAGGGTTTCACTGGGGGGTGTGTAGCCAAAGGGTCGGGCAGAGGCGGGAGAGCGTGAGGTCGGGAGAGCGGGAGAACGGGAGATCATCATGTGATGCATGATCTCATCGGGCTGCTACGTGCGGGAGGAAGCATCCGCGTCTGGGTCTAATCCTCACCTGAGGACAAGAGCCCTTTTGTCCCTTTGTATGGGAAACCTGGTGACCGTGAGTCAGGCAGTTCATGACCCGTGACTCACGGGGGAGCGGGGGTTGGGGGAGCGTATGCGCCCAGAAGGCCGTAGCCAGCACCGGCATTCCAAGCGCTCTTTCTACGGTTCTGCTGGGTTCGGGGGCTCACCCCTACACCTGACCACACAGGGAAAAGTCTGACAGTCTTGTCACTTGGGGGTTACAGCTCACTGGGAGATGAATGAACCTGGGGAGCCTAGCAAACAGTGGTTTTGCAGTTTGCATGTCACCATTACTCCCCCCCTCCCCCCAGCACACACTTCCTGCCAGAAAAGACAATCAGTGTTCAGGTAAAATGTACAGATGATGTATTCAAAATTTTCCTTAATAGTTTGCCTTTTTATGTTGATCTAGCAATAGATTGATAGATAACCTCAAGATAAAAATTAAATATTACATTAAAAATTAAAGCATGCATGCACAACAGAGAATCCACCTCACCACCCCCACCCATTCCATGCAAGCAAAAAGCCAGCTGATGGGTAATGCCTGCCCCAGGGCACTAGGTAATAATGTCGACATGCCCTGAAACAAAGTCTCCCCAGCCAATTCGCTGTGCATAATGGGCCAAAGAGGAGACATTTACACTCCTTGTTTATTACCTTGATAGTACACTCCTTGTCTATTATTCACAGGAGCCCAAATGAACACAAACGCACTCCCATCTGCTGGAATAAAGATGGATATGCTCTTCTTTATGTTCTACAAAGTTGGGAGACAGCAGTCCTTGGGATTCATTCACACAAGGAATGCTCTAAGAATTTTTCAAATAGGCAATTTTCCAGTTCTTTGTGTTAAACTGTAGAGGTAATCTCCAACAAATAAACCTATCTGTTCCTCTCCACAGCATCTATGAATCTAAATTACAAAACTATGCAACTAGTGCATGCTTATTTTAGTGCTTAAAAAGGAATAGCACTGAGAAGGTTGTATAGATTTCTAATTTGGAGTATTCTGACTTTGGTATTCTCAGACTCTGATTGTTTTACTATTTTGATCCAGAGCAAACAAATTTAATATTATTCTGGGGTAAGCAAAAAAAATATCTTCTGTAACTAATCCAGTTTATTTTCTGATTATCTGTCATGCCAGAGGTGCTGGGATGAAAAATACACCACATACTACCAGCCTTAATGATAAGGCAAAATAAGGCAAGACTCATCAGGTCCTTTTAGTAGTGATAAGTTAGTGTCCACCATGTGAACATTGTTAAGAAAATCAAATGATAATGTTGAGAAAATGCAGACCAAACATTCTTAACCTTTAATCTACTACTGCAATGAAATGTGATCACCAGCACCAGCACCCAGCACCTTCTCTCCAGCATTAAGTGCCCCAGGGAGGGTATTTCTGCCGGTGGAACCCTGTGCCACTTCCACTGCCAGTTCAGTCCCCATCCCTTTGGATGATACTGTTTAACAGCAGTCACTCAACAAAACCAGTACAAAGGCTAGTGTTTCAGACCAGAAGCTGTGAGATCCAGGTACAAATTTCCACCCGGCTCTGGAAGCTTAAAGAGTGACTTTGGGTCAGCCAAACACACTCAGTCTCACAGAGAATAAAATGGAAAAGAGAATGATGCAACCTGATTTTATTTGTTTGTTTTATTTCAGACATTTATTAGCAGCCTTTCTACCTTGAAGGAATTTAAGACAGCTTACAATAAATAGCAATGAAATACAGTAAAATAAACATCATATACCAAACCACTAATTTAAAACTGCAAGTAGGCAAAAGTACTAAAATTAATCAAATGTTGTCACGGATAAAAACAAATTGCTTTGAGTCCCCACTGTAACAAAAAGCAGTAAAGTAAATAAATAATAAATATAGCTGATGATGGGAGGGCAGATAAAAGGTAGGTTGGAAGAAATAGCAAGCAGAGAAAGGTAAAGATATGAGAACTGCCAAGAGAAAGAAAAGAAGAAATAGCTTGAGGAGGGTGATACAGACAGAGGAAGGTAAAGTGCCCCCGCAAGGCCTGTGGGTTTTCAACAGTGTTGCTGAGTCTGGGTCCAGTAGGGGGCTATTCAGCCACAGTTTTCCCAGAGAAAGGCTACCAGGTGAGTGAAAAGAGGAAAAGCTGAAGACTGGGGCAGGGGCAGAATAAAGGTAGGTTTGGCTTTTAGATGGAAAGGATAGAGGAAGAAGAAAAAGTGAAGTTGCTATGGGAGCTTTCAGGGAAGCTAATAAGAAATAGTGGGGGCAACAAGATGCCTCCTGCAAGTCCTTGTAGTTACCCACTTGCACATGTATATCTATGATACACAATTTTCAAGCATGCATGGTGACGCGAGGCTTCTCCCTAATCAACTCTGGCCCCACACATGAAGTTGGCCACACTCTGGATTTAGTCTTCGGTTCACGTATTGACATGGTGGTACCGTTGTGGACAGAGTGTCATGGTCCCACCATTATGCCCTGAAGGTTTGGATGGATCTGCCGCACCAACTGTATCTAGGCGACAAGCTGATTTTTGTTCACCCGTGGAGACTTATGGATCCTACTGGTTTCCTGAATGCTCTGTGGGACCCCTCAATGATCAAGTAAAGGACTGGAATTCCAGACTCTCCGAGGCCATCAAGGTTGTTTCTCCCTGGTGTCCTCTACGCACCCGTTCACAGTTAGCACCTTGGTATACTGAGGAGTTACGCCCGATGAAATGGGAGCTCAGACATCTAGAGCGAGTGTGGAGAAAGTTTTGTGATGAAGCCATGCACACACCTTATAGGACATTTATGAAAGCCTATGACATGGCAATGAAGAGG
Source organism: Sphaerodactylus townsendi (assembly GCF_021028975.2). Taxonomy (NCBI): domain Eukaryota; kingdom Metazoa; phylum Chordata; class Lepidosauria; order Squamata; family Sphaerodactylidae; genus Sphaerodactylus; species Sphaerodactylus townsendi. The sequence continues at coordinate 71,991,317 of NC_059425.1, forward strand.
GTGAAAAGAAATTACTTCTCATCCTGTCTCGCATCTGCTAGCTGTTGCCTGGCACAATTATTCCTCATTCTATCCTCACTGAATGAGGGCTCCAGAAATTCTCAATTAGTTCATAACTGTGAGGCTTTTATGAGCTTTTTTTGTAGAAAAAAAATCACATTGCTCCTCCATTACCTTCCTGCCACCCTTGAGACAATAAGTGAACTGGAGGCTCCGTTGCTGTCTGTGGGAACTGCTTTGGACCAGTTTTCCCTGCTTGCCAAAGCCAATGTTGACAGAGCCCTAGCTGCTGTTATACCTATGACCTGTTCCCTGGATCTGTGCCCTTCCTGGTTAATTTGAGCTTGCCAGGGTGAGCTATGGCCCCATCTGTTGAACATAATCAATTGATCGAACAAGGAGTCTTTCCAGATGGGTTGAAAGAGGCGGTGGTCTGCCCACTCTTGAAAAGACCATCTTTAGATCTTGGTGATCTGGCCAATTACCACCCCATTTCAAATCTCTTGTTTCTGGGGAAGGTAATGGAGAGAGTGGTGTTGGAGCAGCTTTAGGGTTTTCTGGAGGACACATTGGCTTTCGATCCCTTCCAGTCTGGCTTCCATGCTGGGCATGGGACGGAGACAGTCCTGACTGCCATCACAGATACACTCCGCATGCAACTCAACCAGGGCAGATCATCGCTGATGGTATTATTAGATCTTACCGCAGCATTTGATATGGTCAATCATGATCTTTTGACCCACCGCCTGGCTGTTTCCAGGGGTCTGGGGCATGGCCTTGCAATGGGTCACCTCATTCCTATGGTATCTGAGTCAGTAAGTGAGGGTTGTGTGACTGACTGACTGACTGACTGACTGACTGACTGACTGACTGACTGACTGACTGACTGACTGACTGACTGACTGACGGTTGGGGATAGGGTTTCCTCAGCGGTGCCCGCTTCATTGTGGTGTGCCACAAGGGGCCCTGGGTAGCATACTAAATTTAACTAATAAATAAATAAATAAGATCCTTATGTCCAACAGCCCTCAGGCAACATCTTAATCTTATGTTTGATTCTTATTTTCTATGTGTCATTCTAGATGTCTAAGAGAGAATGTAGGATCTGGGATTTTATCTGCAGCAAGAGGAAATAAGTCTCCTTTACTTGTTGTGAAAAGTCATTTTAATTTAAGTGAAGGAAAAACTACTTAAAGCACACAAGCCCTATTTTGCCCCCATGATTTGCAGATTACCCCCAGGAGAACATATCTCTAAAAACCACCTACTTAGAACCAACCAACCACAATGCATTCAGAATTATTATTAGCAGCAAACTCAACTTTCATAACAAAGAACCTTAAGAGAATCCACAAGTTCCTGCTAATGTGTAAGCCATTCCAAAAGTGCCATGAGTAGAACTTCACTTGTACTACTATCTTCAAATCATTTCCAAATTAACGTCTCAAACCAGGAGTCTGCACAAAAACAAAGGCTAAGCAAATAATACAGTATCAAAGACACTGACCATTCCCTAACTTTTTCAGGTAGTGGGGAAATCTTTGCAAGAGACAAGTCACTGTACAGTATGGAATGAAACAAACAAATCAAAGTTTTATAAGTGATTAATGAGTTGGCAAACTGATTTAACACAATGCACTAACAGCTAAGATTAGAACAAACATTGAGATATATATTATGAAGAACATAAGGCATCTCGTGTGGCAATATATACAGGGAGAACACACATCATAAAATCTATTGAAGTGTGAATCCAAGGAAGGAATAGAACAGCTGCTCTCCTTAGCAAAGTAATGCTTAGAAGATCACTGGTGAACCTGAACTTCACCACCAGTGAGAATAGGCAATTATTGATTAATCAACTTATTATTTAAGATGTATTATACAAAGATCAGCACAGATACTAATGAAAGACACATGACAGTCAACTATATTAGTTTATTTAAACTCTTCCACAGAATTCTTCTATGTATACAGCAAGTTATAAAAAAGGAATTAGGATGCACCACATAAAAATTTAAATAAATCAGGAAAATTTAAAAGTAAAGATGGGGACATGGCCTGGATGACCCAAGCTGGCCTGATTTCATCATGATATCTTGAAAGCTAATCAGGGTCAGCCCGAGTCAGTGTTTGGATAGAAGACCACCAGTGAAATCCAAAGCAGTTGCGCAGAGTCAGGAAATGGCAAACAACCTCTGTCTGCTTGTTTCCTATGAGGTCAGCATGAAAATCCTATGAGGTCAGCATGAGTAGGCTGAGGCTTGATGGCACTTTCCACTATTATGGGGAACAACAATACGAAGATTTCAAGCAACCAGTCACCAACTTTGTTGTGGGGGAGGAAAAACAGGATACTGGGATGTTTTAAGTGGCAGATGCTGTGTTGGGATCCTCAACAGCAGTATTTCTTTTTGTTCTACGGGACTATAGAAATCTTTCAGACACTTTAAACTTTTCACATTTTGATGATGACATCTGAAAATCTGGATGGCTCTTTCAGCCTTATTTAAAAACTGGATTGGTAACCCAGGACAATATTTGTTTACCTAATAATGGATGAATATACCCCTTTTTATTGTCTCATGACCCTTTCCATTTCACTCATTTTCATAACTTATACTCTTTTTCTTTTATACTATATGTATACATCTGGCACAAAAACATCAAAAACTGTACCTTTAATCAGAGAAATCAGAAGTGAAGATATAGTAAATGAACACACACAAGAAGCTGACTTTTTAAAAAGTCAGATCAATTGTGTAATCAAGATCAGCACTGACACCTTTTCTAACTGGCACCGGCTCCCCAGGGTCTCAGGTGGAAGTTTACTACATGATTAATCTAGTCCTAGGGTCTGCAACCTGCGGCTCTCCAGATGTTCATGGACTACAAATCCCATCAGCCCCTGCCAGAATGACCAATTGGCAGTCCATGAACATCTGGAGTCCATGAACATCGTAGTCCATGAACATCTGGAGAACCGCAGGTTGCAGACCCCTGAGGAGAAACCAGTGACTGAACCTGGGAACCTCTGCATGTAAAGCAGATGCTCTGTCATGGGATCAGGGTCCGCCCCAAGACACTGAGGGGGAAGAAAAAGGAAAAGGTTTATGGGCTCAATATTTGCAGAGGAGGTGAGATCAAAATAGAGATTTTAGAGAGAAAACATAAGGGCTGAAAGTTCAGTAGCTAGCATCTAGCAAACAAAGTAAATTTAACTGCATCACTTTTCTGCCAAGAAGAAACAGTAGTTCCTGATGGGTGTGATATTTTTAAAGGAAAGTTTTGTCACAACTGATGAACTGTAATTTTAAAGACAAGTCAAAAGCTAGATATACTTTTTGAATGGCCTGTATGACAGCTAGTATGCTACATTTGGGGGGAAAGTGTTTGATGGTATTTAAATTGCAACAGCAATACTCCAGAGCTGTGAGTAACTAGCATATGCAAGTGTGACATTTCCAATAAAATTTGGAGGACACCACAGAGATACAATTAATTGAGTTGTGCACATGAAATTATCTTCAAATACCATATATTTATTCTACTGGTCTACTGCCAAACCACTAGGAATCTCCACTGACATTGCCTCCTATCAGGATTAAACATTTTATTCTGCCAAATAAACCAGAACTCTAGGAATAGAAAGACTTTGGAGGGCTGAATTTGGAAATCATGAATGAAACATCTGCAATGTGGAAAAAGATATACACAGTTCTCTGTCTTAAGAAACAGCAGGCCTGGTACCAGCCACTTACACCTAAAACACTTCAAATTCAGTTCTCAAACATTTTCACTCTTATATTTGTAATTAGCATTGGTAAAAGGTGTTAGAACAATGGATTTCTTCCAGTTAAGGCTTAAGGGGCTGTGACAACTCCTTGTTATTGTTGATTTGTAGAATTGATAGGTGACCATTTGAAAAATTGACAAGTTGTAAGGACATCTGTGTCTCTCACTCTCAGATACCGCCCTGATTATTTAACACCCATAATGTCTGAAGATGGCGAATAGACTACAAGTAGCACACGGAAATTGGAGCAGGTATATTTGGAGCAGGCCTCATCCCTTCTGATAATATCTATTCCAGCCTACAATGCGAGGCAATTATTCCTGGAAATCCCACCAATTGGGGATTTAAACAATATTTTTAGAACAAATGACTTAAGGGTGGCTGACAAATTGTCAGAGAATGTCCTTTTAGACACTCAGTCTATTTCTATATTTTTAAAAGGGTGTGTTTACAACTTAACTGATATAAAACAGGTACTGCTGGTAAATCAATACTGCAGAAGCAACAGAAGGGTGTTCTGGTATAGTTGAAAACAAACACATTCTACAAATGAAATGAAGCACATTGGTTTATAGATTCAGTTCCTTCATTAAGTGTAGAACATGGTATTTTGCTGACAAATTATTAAAAGCTGAGAGAGAACAACATGGGAACAAATGCACAGGATGTATTTTACAGATGAAATGGAGGAACCAGAAGTATTAACCAATAGTGTAGTGGTTCTCAACCTTCCTAATGCCGCGACCTTTTAATACAGTTCCTCATGTTGTGGTGACCCCCAACCCTAACATTTATCCATTTTACAGATGGAGAACACTGACGCAAAGAGTCTTAGGTGACCCCTGTGAAAGGGTCATTTGACCCCCAAAGGGGCCCCGACCCCCAGGTTGAGAACCACTGAAATAGTGCTTTTCATGCCCTGAACAGGGGTGTAACATCCAAATTTTTTTTCAGAATTTTAACAACTGATCCTCTGCAATCTCTATCGATGACTGATATGGAACTAGAACTCACAAAATGGCTATTCATATTAATGCTTGGTCCAATATGCCAATTGCAGAAAAGAATTATTCTCTAGCTGACATTCGAAAATCAGAATGACAGTTGTGCCAAAAGTCACAAGTCATCTAAGGGAAGGTTTAATAAATAATGAAAGGTCTAACAGGATAGCACAATGAGCCCCTACTGTATATGCATGATAATTGTTTACTGTAGTGGGATGGCTACACTTATGCTAAAAATACCAATATTCCAAAGAATTAATGGTGTTTCATAATATATAAATTTCATGTGGTTTATTACCGTCCTGGAAAATTTTCTTTGAAATTAATATTAGTATATTCAGCAGAAATGTTGTCTAAGCATGTTGTCTAAATTTAGCATTAATAAAGTAGTAACATCCACTTTCTGCATTCAATAATCGCTTCTCCTCAGAGCTGTCCACAAAGTGGCAAAACTTCATTTTGTTTAATGAGGCAGATAATCAGTCCTCATTAATCAGTCCTCCAATCACATCTAATACTAAATACAATCACATGCAAGTTTTTAACAGACATCTCTCAGCACTTACCTGCTAATTAGCAAAAAATGTTGTAAGTGTTAAAAGAGCAAGTATTTTCTAGTTCTACAAAATGAGTTTCCTTTTTTTAAAAAAGCACAAAATGAATGAAGTTGTCTTGTTTGGATGCAGCCTGAAAAGCTCTGGTAGTGATCAATTTCTGAGGCTAAATTTGCATTACTCCAACAATAAGTAGAAGTAAAATGATAAACACTTCACGGTGTGAAATATGTAGATAACTACAGCAGCAACACACTTGCAGTTTTAATTTTTTTAAAAGATTCCTTAAGAACATTTTGATAAATTTTAGAATTACATGGTAATTTGATTTTTCATTCTTTCCCAGTATTAGGTGCTGCCAATTCACTGTAGTCCAGTACATTCCATTTTATTCCACCTTTTTTTCAGAGTTGCTAATATTATGGCTGTAAACAGAACAGCTGTACTAGCCTGTCAAAGATGGCTAGACAAAAATACTAGACAAGCATTGGCTGCATTTCCATTTTAAGGTTCCCTTCGACAGTCCCTTCTATAGCCTTTACAAAGAGAAATCACGAGATACCTATCTTAAAGGGCTGCTTGCAGTAAAGGCAGGAAAACTAGAGGACCTCCTAATATTCCAGCATCCAAGAGGTGCTGTCCAAAGCCCCAAGAAGGACAAGGAATAGGAAGAACTGCACCTGAGCTGACTCATTACTCCTCTGCCATCTGAGATGAGTGGAAACAAGAAGCAGCAACAACTCAGGCTTCCCGCTATGGTTATGAGAAACCTGCTGTGTGAAACATTCCTTCTTGCCCTGTGCTAACAGGGTGAAAGAAGGGCAAGATCAAGAAGAAGTTCATGGAATGAAGAAACTCTACAGCTTACCCACAGTGCCCTCCCCTTCCACATTGGTGGGCTTCAGCCACACAGATACTTTGTGTAATTCCTCATGGTCATCCATTGCTACCTTGCAATAATTTGTATGGATGCTGCCTGTAGCCTGTGGCTCAAGTTCAGAAGTCCACATGCACTCAAATGCCTACAAAGAATGCAAGAGTGTGTGAACACAAATATGTAAATAGTATTATAGAGGGAAATTCCATAACTGTCAAGTGACAGGCCATCCGTTCACATAATTTTGGGGTTCCTCCCCTTTCCTCTTTTATCACCTTCATCATCCTGGGATACAAATTCATATAGAAAAACTGAAGACATCATCCAACAAGAAAGAAAAAGAAATTCTCTTGATCACTGCACCAGGAAATACACTCCTGTGATCCCTGAAAATTACTGTCTGCAACATGCAGAAAGCTAATCTGGACTCCTGAAGCATATTCACATGCAGACAGAAAGACAGATTGTATTAACTAAGTTAGAGAGGCCCTCTCTTAACCCCAGAAACCCTCTCCTCCAAAGGAGTCTGTTTCTGAACTCGATGAAACAGCTGTTTGAATGACAGCCCTTCTATCTAATTTAGAATGAGCCAATATGAGCAATTTTCACCCTTTTAAATCCTTTCTTGTGGCATGACCCCTTCAAAATATTTCAAGAGATGAACATTTACAAAACTCGTGCCTTCAAAAAAAAAAGCATATGTATGCCTACTATGGAAAAGACACTACTAAAAAAGCAAACTTCTGTGTATTAGAGCACTCAGACAAGTTCTCCAGAAAAATCACAGAATACTATGAACTAAATTGTAATGATTAGGTGAATTACTATGAAAACCTGATATATTTAGTCTGTTGTGTTCTTTGAAAACCTAAGAATATGATAGGAAATATAATGTTACAGTAGAATTTTTGTAATAATTTAATTAAAACTTCCTAAACTTTTTCATATTGTATTGTCAAAGGCTTTCATGGCCAGATTCAACTGGTTGTTGTGGCTGTGTGGCCGTGGTCTGGTAGATCTTGTTCCTAACATTTCGAAGACACAGTGTGTAACAGGCTGTGTTCCTAGAAACAGTGTGTAACAGACTTCTCTCTGTGATACACCTTTGAAGATGACAGGCACAGATGCAGGTGAAACGTTAGGAACAACGTCTACCAGACCACAGCCACACAGCCTGGAAAACCCACAACTAGTTTTTCTGACTGCTTTAACACAAATTTACCTGCAAGGTGAATATAATACCACATTGTTTAATATAAGGTTATCCACTCTGATAACATGCTTTGCAAAGTTATCAGTTTCAAAGGACCAAAAAAAATAATTAGTCCTGTAATTTTTTCACCACCACCACCCCTTTTTGGCTGGTTTACAAATCATGAAGAGACCTATGCTACAAGTTTAATAGACAGTCAAGAGGTGGAGTTAACTGTCACTGTTATAAAAAATAGAGTCATTTTTATGATACAAGCACCATCTAACTGTCTTATTCTCTACATATTGATTAGGGTCTGATCAACACATCACCTTGTCTTTATGAAACACACTGAACATGTTTCTGGCCAACAGGACTCCCAGTTTTGAAATCCTTCTAGTTGAAGCCAGCACCATTAGTAACATGGTGTTCATGTGTAGCCACTTAAGTGGAACATGACTCAATGACTCAAAGGGGGCTGTGGTAATATTTATTTATTGGATTTGTATCCTGCCCTATCCCCGCAGGGCTCAGGGCGGGTCACAATACAGAGTGTGTCTCATAGTAGCTGCAGAAGCCACTGATTGAACTTCAAAGGTCATGGTGTCAAGGTATGCTTCTGCCAGGAAAGTGATAGCCTTCAGTGTGTGATGAGCACCTGCAGTTGCTCTTCTATTGTCCCTGGGAATTAGCTGGCTCAGATTTTGAGCCAAGAAGCAGAGACCCTGGAAATAAGATCTGCTGGAGATGCTGCTCTAATTGCTAGTGCTGAGGCTTTGTGCAATTTCCAAGAGATGTAGTCAATGGATCCCATTCCATCCACTGATAACAGATCAGTGGTCTGAAGAGACATGATGGGAGCATCCACCAATGAGATCTGCAGCATTTCCAAGACATGTGGGGCTAAAGAATATAGTTTCTCAGTATTTGGAAAATGTCTGTTAGCCAGTGGTTTGGTCCATTCAGCTGTAACAAGTCGATCTGCTCTCCCTGGAGGCAGGAAAAAATGAGAAAAGTGGGTGTGTTCCAGTGTATCTAGAAAGCAAAAGTTTGAAAACACCTAGATGTCCTGAGCTCAAAGGGAGAATTTGCCTTCCTCTTTTTCATTGTCTGATAAAGGAGATATACTACCTGGCATATGTCTAGAGTGAGAGCCTGAGTAAGAAGCCTTTTTGGCTGCTTTAGTGGACCAGTACTGTAGATGGCAGTATGTCCCTCTCTCTCACTGGTCCATGAAAACATTTGTGGGGAAGCCAGAATGGTGCAGTGGTTAAAAGGAATGGGCTCTAACCTGGAGAGCCAGGTTTATTCCCTACTATTTCCCACTCCTCCACATGAGCATCGGAGTCTAATTTGATGAACCTGGTTTGTTTCCCCCCATGTGTTAATGAAGCTGGCTGGGTGACCTTGAGTTAGTCACAGTTCTCACTGAACTCTCTCAACCCCATCTGGGGAGAAGAAACTGCTTTGAGACCCCTTACAGTTGAGAAAAGCAGGATATAAATTCAAATCTTTTCTTTGTCTCATCTGAGAGGGAAATTATGACATCCTCTGGGACAAGAAGGAGCAAAATGCATCTGGTTCTGTTGGAACTCTTCCTTTAAGGTCTTCCTGACCGACTCAGTTATCTTACTGGAGCAAGATGGCTGCCCTCCCACAGTCTTCATAGAGAGAAGGAAGGAAACTCCATGTCAGTTATCTAGGTCAGGTGGACATCCTATGGGGCGGGGGGGAGGTCTACCATTCCAGATGCACAAGGCTGAATAGGTAGCCATCCAGGCCATTTTTAAGGGGTGGTGTTTGCCACTTGCATTTCAGCACCACAGCCTCCACCTGCCACTCTTCCTCTTCTCCGTGGTTTCTGAGGCTTCTGGTAGTTGTGTCATTAACTTGCAACCAAAAGGACAGCAGACCTGGGTTGGCATCCTCTTTGGGAAAAAACCAGTCTCCCCAAGGTTCCCCATAAGCCTCAAACTCTACCATGAGGGGAAAAGGGGGGAACAAGGGCAGAGCCTAAAACATGAGTCATGCAGAATGTGCTGAAGGAACAAAGGGAAGGCAACAGACTGAAGCTTTCTCTTTAGCAAGAGTTAGTAAAAGCATTCTTAAATGATAGATAAATTTAGCCAGAAGAACAGGATAGCTGCTGTGGCTAGCTGCTAATCCCCAGCTGCTCTTCCTGTGCAAAGCAGGAAGTAAACTGAGCTCAGGAGATTCCTGCCTCGGAGACGGGAAGTAGCAATTTAGACCTGCCTCCCTGAATAGCCAGTGGGAATCACCCAAGATTAAGATGTGCTCCTCACAGCAAGAAAAAGCCTTTAAGCAATGGCTAGATACATTAAACCTTTTCCTTTCTATAACAAGTCTATACTTCTGAGACTTAAAAGAATGTGCGATATAACAACTGTACTGTCTTTATGACTGAAAGCAGGCAAGGATGAAAATGTTCTAACTCCTTAAAGAGTAGTCTATGGAAAAGAATTGCATCAGGATATTTCTGTTCACAGAAACAGCAGAAGTCAGAACATCTCCCTTGGGGCTTATGGCTGATCCCACCACTTCAATGAAAGATTGCCCCCAAGTGTTTCCTCCTCCCCTCTGTTGCTGTAGCTTTTATGTCCTCTCTTTGTCAGATGTTCTATTGTCTGATCAACCTCACTTAGGGAAAATGTTCTAATCTCCATCTTAATTTCTTCTTTTGCATTTCAGCACAAAGCAATTTGGGTAACAATAAATTACACAGTCTTTAGCTCAAGGGACACAGATAGAGAGTGGTATTAATTGTAATTTTATTTTAATGGTCCAGATAATTAATTTCTCAGAAAACTAGCTTGGAAACAATAAGAACAATTTTAAATGCTAAAGGGAACAATACCCCTTTTTAATATGCTTTGGAATGACCACACATTGCCCATTCACTTCCCTCCAAAGATTAGACCAAGTATTTTTCTAGTCATACTGTTCTTTTAAACTACATAGGCAATTTTAATAGGATGAAGCTGAACAGCTACTATGTACAAACACTTTTCTAACGATTAAACAAAGACTTCATGATATTAATGTTACTAGATAGACATTCAAGTTTCTAAAATGTATTCCAGGGAATCCTTCCATTCCTAAGAGGTTTATCAGGGATTATTCAATAAATTCACCAATGGTGAATAACCTCAATCAAAAGTCATGTACCCAATCAAGTTTGTTTGCTTTTAAAGTCAGACTTTTTAAAGTCCAAATATCCAAGAATGGGTTTGTAAATAAAAAAACATGAATGTCTAACAGTTGCAAACAGGAAAATTTATTTATGTAAATTCCAATGCATTGCAAAATGTCAGCTTTTCATCAGGGAACAGAACAAAATTGACTTATTGACTTGAATACCTTGCTCCAAAATGAGAAGCTAACCTATGTACTCATACAGCAATATGAAATAATAGGCTAGCAGGTCCATCTGGAGAAAGTACTGAATCCCCCCATATGGAGGAACCTCGCTTTAAAGTAAGCATTATTTCATTAAAATTTTACTGAAGGACTATGTACTGCAATCCTTGCACTAAGTACATCTGTCTTTCTGCTCATGCTTCACCAACTTGTACCATTTTTGTTGTTGCTGCTATCCTGATAAAGAGCTAAACATATATGCATCAATGTTTCTATCCTGTACTGAATAGATTTCCCATTTTTCCCCTCCATTGTGTCACTGTTAAGCTCACAAATGCCTGAAGCAATTACAAAGCATGGAAGCTTTTTCTAAAACTTGAGGTTATCTTTCACATTATCTTATGGGGCAGCAATCTCCAGGGACTTACAAGCATGAAATGGCGATGTAGGCAAGGTATATCACTGTGCTTTAATACACTCAATTTAAGTAGGAGGTGTGAGGCACCTAGAGACAGCTGGTTAAAGAAGACTACTCTTCAACAGGATTACGGCTACTTGCAAGATACCATGCTTCTTTGAAATAAAGCAATGTTGAATTCAGCCAGCACATCCCAAAACATCAGGCTCACTCAATAAGATAACTCATTAGAGTGATTTAAATCTCATGATACTAGTTCTGACTTCAGAAAAAGAAGGGAGAAAAAGGAATACCCTAAAGCATATGAGACAAAATAGATGGGTGAGCCATAGCAGAACAATTCACAGAAGAAATATATAATGCAACAAATGCAATATCTAATAAGACTGTTTAAAGCATTGTATTACATATTAATCTGCTACTTATTGTAAAAGGTTAAACTCTTTTTTATCTGGCATATCAAATAAAAATTCACAATCAGGGCAACAAAACTAAATTCCAATTCACTCTAGACAATCACATTTAGCTAAACTTGCTTCAATCATTTATGACAGCCTTAGAGAATAATGATTTCTAAAGTAGCTCCAGCACATGTCTTAGGACTCAACTGAAATACAGTTTTGGAAGGCCTGGCCATACCAAATGGAATAAAGCAAAGAAAAGTATCTCTCAACTGACAAACGAATATATTATGATGGAGTTAGCCTACAGAATAATATACAAGGTAAAATGAACTGTCATAACTTCTTCCCCACTGACCAAGTCAGAATACCGGTAATTATAAAAGGCTCAAACCTCCCTTTTATAAAGAGACATTTACTAGCTTAATATTTTGATTTTGTTCACCATGAAAGTAAACCAGAACAAAACACTGAGATCAGTTTTTAATGTTTCCTCGGCAGTTAATGAGAGGATGTTTTGGAGGACATTGATCCACTAAACACACAATGAACAAGAACCTGTAAGGCAGGGGAACAATGACTAATTCAATGAGCTATTTTGACTCACACCTCTATAATTTACTGCCAATGATTTTAACTGTACAAGTGCAAATAGGCCATCATAGTGCTGAAGAAAGCAGCACTTGTTAAAAGGTACTTTTGTATAAATTAGAGCAGAGCATACTAAGGAACCAAGTCGGCTGAAGTTGAATCCCACTAAGACGGAGGTCCTGTGGCTGGGCCGTGGGGAGTGTCCTTTGGCCTGCCTACGCTTCTTGGCGAGACATTAAAACTAACTTCGTCTGCCAAGAGCCTGGGGGTGACTCTGGATCCATCCTTATCATTGGTGGTCCAGGTCACCCAGACAGCCCAGGCAGCTTTTTACTATCTCCGGCAGGCACAGCAACTGGCCCCGTAACTCTCCCGTTCCGATCTGGCCACGGTGATCCATGCCACGGTCACCTCTAGATTAGACTACTGTAACTCGCTCTACGCGGGCTTACCTTTGGCCATGATCCGGAAATTGAAACTCATACAAAATGCAGCAGCCAGGCTCCTCTCTGGGGCAACAGCTAAGGACCGGATTACGCCGGTCCTATACCAACTGCACTGGCTGCCAATCGAGTACCAGGTCATGTTTAAAGTTTTGGTATTGACCTTCAAAGCCATTCGCGGTCTTGGCTCTGCTTATCTGAGGGACCGTCGCTCCCTGTACCGCCCTTCTAGGCCCCTCCGCTCGTCGGAGGCGGACCTACTGGTGATCCCTGGACCCAAGGCGATCCGGCTGGCCTCTGCAAGGGCCAGGGCTTTTACGGCTCTGGCCCCTACCTGGTGGAACAGGCTTCCAGGTGAGATCAGGGCCCTGCAGGACTTACAAAGTTTCCACAGGGCCTATAAAACGGACCTGTTCCGCCAGGCGTTTGGCCAGCCGTGATGATGTCAACTCCGCCATAAGAACATCTGGCCTCCCGTGGGTACATAAAGGGGGAAGGAGGGGTTGTTTAGTATTTTATAGTATAGTACAGCCACCTGTAGTTAGGATTTTATATACTATTTTATTGTAAATCATTTATTTGATGTTTTAAATTGTTTTAGTATTGATGGACACCGCCCTGAGCCTTTGGGGAGGGTGGTATATAAATATAAATAATAAAATAAATAAATAAAATAAAAATAAATTTTGCACTGAGAGTTTGACATGGTTTGATGTAGGAACAAGTCTTGCAACAAGTCTTGAATTCATGTGATCTGCTCCCCTCACGTGTGACATGGGAACTGAAGGTTTCTAGATCCCCAAACTACAACTGGTTATATTTCCTACAAAGTCATTGTTCTAAACCTTAGAGAAGGATATACAGGGAGGAGAACCAAGTGAGCCTGGAAGACTTTCAAAGCACGTTCTTGTAATAACAAACCATGTTTTGTCTTAATATCTGAATGAAGCCAATTTATAACACCTGCAGCAAGTCAAGTATACAACAGCAGAATGGACACCTAACACTACTCTTCATTCACAAGCATACAAGGAAGTCCTGCAGCCTTTTGAAATAGTCTCAACAGAATCATCTGTTATAGAGCAGGAGAATATAGAGCAAATTTTCAGAGCAACTTCTTGGTTCCCAACGTGCAAGTCCCTAACACTCTTCCCACTTCTTGCTGCTTTTTGTTTCCCAAAGATGAGCATTTTGTTTTGAATTCTTTTGTCAACTTCGTCTTCATGCAAAAGCTGTGCAGAGTTGTTAAGAAGCATGCAGGTCAATGTGACTGAGCATATGAACATCTTGGGCACTGATTAAGTGTTCCTAATGTATCATTCAATGCCCTTTTAGTGTAAAGTCCTAAAAATCAGGGGAGACTCTTATCAGACCTCTCAGTTGGTGAAGGACGGTGTCCGTGGCAGAACTTCTGCCATTTACAGAAGGTGATGAAAAAAACAAGAATGTCTGCTTCTGATGGGCAAGTGATTCAGAAGGTTAATAAAAAGCAAACCACTTGTAGCTGCTTACTAAAAGTTACAGATGAAGCCAAACCCAAACAGTGATTTTGGTGTTATCTTGCAAATTGTGAAAACAATTTATGCTGTCATAAGGACAAATTTTGTTTCTGGGTAGAACATTAGTTGCTGAATAAAACCCTCCGGTGTACTAAAAAGAAGCAGACTGGCTGACAGAACAAGCTTCTCACATTTACCTACCACGTCAGCTAAGTGCACAGCAGTTCACAGTACCAACACTTGAGCTCAGCACTGCAGGACAAAAGCAAGTTTAGGGAAGGGGTTTTCTAGCCCACTGATAATCCTATTGGACAGTGTACCATTGCTCCTCTCTCTTTTATAGTGGATTTAACTCTTCAAAACAACGTTCAAGGGAATAGTGAATATTTCATTATTTATGCAATATTTTATTTCTTTCAAATCACTACAAAATCTGAACTAACCTACTCAGCTTTAAATGAAAGTCTGAATATATCTTGTACTCGCCTAACTGCATATAACTGGGCTGAACACTGGAGTGAATAGATGAAGGCTCCAATTGCTGGTTTTCTCTTGGACTAAGGCAACAATCATGAATTCTGTACTTGCAGAGTTTAATGATTCGGGATCCTAGCTATACACCAGCTGTAACAATTGAATAAGCCCTTCAGGAGACCAAACAAAAAATCTCATTCCTGTGCAGTACCATCTTGCAGCTCAGCACTATAAATTTTGGTTTTTCCTTAAACTAAATATATTCCTCTATGGTAGTATAAATAAGTTTGTGCTGGATAACAGTATTCTAATTGAACCACCTTATTGAGTAAGCAGACATATAACAGAATTACTGGTTTCAAATGGCATGACATACAGTTGAATGCAATCATAGCACATCAGTATTGGATAGCTTTCCCATGAACACTGTAAACATCAACATTTACAGTACTCACAAGGAGGCTGAATAAAAATCATCGATTTTTTTAAATCAGATTTTTAAACATTTACATTGGATTTTTTAAATAAAATTCTTTTGGAGGAAAAATCCATCTAAACATAGTTTTCTATTTAAGATACATAAAGATGCATTCTATTTAAGATACGTTATTCATAATGAAATCAGGATTAGTTTTAATTATGTAGCATGAGTATATATTCATGCAATGATGAATTGTTTTGGTAAATGATCTGTATTAATCCATTTACAATATGCTCTTCCTGAGGTTTCTGTAAGATTACTTTGGACAATTTTTCTGTCAGTAAAATATTATCACAGTTGCTTGGTTTTACACTTCTCAAAAACTGTGAATTTGTGTCTGCAGAGACAACATACCCTTCTTTCCAGCAAAAAATGTTATAAAATAAACAGAGTTAAGAAAAAGACCTTAATCCCATTGTTCATTTGCAAATCTATGTGCACAGAATCAACCCATTACCTCATGCTAAGTTTCAGGTAGTTCAGTGAATAGAAGATTGTTTGGCATGGACCAGATCTGCATAAGGAACTAAGTGTGAGGAAGGAGGAGCTACAAGTAAAAATGAAAGTGAAACCTTTTGAGCAGTATCAAACAAGTCTTGGGATCTTTATGTGTATAGCCTGAAGTGTATCATATTATTCGCTCCATAGAAGAGACCCAGTTTGGGAACATTTTAATGAAGTCCCTCTACTTATGGGTAACGCAGGCATGTGTGCAAAATGCAAACACTGCAATAAAGACTTGCAAGGTCTAAAGGCCCAAATGAAAAATCATGAGAAGTGCTGTTTCTGTAGAAAACCATGATTGAAATATTGGTTTAGTGATTTAAATAATGATTTGGGTTGATTTGATCTAAATTAAATCTACCCTGCTCACAATCCAATCTTGTCTATAGAAGCCAACACAACTAAAGATGCCAAACATAACTTAACCCATCTCTAGAGCTTTCAACGGCATGGCAGAAATGGACAGATGGAACAAAAAAGAAAGGGAGAGAAGGGAAAAGTGAGGTATATTTTCAGCCAGTGTGTTTCTTTCTTCTATATTATGTGTTCAACAAGTTTTAATTTTATATATTAAGACTAAAAATTACATGCAAATTTGTATTACCAGTGCATAATAAATAATTTAATCTAACTTTACAGTAACATATAATGTGCCATAACTTTAAACTACTTTTAACATTAGCCATCTCTAGATAACACCCTTAAGTTACACAAGTCTAGCTGGGCAACAAAATAATACTTTCCCATGTACTCTGGTATTCACCTGCTGATGCCCTTGTGTTTATACCCACTCATTATTACATGTTACAATATCTATCCACCACAAAATTAAACTTAGAAAGCAGGATAAACAAGAGGTGGAAGGTCAATATTCACAAAATAAATTTTGCAATTCAGACATATTTTAGCTTTTTTATCCAGGTCTTAACACCACAACAAGAGGGAATTCAATATCATTTTAATGCCTTTATTTCCTCATCTATCATCTTTCCAAGGAACTTAATATACAAATTTGACCATAGCATTCACTAGAACAGAGCAGCACTACCAGAACTTATAAACAAGATTCCAAAATTCACCTTTTAGAATGGTTCAAGTTCTTCACAAAATATCCTGTTCTTCCATTGTAAAGATACCACTTTTCAACAAGATCAAATCCACTTGTATGATCAGACCTATTCACTTATTTATTTGCTGCTGCTGCTGCCGCCAATTCACAGCTGACTTATGGTGACCCCTGAATGGGTTTTCAAGGCAAGAGACTTATGGAGATGGTTTGCCATTACATTCCTTTGTGTCGTCACCCTTGTATTCCTTGGTGGTCTCCCATCCAAATATATACCAGGGTTGACCCTGCTTAATTTCCAAGATCTAATGAGATCAGGCTAGCCTGGAGCTATCTAGGTCATGGAACCTATTTATGCTATTTATTTATTTTATGCTATTTATGCAATAATCTCTACATTATAAAATTAGTGGGTGTGTCTATGCGTGTCTCAGGCAAACGATAACATAAGAAGTGGCAAATATACCTCTTCTATTATGGGGAAGAGAAATAAAGTTTTCCCCATCTCAACAACCACAATTTCCTATGTAGACTGAGACAGGATGAATTCACATGCCAGATGCTAGGAAGAAGAAATGCATGATCCCATCAGTCACTCTTAAATCCTACACCCCTGTCAATCATTACATCTACTCCAGCACATAATCTAATATGATTATAGATAAACCTTGACAAATAAAAAGCGCAACTTCACAAGTGTCTCACCTGGCAATCTTCATTTCAAAACAATCAAGTGGGAAACTCAGTGTATGGCTTGTAAAGCACTTTCTGGGAAATTTCATATTGACAGATTTGCTTTCCTTGAGTTGGGGCAGAAGATTGGAATTCCCAAGTTTCTCTTTGTCTATCAGTATTCCAAAATAAGGGATACTTCTCTACCCTAGTGACATTTACTTGCATGTTCTTTGATGATTTGAGAGAAGCTTTCTCGTCTTTCACCTCCATGCAATAAAGGAGAAATTAGTTTTACTCTGAATGTTTGAACTAGACAAAACTTTCACCTTGAGTTTTTTAAAAAAATTTCTCTCTTAGCAGAGAATAGACAACTGAGGGGGGAGTCAGGCCTCTCTCAGCCAGGCTTTAGAAATGGCTGTAGACAAAGCTCTGGCTAGAGAAGCCGATACCTGGCAAGGAATAGAGGTCTGGGAGGTCTGAGATAGAAGTTATCTTCCTAGAGACTTCAGGAAAAAGCTTCTTCAACCCACCAGGTTTGTATAAACAGGTATAATAAAACCCCTTGACACAGAAGAGAGGGTTATTTTTGGCTGAATTCAGTTTGGCTACAGGAGCTCTTACACCTGGGTCATGCAAAGGATGGCCATGCTGTGTGAAAGGCTGCAGGCCTGAACAAAGTCTCCAAAATAATAGAAAACATTTAAAATACAGTAACTTCTAAATTAAAGAGCCTGCCTTAGCTAGAGTGAGGGACAAAGGAATTGCATTTGAAATCCCTTACTCAATCTGTTGCTGTACTGCAAGTATGTGTGACACATAGGAAGCTAAGATAAGTTTGGGCTGACTCCTTCAGGAAGGCCTGCACCAGTGACTGTATGAGTCGTGAAGGGAAGCCTCTTTACATCATGGTGCATAAGGCTCCCACGTACTACCGGTAGGAGGTCTTTCACCTTCGGAAGGACTACAACAATTGGACCTTCAAAATGTAGCCCCATCTACTATTAGCTCCCTTTGGAAACTATTAATTTCACTCAAAAAAATTAAAATGGAGCTCAACTAAAAATATTCAGCAGACCTCAATTCTGTTATGTTTTACAAAAATAAAACCTAGACTGTTTCTAGGAAATCAAAGTAATGTTTAATTTACACCAAGCGGGACACTGTTGCTGTACTTCTAAAAGCATAGCTTCTAAAAGAATAAAGAAAATAACTAAAATTTTAAAAGCTGAAGTGTTTATTTTCTTATACAACAGTCTTAAATCATTGTACCTGTCTGTCAACAGCCAATGCAGCAAATGGCCAACATTAACATCTTTACTTTTATAATTATCATCCTCATTTTCGGAATTCCAGCTCATATGTACCACTGTTTTTGTCACATTGATCATCCTTTAGCAGAAGCTCAGTTTCATTACTGTGTTTAAAGCCAGGTTTACTATGAAAATGAGCTAACTTTCGACTGAAATGGTATTTTAATAGACGTCAGAAGCAGGTTAGTAAATCAGAAAATAGAGGTGAGGGAAACAGAATTCTTCTTCTTTATCATTATGGTAACAGTACCAGTTTCCCATATCAGCACTCCCAAGACTTTAATGATGTTTCACCTACTTGAGCTTAAAATACAGGGGGGGGGGGGGGGGGGGGATAAAGAAGTGGAATATTATAATAAAAATCTGTAGTTCTTGTCTGTTAGGCAGCAATAGGTCTAAATCATCCACTCGAGACAAATGAAGCCTTTATCTGTCCTAATTCTGTCCAGTCTGTATTTCCCATTACTGCAGCATTTCAAAAAGCAAGCTATAATATAAATCATTATGGGGCCTGGCATAAAAGTTAAATGGGCTCAAAATTGCTACATGGCTATAATACACTGGATCTTCATTCAAATCCTAGGACAAGTGATCAAATCAATGAGGAATGTGTCCTCAATTGTTTTTGAATCCCTTTCCCCTAATAGCCCATATTCTGTATACTGTGATCCAGTAAGGAAAAACGCACACACCAGGCATATACTAAACTATTAGCAATCCCCCCCCCCAAAAAATACTATGACCATGAATATGTCAGAAAGGAATTATTTACGCAATGCCATCTCACAACCTTCCTCACCGTATACACCACCGTATAGAGTATTTTTACAGATGCATTTGAGATGTGTGAATAAGATACAAAAACAAGGTTCTGCACGCAAACACAGAGTAGTATTAACTCACTCATATGCACATGCACAGCTCTAGTGTCAATTGCTGTTTCTACTGTGTTACCATAGAAACCTTAACACAAGATGTAAAGTTCACATTGCTCACCACAAGCTGTCATTACTAAATGCCAGATCTCATAGTCAAGAGAAGAGTAATAGCTTAACTGCAATAGTGTAATGCATTTTTCATTAATTGTACAGTTACATTCAGTATTTTATCACACCAACAGGTGCATCTTAAATCAAAACATGTTTAAAAGTCACAATAATGAACATTTGTTCAAGCAAGCTTACACACTTCAAAAATAAGACCAAGTTAGAATTTATAGTAGAACAAAGCAAAATACTGACAAAATCCACTCCAATTAACAAAACCTATTAGGCATTTGATCTTCCAGTCAGTGAGATAAGAGCTGTTAGATAAGAGCTGAGCCCTTCAGAGATGGGGGGCGGGGTATAAATTGAATTACAAACACACTTGCAAGATCTAGCACAATAAGTGACAGCATTAGAACCTCCATTTTTGAAGCCTTTTAAAATAAAGGTTAAATTATCTCATGATTTAATAACTTCAGATATTATTATTTATTAGATTCGTAGATCGCCTCATCCCCAAAGGGCTCCAGGATGCCATCCTATGACACCTGTCCTGAGGGAACTACATTGGCTCCCTATTCACTACCAAGCCCAATTCAAGGCGTTGGTACTGATGTACAAAACCCTACACAATCTGGGGCCTATTTATTTGAAGGAATGTATCTTCCATAAACCTGCCTGTGCACTGAGGTCAGCAGCAGGGAGGGCTCTCCTGGCAGCCCCATTGCCTTCAAAATTCAGGGGGTTTGGGAGGGCCTTCTCCACAGTAGCCCCAATGCTTTGGAATGCTCTCCCACCCAGAGGTCTGCCAGGCACCAACAACACAGGCATTTAGGCATCTGGCTAAGATCAACCTCTGTACTCCCAAAGAATTCAGTACTGTGATTACAATTGCACTCCCACAGCCCCCCCCCCCCCGCACAATGTAGAAAACCACAAAATTGTGAGCGATGGGGCTGCAGATAGTGGCAGTTGTTGGAGGGGGGCTTTTCATTGCCCCCCTCATCATATTACCAAGGCCCACTTTGGTTCGGATGGGTTCTCTGGGGATGTTCATGGTGGGGGTAGGGTCTTGTGCCGACCCGCAATCAGTCAAAAACATGATATAGGAAGTTGCAATGTGAGAGGGACAACTGTATTTGGCTCTCCCAGTCTCTGTCTTGCCCTCACAAAAGCCCTGTGAGGCAGGCAAGGTTGACAGAATGTGACTGGGTCAATATTGCCCAGTAAGCTTCACATAAGGGCAGAGATCTCAATTAGCCCGTTATATCCAATTAGCTTAAACAAATGAATAATGATAAATTCCTATTTTGAAATCAAAGTCTCAATCTCCTACCCTTACAATTATCATGTTTCCTTCTACTCAACTATCAGAATGGTTTATTGTATGACACATGCGGTACCTGCTGTTCCTTTTGTTATTTGAAGCTCCCCTTTCATTGGAACAAAACAGGAAGCATTCCTTGTTTATCTGGCATTCTCTTTCTGTCATCTTATTTTAATTACACATGCAAGGACAATCATTAAAAGAGATACAGCTGCACGGAAAAAATAGATTTTCATACTTGCAAGGTCACTGGTGATTATGAAGTATAAAATATTGGCTTGATACTGCTCTTCTAATAACAGGTGATCTACTTATTTGCTGTAGAACTGACCATTTCCTGTCAACTGGTATCCTATTGTGTAATAAATAACTATATCAACAAAAAAATTGTTTTATTACTTCTCTTATAACACAGCCTACAATATATTTTTACCTCGTTGATTACTATTGAGCACTATACTGAGTTTCACAAAAAGATGAAAATAGAACTGTACATTCATCCATTGCCACTTCCTCCCCCTGCCCCAAACACCAAGCCGGGACAGGCAGGGCAGCCACAGCAAGCGTCCCTGCTCCACTGGGGCTGGCACCAATCCTTCCAACCCCCTCCAAGCCTTCCCCCACCCAAAACACCAAGCTAGTTTCAGTGGGTCAGCAGCAGAAAGCCACTTGCTGCCCTGCTGGCCCAAGCAACAGCTCTCCTAAGCCCCCTCCCTCCCCAAACACTGCCAGGCCCAGCACGGCAGTAGTTGCAAGTTGTTCACTGCCTTATCAGGCCTGGCAACAGCCCTCCCAAGCCCCCTCCAAGCCAGCCCCACCACCACCATTCCCAACTCACTGCTCACCCACCTGTTCATAGTCCTTCCCAACTATTTTCTACTGCAGAAGCAGGCACTTCTGCCACACCACTACTGACCGTCCTATTATCTATTTGTGAGACACAGTATAGGTGAGCAAGTAACTAAATACTGTTCTTAGCCATTGGCCTACAAAGGGAAATACAAGGGATATTAATAATAATCAACGATTGGCGTAGTCCTTGAGGGTTAGAGGGGAAAGGAAAAAAAGAAAAATTGAAAATGAATCACAAAAGTTTAAAGAGGCTTTTCTTTTCTTCCCTTTTTGCACTACTGTCGAGATTATCAATATACACTAGGAGTAGGAAATTCCTTAAATGCTGCACCATAGCAGAAGAGTACCAGATGGTATGTGAAAAAAAACTTGAGACATCAGAACTACCAGAACAATGGGAATGACAAGAACCTAAAAGAATTTCATGCTGAAGTTAGAAGCAACCACAGTTATGTCTTCAAAAAAATATGCAGGGAACTTAAAAAGTTATTGTTGTACTAGCAGTAAAGTCCATTATAAGAACAAATATAACGAGATCTAGAAAACTGTTGGTGGTTAACAGCACCCACCAAGGAGGCCAGCCGCTCTTGCTTTCCTCCCGCCCCCCTTGACCCCTCTTCATCCTTTTCCTGGACGCCTGCATTGGCATGCAAGGGTTAATGGCACCCACCAAAGAGGGCATCCCCTCCTGCCTTTCATCTCCCCTTGGCCGCACATCACCAGCTCCCTCCTTTTCCTCCTCCATTTCCCGAACACTTGCTTCTCTTCCTGGGTGCTTGTAGCACCATGCAACAGTTAACAGAGTAATTGTGTTTGGGTTGTTTTTTACTGCTCTGTGTAAGCCCTGCCCCCAAGCTTTGTGTGCGTGGTGACTGACTAGAAGTGAGTCGAAAAGTGAGTCATCGCCACCACAGCTAGTTTTTTATATAATAGGATACTCCAGGCTAGTCTGATCTCATCAGATTTTAGAAGCCAAGCAGGGTCAACCTTATTTCGATGAGAGAACTCCAAGGAATACAAGGGCTGTGAGGCAGAGGCAGGCAATGGCAAATCACCTCTGAATATTTCTTGCTTTGAAATTCTACCAGGCATCACCATCAGTCAGATGTGGCTTGACAGCAAAAAAAAAAAAAAAAAAGGTAATATATCACCAACCTAATTCTCAACATGGCCGTATCTGTGAATATTAAAATGTGGATACTGGAGCCATAAGTTAATCTGAAAAAAAGACCCAGGTTTTCAGAAAAACCTGAAATATTTTTTTAAAAAACACCAGGGGTTTAAACCCTCAACATTATATTTTTTAAAATCTCTAAATTTATAAAACCCTCTAAACCTATGGGTTTTAGATACAAATGCCATCTGTGATCATTGATAGGCAACCACAAGAGTATTGTCAGTCTTCAAGCCTTATGTTTCTGTCAGTAAAAAGGGTCCTTCTCAGGGCTGCTTTGGTATTTCAGGGATGACTCATTGGAGCGACTTGCTACCCTACAATTTGCATGACTCATCCAGAACCAGCTGTTTGCTATTGTTCAAAGGCAACCACTTTGCAAAAACCACTGTTGTGTGGCTGTTAGAGTTTCATACTATGATCTGGGAAACCTAGATTCAAATCCACATTGTGCCTTTGAAGCTTAATGGGTAACCCTAAACCAGTCACTTTCTTAACCCAACCTACCTCATAGAGTTTGTTAGGAGGATAAAATGGTGAAGACAATGATGTGAGCTATTTTGGGTTTTTACTGTGCAGAAAGGCATAGTATACTAAAGATGAGATACAAATGAAAAGTAGCTTTGGCTGGTAGGTGAGAAGGAGAAAAAAACAGGTAGAAGGAGAGGCTAAGGGGGCTGCCAAGGCATTTTTTAAAAGGGGAAAGAGTGGGGGAGGGTTAAATGACAAGCCCTCTGCTAGTCTTTAAAAGTCCTCCACTTGTACAGTATGAATAGATTTATTATGTGTATGTGTGGTGGGGTTGCACACAGGAAATACAGTAATTACATGACTCTTTTTGATGATGCAATTGCAAATATGGCTCTCTGTGAACCACACAGTACATATCATAGTTTTAAATGTTTAAAAGATTGAGAGGAACAGCAGACCTCCTCACATTGACACAAATGTGCAGAAAGAGCTGAATAGAACTGAGGTGATGTTCCTGCTGCTCCTTTGCCAGTGGTAGATTCTCAAACGTCTGGAGAATGTATCTACCTGATGGGAATGTCAGGTATGGAGTCACACTCCTGAAAGGTTTTTAACACACACACCCCCATCTCTTCATTTCTCTACTTAGGATAATTCTTCCTAAAAAAAATAAGGAATGTTAGCAAGAAGACTGGGGTGGGGGGGGTGCAGTAAAAATTAATTTTGTTAATTTCGCTCATACTTGATACTTACTAACAATATTAGCAAGAATTGTTGCATCTAACAGGAAAATCAATATCTTCTTCTGGAAACTGATTTTGGCTCCTTCTGCCAGCTAAAAATGCATTTATTGATCAGATCAAGGTTTTAATGACAGAGTAAGGCAGAGAACTTGATACTGATACCCGCCAACAAAGAAACATTTAAATCCACTGTCAAAAAACAGTTGTATTTGCATTCAAGGATAAGCCTTACATTATTTACACTACATATGAAGATTGTGCATTTTCATATTGTAAAACTCAGCCTCACTTTGGGACAGAAGCAAGATATCATACTATACTTTCATTCTATGGCATTTCCAAAGTGGAGGGGTTTTTTGTTCATTTTTTAAGAACCTACATTTGCAGCTCTGAACATGATGGCTAAGTTCTTCAAAAGGACAAAGCTCTTCAGAAGCCGTGTAGCTCCTCAACACCAGCATAAGTGCCCCTGCGCTGGTGAAATGGGATTTACCAGTGAAAGTGGAATTTACAACAGACAGGAGTCACATCGTCTCCTTAGTGGTTCTGACCCCCCCCCCCTTTGGGTTTAAGAAAATTAGTTTTATCTTACTTCACTTACAGTACTGTGGTTAGGAGATTTTCCTAGTTAGACTGGTACAGTACAGAACAGAACAAAGCCAGAACAGCAGCAATCAAACTTGCTCTGATAATATGACAGAGGCCAGATTTCTCACTAGCAAGAATGCATTGTCAACTGGGGTCAAGCAAGTTAGGAAACGAACAAGGTCACTGCAAGACTGAAAGAAGGGGAAAAAATCCAACAATGGATGTCATAACAGGCAGGACAACACACAGCACCTCATTCTAAACTTAGAAGAAGGAAACCAAACACCTTAGTTGCAGCGTCAGGAATTGGGCTGAGCAATAATAGTGTATTTTCCTTAGCTTATTACTTATTCTTCAAACTATTGTTTGCTGTTTTAAAAGAAATCACTACAACATCACACAATGTTGCTCCCTCTAAGAAAGATTTTCTGCCTATAATAACACAATTATTTAAAGCTGATATCCTAGGCACATACAGTAAACTAGCTGAACCCAGGGGACTTTTTTTTTAGTAATTAGTTATAGCTCACGTTATATATTCCTTCCAATAAGTTTTTGCACTGCTGCTTCCAAAGTCCCAGGCTGAGAATGAAAATCCGAAACTGTCTCAGGGTGCATGGCAAAGCATACAGCATGGCTGTAGAATGCTTTAAACTAGACCTCCCAGTAAGAGCTGTCATAGTGGTAGGCCAAATGATCCATTTAATTCAGCAACTCAACTATTAATAGTGCCTAGACAGATGCCTCTGGGAGATCCAAAAGCAAAACTTCATGGTGATGTCTCATTTAGTATTAATGCAAAATTAATACATTTTAGAGACTAGACTTCTGCCAAAATATGGTATCCCAAGCATTGCACAAATAAATAAGAACCACCATTACCTATTCTTGAAAGAGATACTGCATTTTCATGTATTATTCTCCATGTCTCCCTAACAGAACTAGGCTTGGCATGCTAGTCAGCCAACTGCTCAAATATTGTTAAGTTCTTTATCAAGCCATGAATGCTACCCTTGTCACTGGTATGATAGTGATAAGGTACCTACATAAGCTTTATCATGAACTGATCAGTTACATATGCTTTATCATAAAATGAGAAATACCTTTATTTAAATTCAACATTGTGTCAGCAATAGCAAAAGGGAGAAATAAACATGACTGGCTCTTAACTCTATAGCATGTTGGGTAGGTCTCCCAAAGCCTCTTCTCCTGACCTTCTGCTATAACTGCTGTTGTCTCCCAACAGCAAGATCTGCCCTGCTGCCTATTTAGCACCTGTGTTTAAAAACTGACTTGTTTAATACATACAGCTGCTGTATCTCTTATTCTCTCTCCCTGTCCCTCCCTCTCTCAAACATCAGGCTGACTCTGGTGTTGAGCACAAAAGCCAAAATGATATGCAACATTCTCAGTTACAGAGATCTTGCTTAACACTGTTAAAAGTGCAAATAATCACATTTTTGAAAAAGTTAGTTTCATAGCTTTTTACACTAACAAATTTATTAAATATTAACTCTAACTATGAGTTTTGAAACAAGTTGTGCTATACCACAAAATTTTGTGGGACACCATATGAAAAGGACCACAAGTTAATGCACTATTTTACCGTTCCTAATTCCTGTAATTGTTAGGCAGTAGGCCCATTAGATGTGGCTCGATTTACAACCATGTAGAAATTAAAATTATACCAGATGTAGACTTTTTCATATTTTATTTATTTACTCCATTTATACCCCGGCTTTCTCCCTAATGGGGACCCAAGGTGGCTTCCATTATTTTCTTTTCCTGTGAGGTAGGCTAGGTTAAAACGGTATGACTGGTCCAAGGCCCCCAACGAACTTCCACTGCAGTAGGGATTAGAATCTGGTCTTCCAGATCCTACTCTAGCAATCTAAACCATTACATCACACTGGCTGTTATAAACTTCAACATGTATTCTTTGGAACTGTACAAATATTTCATCACTCTGAGCACAGATTTTACTGTGGCAGGAAAAATTACGAGATGTGTATAGTTCCTCAAAATTGTTATTCTGAGACATTTAAAGTATGTAGGATGATTATGAATGATTAGTTGACTGTTCGAAAACTCATCAACAGATAGAATGGCTGTAAAAGGTGTTGTAGCCTTTATTAAACTGACCTATTACAAAAGAGCAATAAGAAATCTTTAGAAAATGTTATAGTAATATGGGTTTCATTTAGAAATTTGTGAAATAAGGCGAAAACTCAACCATGTGAACTGGCCACTTCAATGTTCAACCTTTGAATCCTCTTTAAAATCTAAAAAAATGACATATCTGCAAAAGTCAACTTTAATGATAAATTAAAACAGGGTCCATAAACACAGTATCCACCACAGAAAACTGCTTTTTTTATTACGACAGAATCCCCAGAATACAGAAAAAGATAGAGCTTTCACTGATATCATGCCAATCCTTGAAGAGGTTTCGAAAGAACAAAAACTTTCCATATCACCCAAGCATCAATGAGACTCAACATGACAAATCACAGAGAAAGGCTGGGGCTTGCTCTTATAACTGCGCTAGGCCTCAGAAGCCTTGCAACGATCACAATAATGTTACTTTCAAGGCTACGCTTCTCCCCCTTAGGGAAGAAGAAGAAGAGTTTGGATTTATATCCCCCCTTTCTCTCCTGTAGGAGACTCAAAGGGGCTTACAATCTCCTTGCCCTTCCCCCCTCACAACAAACACCCTGTGAGGTAGGTGGGGCTGGGAGAGCTCCAAGAAGCTGTGACTAGCCCAAGGTCACCCAGCTGGCGTGTGTGGGCGTGTACAGGCTAATCTGAATTCCCCAGATAAACCTCCACAGCTCAGGCGGCAGAGCTGGGAATCAAACCCGGTTCCTCCAGATTAGATATACGAGCTCTTAACCCCCTACGCCACTGCTGCTCCTTGGAGTTGAGGGAAAGGAGTTGAGGGAAAAAACACACAAATTATGTTGGCCTAACCAAGCAAGCCAAAGTGTATAGTCACCTGCGTTAAGGTACTCATAATCAATTGTTGACTCGAGCTCCTATAACCGTGGTGGCGAACCTTTGGCACTCCAGATGTTATGGACTGCAATTCCCATCAGCCCCTGCCAGCACGGCCAATTGGCCATGCTGGCAGGGGCTGATGGGAATTGTAGTCCATAACATCTGGAGTGCCAAAGGTTCGCCACCACGGCCCTAGAACAACTGTTAGCTTCTTTTTAAACCAAGCAACTGGAAAAGGACCCTGCAACAAAACCTACTGACCATGTAATCAAATCAACCACACAATTGGATAGGTACCACAAGGGTCAGAGAGCTCAATGGCTAGGTTTTGGTCCAGCAATGTTGTTTGATATCCTCTCTCTATATAAACATATAATAAATTACTATATTTTAATAATGTTGACTAAGTTATTTTAACGTAACAATCCACCTCATTTTCACAGATCACTTTTCAGTAACTGAAAGTACAAATGCAATCAAAACATACTCCAAATACAGATTTATGTGAAAAAAGCAAGAGTAAATATTTTCACACGCAAGACCTATTTACTTTTGTGATTGTCCTCAGGCATTTCCCTAACAAAGCCACTATGTTACTGTAACCTTTGGCAAGTATTGGTCCCAAGCATTCAGTTGCATCATCGAGTTCAACAACAGCCTTTTCATATCTAAGATCAGGGAAATGTTCATGAAGCAAAAACTAGATTCAGGAAATTAAGTCAAAGCACACTTTAGTACTATTTGGTCGGAAAAGGAACTGTAAAAAGTCCTCAGGACAAAAAAAATTAATGCAAGTCCCTGAACCTTACAGGACAAATCTTTTCTGACAGATTCAACGTGTTTCCCATTTTTCACAGGCAAGTAAGAGTATACTTTCCAAAATATCCTTGTATATGGAACTCTGATCTAAGAAAAGTGTCTGCTGAAAAGGTTTTGTTATCTCACATCCTGCAGATGCAAAGTGGCCAGTCTCAAAGCCCTAGCAGCTACTCCATGTGGCACAAGAAAAGCATGTGGTTGGATCTATACCATTCTGGGGCTTGACTAGGCTTCACCAGCCCTTTAAAAAATAACATCAAGGGAGCTTGTTTACACCCTTAAATCCTTAGAAAAAGGCATGCAAACAAGTCAGCTATCCTCTTTCAAGCTTCAGAAAGTTCAGTGATTAAGAATGGCTGCTCTCACTGAATTCCTGAATGCCCCCACCTACACTTTTGTCTCTTTCCCCTATTTTTCAGGAGCCACACTTGATAACATTCAAAAAGAGCTGTGTTTATCAGAAAACTATGGAATCAGCAGATCGGTGGTCTCCTGATGCTTGAACATCAACATGGCTCAGTTCAGCTAAAGCTGACAATCAACAACAAAAAAGCAAATGACTGGCAATTTGGATAACAACATGAATAGTCAAACAAAACCATAGGACCACTTCTCATGAAGAAAGGCAAGACATTCACAGACAAATTAATGCCTACTTTGAAGTGGTCTTGGGGAGTGGGGGGGGGTAGTTGCACCACAGCAAGGAATGGAATAGCCACAGGGCAACCGCACTGCCTACTAAGAGGCTTGCTGCACCACAGCCAACAAGCCAACAGTGACCCTGCCCCTTCACCATGAAAGTGGATTACGCAGCATAATGGGCTGTGCCAACAATTTCACCAATGTAAATTCACAACAGCTACTATTAGATGAATTTATAATTGGTTGATTGATCAAACTCAAAGGGTGCTCATCAATGGCTCATCTTCCTGCTGGAGAGAAGTGACTAGTGGGGTGCCCACAGGGTTCTGTCCTGGGCCCACTGCTATACAATATTTTTGTCAACGACTTGGATGATGGAATAGAGGGCATGCTAATCAAATTTGCAGATTACACCAAATTAGGAGGGGTAGCTAATACCACAGAGTCAGAATTTAAAAATGGCCTTTGTTAGATTAGAGAGCTGGGCCAAAACAAACAAAATGAATTTCAACAGAGATAAATGCAAGACACTACACTTAGGCAGAAAAAATGAAATGACCAGATATAGGATGGGTGACCCTGGCTTGACAACACTACATGCGAAAGGGATCTGGGAGTCTTAGTGATCACAAACTGAACATGAGTCAGCAGTGTGATGTGGCAGCCAAGAAAGCCAATGCAATTTTGGGCTATATCAATAGAAGTATAGTGTCAAGATCGAGAGATGTAATTGTACCTCTCTATTCTGCACTGGTTAGACCTCACCTGGAATGCTGTGTACAGTTCTGGGCATCGCAATTCAAGAAGGATATTGACAAGCTGGAACAGGTCCAGAGGAGGGCAACCAAAATGGTAAAAGGTCTGGAATCCATGCCCTACGAGGAGAGACTTAGGGAGATGGTTATGTTTAGTTTGGTGAACAGAAGTTTAAGAGGTGACATGATAGCCATGTTTAGATATCTGTCAGGAGAGCTTTGATTATGTGTTCCTGCATTGCAGGGGGTTCGACTTGATGGCTCTTGGGGTCTCTTCCAATGCTATGATTCTATGATATGGGGGTGTTCCTAGGCCAAAATTGCTCAGGAAGCCTACTAAAACCAATCCCACCCCCAGGAACCCCCCCTTCAGTGCCAGCGTGGGCTCCTGCACCAGAGGAGTGCTGCTGCACAGCTCCCTGGCACCAGTAAAAGTGCCAAACCGCCTCGCACATGGTTCCTCCCCTCCCCCCAGGATTCTGCAGTCAGTTTCCTGTATTAAAGAGATAGAGTGGTAAGACATTTGCACTCTGAATCATCTGAGAATCTATAATTCCAGTAAATTAGACAAAGAAAAAATAGCTATTTAGAGTTTGCAACTTTCTTACAAATTTGCAGATAGTTAAAAACTTATACTGGAAAAAACATAAGATGAACAAACTATCTGTGTATTTATTTTCTTTCTTGTAACCAAACATTTCCTGACAGATTCTTGTCAAGAAAAGAAAACACAGAAGGAAAAAGTTCAAGAATGAAATCCAAGATCACCTTACATATCTCTGATTCAGCTTCACTCTTACTTGCACAAATCTTATATACTTGGTGACAGTCCAAAAGGAATATTATTTATTATCTGTAGGAATCACCCAGTAGAGTTCCACAAGAGTATCATCATTCAATACTGCTATTAATAACCAGATGCAGGAACACAGAAATATAGCGGCGATGCAATCAAGCTACAAGCATACAAGGAAAAGTACATATACTATTAGAGATATCTTTCATACTGCCACTGCTGAACAGACAGAAATCACTGCCTAGTATAACACAACACTTATTGTTGGCACTACTGCATACAATAGTCAAAGCAATATCAAGTCAATTTCAGTTGTCTCTGATGTGTATATATATTTTTGGACTAAGTCTATAGATATTAACAATGAAAATAGTACAACATTCAGAAATAGCAGAAGTTTTCAGATGATCCATCCCATTTTTATCACAGCCTTCCACCAAGGAGCTAAGAATGGCAGTTTTCCTTTCCTCTGTTTTACCCCTACAATAACTCTGAAAGGTAAGTTAAGCTTAATGCAAGTGACCCAAAAGTTCCTGATTGGAATTTGAACCAAAGTGTCTCCAGTCCTAGTCTGACATTCTAACTACACACTGGCTTTCTGGTCCAACTGGAATTGAAGAGAACCATAATAAACTGGGAGAAATAACCACCACTGCTCACTACTAAATACAAAATGGAGGGACACCTTTTCAGTTCATCATACAACTTTAAAAACTTTCCAATAAGAACATTGTAAAGGATCGCACTCTATTAATTACTAATTACATCAAGTTACATATCAGCAAAAATCATAGTATTACAAATGGGAGAAATTTTCTGCCAGATTTGCATCCCCAGTTTTACAACTGCTTTAACTCGAAATAGGTCAAAGCCTATCTACCTCTTAATATACAGAAAAATGTCATTTTTAGATACTAGCCTCTTTTTTTACTTTGTGAACTGATACAGTCCTCATGTAAGTAGCCAGTATAGGATAACACAGTTTAAATGCGGTGAACTGGAAAAAGTGAAATTGAAACAAAAGGCACAGAAACTAAGATCTTTTAGAAGAAATTTTTTAAGAACAGGAAAAGAAAAGTACAAGATTATTCTCCAGTGTCCACAGGTGAAATACAAAGGATAATAGACAAAGCAATAATCAGCTAAGAAGGCCTTTGTATTTTTAAAACAGAATTTGACTAAACTCCATGTTTATCTGAACCATTGTTTTCAGTGAGACTTTTACCCCCATGCCAGCACACTGTTGGCCCTGGTTTTCTGAATCTGAGAAAGATAAGTGGCAGCAACTACAAAATAGGCACCACTGGGAGTGGGGAAACAGTTGTAAGTGTTTGTCATCATAAAATGGCTGCCAATGGTGGCAAAATCAACTATTTGCTTTGCTGTTTGTCTACAAGCAGAGATTATTAAGTCCAGAGCCATGAATTTGCATCGATAACAATGTTAAGGGTGCACAGCTAGGACACAACTGCCCAGATGAAACTCAGCACTTTTCTGGTCAGTCAGCTGGCAGAATGTGATCTAAAGGCCCTGTTTGCCCCCTGTTCAATTTAAGACTCTCTGGATTTTCATTACAAAAATTAAGCAGCAAGTGGCACTAGGAAGCATACTGAAGGGAACCATGGTGACCATGGGTACCACATTGTGAATCAGTATTTCAGTTTATAGCCTAAATTATTCCATCTTCTTCATGTTGTAAACCACTATGGGCCTGCTGTGGTGGGGGAGAGTGGTCTAAAAACCATATAAATCAATCAATCTAAATAATTGCCAATGCAAGTCAAACCTAGTAAGGTTTGACAGCCTTTGAGAACCCTCTTTTTAAAATATGATAATAGAAAATGAATTGTTAATTAATTGCTTAAGGTGCATAAAGTACCATAC
Organism: Sphaerodactylus townsendi; assembly: GCF_021028975.2. Classification (NCBI taxonomy): domain Eukaryota; kingdom Metazoa; phylum Chordata; class Lepidosauria; order Squamata; family Sphaerodactylidae; genus Sphaerodactylus; species Sphaerodactylus townsendi. The sequence goes on from NC_059425.1 coordinate 72,024,014, forward strand.
AATGATCCTAAACCAGCAGCTGCTATGTTTATAGTGCCACTTCCTTATAAATATACAAACACAAGGAATGTTCACTAGCTTGTAAAAACAGAGCTATATTATTTATGTCAGATCAACAACTACATATCAAAGAAAAAAGTTTGTCCAAGCACAAGAACTTTCCTGCCAAGAAGAAATTGTTACTCAGATGACCATGCCGGATGGCTATTGACAGAAACAAGGTATTCTGCTCACACAGATCAGTAATATAATTCTGACCTGAAGCTCTATCAATATGTTACAGGTCAAACAGATTATAAAAGCTACTATTACTGATTATCTTTTTAAAATTAGATCATACTTAGAAAACACTCTCTGAAGAACACTTCAAAACTGTGTTGTAGTTCACATCTTTTTTAGCTTGCCCATACTTTGTATAGGACTCGACCACTTCTGTCTAGCAGTACAAAGTAGACTGTTGATTACTTTTTTTATTTGGCACCTTATCCCAGCCTTCCTTCAGGGAGTTCAGAGTAACTACCCTGTTTGCAGCCCTGAGAGGCAAACGAGAGAGAGTGACTGGCCCAAGATTACCCAGTAAACTTCACGGCAGAGTATAGATTTGAACTCAAGTGACCCAGATCCTACTTCATCGACCCACTATACAAACTGACATTAATAAAATGTGGTAAACTTCTTGCCCAAACTAATTCCCAAAGTTTCTACTGGATATCTCACCAAACAACCAACTGAAACCTCTTGGAAAAACCTATATTCTACTCCACTGATTCTAGAATTGGATCCAGGATAAAGCATTTTTCATCCCTGAAAATTTCAGAAGCCACACCATACGTGTTCACACACCCCTCTTACTTTTATATGAGCTTAAGAAATACATATAGATCTTAAAACAGGAAATAGCCATTCCTTGGGCCTATATAGCCCTCAACAGTTAAGATTTATTACTTTGCCTGTGCCCAAAAATTCAAGGAAAGTCCTTCTGGACTGGTGCTCCTGCTGTCACATTGCCTGCACCTTGGCTACTATCACTATTCTAGCGATGGATTCCAAACTGAGACAAACTTCCTGGTTCACTTGCAGAAAATAAAGCAAATATTAAAAAGGAAAGGGGATTTGAAGCTGCTCATTTGGGGGCGGGGGGAGCTATCTTCAGTGACTATGTGTAGATGCCACACCTAGAGAGCAAGACAAGTTGACATACTTGCAATACCTAAGAATTACCCAACAAGAACATGCCACACGCAAAGAAGGGGCTGGGGGGGAGGAGAGAAAAGGTGGAAATTGAACCACAGAGTAATGCTGGAGGAAAACATAAAGCGAGGGTAGGGAGCAATCATGACGGGACATGAAGGTGCCATTCTTCTAAACAGCGTGGGTTTGGGTTGCCAGGAGGCGCGCGTGGGCCCTGCCAGCTCCTGCTAGCCCACCACTGCGATGCAGCAAAGGCAGCCACAGGCCTGGCAAAGGGGTTCCTGTGACAGCAGAAGAGCCGCCCCGCTCCAGGGGGCGGGGGCGAAGGAAGCTCAGGAAGGGGACCCGAAAGAGGCCGAGACAGAGAGCCCCACCGCAGCCCTTCCACTCCCTCCTGCACCCGCCCAGCCCCAGGGACAAGGAGAGCCCCAGCCAGTGCAGCCCCACCCCCGGCCTGGCCTGCTCCCTTCCTCCTCCCCCGACCACGTACTCACCCCCAGAATCCGCAGGGGCAGCGGGGCGGCAAGCTAGGGGCTTTGCTGCGCTCGCTGCCGGCGTCTCCCATGGCGGCTACGGCGGCACCAGGTCTCGGGGGCGGCTCAAGGCGAAGGGTCCAGGCCGGGGCTCGAAGCCGGGATTCCAGGCCGGTCAGCTGGAGTCGGGCGCAACCACTGCGGCGGCGATGGCAGGGTGGGTCGGTGAGGCGGCGGAAAGGGAGGCAGCCGCACCCTGTGGCGCTGGAGGTGACACTGAGCTGCAGGCGGCCGCCAGCGGGGGGTTGTGACGGACCCCAGCACCCCACCCCCGTGAGCAGCGCGCGCCCTCTGACCCAACAATGCCCTCGGCTCCTCCCCCTCAGGCCAGTAGGGTGGTCTCGCCCTGCCGCAGGCTCGACTGGAAGAGGAGCGTACCAACACCCAGGAAGAGGTGGGGACTAAATATAAGAGAACGAAGGTGTAGGCCGAAGCACTTGATAGCCATTAGGACTCTCCAGAATAAAGTTGAAAGAGTTCACAGGTTAACGGAGACGTGAATAAAGCAAGGGTAGGAGGGCAGAGAAGTAACCTTACCCTATTTTCTACTAATGGTACGAGCTAAAAAGATTGGAAGGGAAGACTGATAAGAGCCTACGCGTGCGTAGAGGGAACATAAACCCGGAAGTGTGTGCGCATTAGAGAGCCTCTCTCTTAGGAGGTTCCCTTCCCCCGCATTCGTGGAATCCCCTCTCTAGGTGGGAGCAGCCCCGGGAATTCCTACTAGGGCTTCCCCACCCCCACCATCGTTTTCTCCACGGTGCAAGAAATAGTATTGACACCCGAGAGTGAGTAGGTTTGACAGAACCGCCGATTCAGTTTCAATTGCAGAAAAGAGAATAAGCTCTAGACCTGAAATTACGCCTTTTCTCGCCCTTCTGTGCCTTTAACAACTGACAAGCAAAAACATTTTTTTAAATCGGTCATTTTATTTTTCCGGGGGAGAGGGCGGGACTCGTCACCTAAACATTGTGTATTAGTTTAACGGAAAGGAACCGTTGTGTCACGTTTGTAATCCTGCCTGTGCTCAATATAGGCTTACGGTATTTGAGAGTAACACTTCACTTGGAACCGCGACGGAGCTGAAGAATATTTCCAGATTTTCATGGAAGCGTGCACAGAAGTGTGGCCTAAAGTTGGGTTCAGTTTTTAAGGGCCTTCATTTCAAAACTGATTGAAAAAAATAAGCAGGCATATTTTCCTGTCTGGAATTTAACTGCTAAATTTTGACAAGCTGCTATGAAAGACTTGGAACCAGGGTTAGTAGATACTATTTAATATTGAAGCCCTTTGACACCTCTAATGTTTTGGGGATGTTAATAGCAGAAAGGAGTAGCCATTTAAATCACTCTCTAGACTGTTTGATTTGGTTCTGAAGTACCTGATTCTAAAGGTTTAGTTTAGAAAACAACACTAACTACAATCCTAAAAGCACTTTCATGAGAGTAAGCCCCACTGAGTACACTTCAATCGGATTCTGAGTAGACTCCCTTATGATTTCACCATGCCTTTGAAGATGCCAGCCATAGTTGCAGGTGAAACGTTAATCCAATAAAGTACGGTGATTGTGCATTAGAACTTGCTCTGCTCCATTACAAAAAGTTTCCTTCTCTTGCTGCTTTCAGAGTGTATTTTGCTATATTTTTTATCCTGATTGGAGTGAGAGGGACAGTACATTTAAGGGAAATTGGAATATAATCTTGTATTTTCTTATAAGATCTGTTTCTACTTTACTAATTTAAGAATACAATATACATTGGCTGCATGGCTGTGATCTGGTAGTTTTTGCTCCCTACATTTCACCTGCATCTATGGCTGGCTTCTAAAAAGGCATGGTCACAGTAAGATGTGGGTGAAACATTAGGAGCAAAAACTGCCAGACCATGGCCACACAGCCCAGAAAACCCACATCCAGGTGATTCTGGCCATAAAAGCCTTTGACAATACACAATGTACATTATTTATAATTTATACTGTATATCAAACTTAAAAATTTTTTCTCAATTTAATTAGAAATATACCTGTTCTTAAGTACCAAACTGCTACACCTTAACAGTACAACCCTGACATCACTTCCTGGGAGTAAAGCCCCACTGACCCGAAGAGGCTTTTGAGGAGTCTTAGTAGAATTCCACTATAACAGTGATGGCGAACCTTTTTGAGACCAAGTGCCCAAATTGCAACCCAAACCCCACTAATTTATCACAAAGTGCCAACCCGGCAATTTAACCCGAATGCTGAGGTTTTGGTTTAGAAAAAAACCGGTTGGCTCCCTCTTCATCCGCTCCACCCGCTCAAGCAGGGGCCAGCCTGCTCTAGCCTCCTGCATGTCCCGTGCGCACTGCTCTGTGCCTCTCTAGCATCTCTGCCTCCTCTGTGCCCCCCCCCCTCGGGCAGCAGCCACCCGGAGCACAGGCACCCGGCCTGCCAGCCGAGTCCTCCCTGCTTACCGCAGTGCGCGCACGTCATGGTCAGTGGCCCAGGCCAGCCTAGATGTGTGCGTGGGGTGGGGGGTGATTTTCCGACCCCCACATGACGAACTCTGTGTGTGCATGCCCACAGAGAGGACTCTGAGTGCCACCTCTGGCACCTGTGCCATAGGTTCACCATCACTGCACTATAAGGTTCATAAACATGTGTTAATCTGTGCTGGTTAGAAAGATAAAAATATAAACCATCAGTACTTTAGTAAATAAAAGGAAGATTTTTTAAAATTAATGGTCAAGACTGTTTAAAGTTCACTGTGGCCTTTTCGGGTTTTAATGCAGTAAATAATCATAACTGTCCCATAATCAAAACAGCCTCCTCTCCATGAAGTCACTATTCAGAAACTGGCAACACTACAAGTAAGGATCCCTCTTTTAAATAATGTGCAACAATGCAATCCTAAACAAAGTTACATGCTTCTAAAACCAGTCCTAAGTCTGTTTAGGATTGCACTGCAACTCTGTGGACAAATAGTTTCCGCCTGTGACCCAGAAGATCTCAGCAGATCTATAAATCTGGATATGGAGTTAAACTTTATAGTAATATTGAACCTCTCAGTAATTAGCAACATATCATTTAAATAATAGTGCATCAGTATTATGTCCTTTAGAATATTACCAGAATCAGTTTCTAAAAAAGTAATAGCTTCTGACTCTGAACTTTTCATTTTTATCTCCATGGAGTGAAGATTTGCAGGGACTGAAATAGCTTTTCTGCTATTTTACGTCTTAGCATATTTCTTGATTTGATGTAACTGTTTTCAGAGGGAGACCAGTTTCTTATGCTGAAGAAGGAAGAACTGACAGCAGGCAAGAGGAGTTGTACCTGACTACAAATATACAGGTGTTGTAACTACATAAAATTTACATAGCTATAAGAAAGCAATTTAAGGGAATTAACAGCAAAAAAAAATTAAATCTTGCTTTAGAAGCATTTAACGTATGTCAAAGGAAATATTTCATGAGAGATTTTAATTTCCTCCCTTTTCCCCCCAAAATGTCCATATTTTCCACTGGAAAAACTAAAGAAGGCCCCATGTTTCCAGGCATTCACTTCTCTGTGTGTCTCATAGGCAATGGCAGCTCTGCAAAACCATAATCTACAGAAAGTGTATAATCCCCTGCAGACTCTGTTTAAGTTAAATAGCTGAATGAACACTCTGTTTGTGACAGGCTTTTGTGACATCACAGGTAATACAATAAATGGCCACAGTTCCTTTTGCTGTTAATGCATTTGACATTTCTATGGCTGGGATGAGACTGGGCATAGGGAAGTCATGGGAAATCACTTCCTATAGCAGAATAATTGTATCTTTTTGACTTCTGTGTTCATGTAAGTAGGCTGAATTATTCTGATTGGCATCTACTGAGTCCATTTATTGTTGGGATGGCAAGCATTATCCTGCTGTCTCTTCTCCACATTGCCTTCTGTCTTCCTTATTTTCACATAATAACCTCATTCCCTTGCTTGATTTATTTCTTTGTTCAGAGGTTATCCCTTTTCTGAAATTGTGATGCAGGTAATAGCAACAGCTACCTATTGTTGTTTGTGATCCACATGGAGGAAAGTTTGCCTTGTGTTCAGACCTAATGATTCATGCTCTCTGTTGTCCCCAGACTTTGGTGTGTGAGACCATCCTGTTAATCTATATGCATTCTAGAAATATAACTGCCCTTTAGGGTTGGTTGCCTTCAGCATCAGACTGAAACCAATATACTTAAAACCAACAGGGACAGAAAGGCTGAGCTAATATTAAAAAAGGAAGGAAGCTATATTTTGATTATAAAATAGGCTTCTTTCTACTAGTTTCTACACTTCATTTATTAAATTCCAACAATAGAGAATCACTGTCTCTTACCAAGCATACTGCTTATTACAAGTTTGAATAGGATTATAGGGATAAATGATACCATTTTGTACCTCAGAATTCTATCTGTGAGCATCAGTAGATCATATTCAATATTTTTCAAATGGAATCCTTTTCCAATTATTGGTGGTATTTAATATAATACGATTTTGTAGTTTATGCTTATGTTGGGGTCTGGATGTTAAAACAAATGAAATCGGATGCTCTACACTGTGATACAAAAGTAGTCCCTAATATTTGTTGTAGTTAGCCTCATTATTGGAGTTGCCAGCTGTTGTTGAGAAATACCTGGAGAATTTGGTGGGGAGCCTGGGGAGGGTGGTGTTTGGGGAAGGAAGAGACTACAAGCAGGAAATAATGCAATTGAGGCCACCCTCCAAAGCAGTCATTTTCTCCAGGGGAACTGATTTTGATCATATGGAAATAAATTGTAATAGCGGGGGATCTCCAGACACCACTTGGAGGTTGGCAGCTCTACTCCCATTGATATTTCCAGTTGTAAACAAGGGCATGTTTGCACCAAGTTTCCCCCCTTGGTCATGAGCTGGGAGTAGTGGAGGCTTTCCACACCAAATCCCAGAAGTACTCACTGGCAGTGGCAAGAGTTTATTTCTGAGTTTGGACAGACGTCTGGAGGTACACTGCCCATCTCTAATTATTGGGCATGTTCAACATGGAAATGACTGCTTCCAGATGGGAGTGGATGGTGCCAGTTCTCACTCTCAGCTGGCCAATTTGATTAGTTTATTCAGAGAAAAAATATATACTTTTTTTGTATTCCAAATATTGCATCACTGACCCATTTATAGATTATTTTTCTTTGCACTAAAATCCCCCTTATCCTGTTTCCCCAAAAATAAGACATCCCCTGAAACTAAGAGGTAGTAGAGGTTTTGCTGAAGTGCTAAATATAAAGCATCCCCCGAAAGTAAGACGTAGGAAAGTTTTTGTTTGGAAGCATGCCCGTCGACCAGAGCAATGCAGCAAATAAGACATCCCCTGAAAATAAGACATAGCGCATCTTTGGGAGCAAAAATTAATATAAGACACTGTCTTATTTTTGGGGAAACGGGTAGTAGTTCTCACTGAATCTGCCTGCAAGTGCTCAGTTTTGCTGTGTGAACTGCCAGACAACATGAAGGGATCAGTTAGTAGAGCAATTTTCACATCCAAGTTAGAAATATTATCCAGATCCAACAATGGAAGCTTGCATAGATAATCAGCTTTCTATGTGCCTTTGCATTCATATTCTCACTTGCATTTCAGTGCTCACCTAATTTCCTCTGTACTGACTAAGGAGGTATTTTGATGTGGGGGGGGGGGGGTTCCTGTATTTCCTTTCCAGAGTCGTCATATGTTGCCTACAGAGTTCCACGTTCAGTCTTATCCCCCAGGCTATTTAATATGTATATGAAAACACTTGGAGAGGTCATCAGGAGGTAAGGACTGTAGTGTCACCAATGTATGGATGATATCCAGCACAACCTTTCTTTCCACTTAATTCTGAGGATGCTATTGATGTTCTGAAATGATGCTTGGAGTCAGTAACTCCAAGTCTAGATAAGAATGAACAATTTGAAACTTAATTTTGACAAGATAGAGGTTTTCGGGGATAGTGGAAAAGGAGGCCCAAAGATTTAAGATCTTTCCTGTCTTGAATGGGGGCAGCGTGGAAGTGCTACTCAACACAGCAGTCACCTTGGGAAATGGGGTGATGGCAGTGGCTTGGAATTTGTTTGTGTTGCTTCAGTTGGTGCATCAGCTGCAGACATTCCTGGATCAGTCAAATCAAACCACAGTAATTCATGTCTCAGGCTGTTTCCGCACAGTCAAAATATCCTGGGTTGTGCAAGAAAAATATCCCTGTGCAGCCAAAAATTCCACACAGCTCCCAGTCCTAAAGCGGGTTTGCTTCGCAATATTTCCCTCATCCCAGGGTATTCAAAAACGGCCAAATTGGAGCTTCTTTTAAAAAAAAAAAAAAACCTGAGGCGAGCCTCCTACAGCCTGCTCCCATGCGAAAACCAATCAAGAGCAGGACCAGTTTATTTTTCCTGCCCAGCCACCTGATCTCCCTGCCTGACATTCATTCAAGCTGCCGCTCAAAAACAACGGCCAATCAGAACGTGGGACACTGGGCATGCTCAGATATGCAAAACAAACTGGAGTATTTCCTCCCGGACTTCACCTTTAAAAAAAATGGGCAGCCATGCGGACGGACACCCCGAGATAAAATAGACTCAGGTTAAAAAAAACCTGGTGGTACACAGGTATAATGTTGCCATGCAAAAACTACCCTAGTTACATCTAGAATGGAATATTGCAATGTTTGGGGGTACCCTTGAAGAGTGTTTGGAAGCTTCAGCTAGTGCAGAATGCTGCAGTTAGACTGCTGGTTGGGACCAGCTACTGGGGGAATGTGACCCTGATACTATGGCAATTAAACTAGTTACTGATCCACTCCTGAGACCAATTCAAGGTGTGTGTATGTATGTTTGTTTGTTTGTTTAATGCCCTACATGGCTTGGAACAGGGGTATCTGAAGGACCAGGAACTAAGATCACAGGCAGAGACCCTCCTGATTATCCCAGTGCTATGGCTCAGCAGGTCTGGCTGGGAACCACTGGAGGAAGACTCAGATGGAGATGTGGGAACATTTTTGGTTCCAGGCTCCCAGGCACTACCTGTAAATGTAGAGCCGGGTCCAGAGGCTCAGGCAGAGCATTCAGGCTGGGATCCACAGCCAGGTCCAAGCTCTGAGATTCTTCAGCCTCTTGATACTAAGCCAGAGGGGACCCTCTCTCACACACACCCCAGTCTCCAGATCCCCAGGAGCAACGCAGGAGAAGACTGTGTGCTAGTTTACAGCAAAGGAGATGCAGCAGCAGTTTAGCAGCTGTGGGGTGAGCTGGAGTAGATGCAGAGTCTGCAGGAGCCATACTAGAGTAATTCAGCTGCAAGAGGTTATTGCACTAGTGCCGTGGTGGCGAACCTATGGCACTCCAGATGTTCATGGACTACAATTCCCATCAGCCCCTGCCAGCATGGCCAATTGGCTTGACCAATGCTGGCAGGGGTTGATGGGAATTGTAGTCCATAAACATCTGGAGTGCCATAGGTTCGCCACCACTGCGACTAGTGAATGGAAGCTAGCTATAAAAGAGAGGTTGCAGCTGAGCTAGCTTGTGGCAGCAACCTTGTGGTTCAGTTTGCAAGTCACTGTTTCTGCTTCTAGCCTTGCCTTGGTTCCATGCTCTGTGTATCCATTAAACAGCTGAACCCGCTAATAACTTTGTCCAGACTGTCTGTTGGTCTATGACACCCACCAATCAAAGAAGCTCATCTGGTGAGCACAGAAGAGAGGCAAGGACAGCCCCATGATTATGGAACAACCTCCCCAGGGAGGTGCACTTTGTCCCCTCACTTTCAGTCTTCAGAAGACAGTTGAAAACAGCTTTATTTAGGACTGCATTTGACTAATGTAATGTTTATTTAATTGGTGGTCCTAATTGAGATTTTCAATTGTGATGTTTTACATGTTTTTTATAATTGTTTTGTTTATCTTGTAAGTGTCAGGGGGAGTGGTATCTAGGTGATTGAGATGCATTCCTACCTCATTGTAACTGCTTAACACTACAAATCAATGCTGCTAAAAGATATATGTAACCAGCCTGCTATATGTTACCACTGCCAGCTGGGGCATTCTTTCCTTAATCTTTACTGTATGGCTTCACACACTTTGTAGATAACGAGGCTTTCCCCTGACACCCTGATGTCATGAGAAACGGCGTTGCATCTGCTATCTCATGGGGCAAGAAGCCAGGTGGCTTTCTCTTACTATCTGCCGCAAACCTTGGGGCGCCTCAGCTCTGGGGACTGTTTTTTACAATTTCTTGGGAATTCGGGGATAAAGGTTTGTCAGAACTGACAAACCAGGTTTGTCAGAACTGGCTTTGCCAAGCTTTGGTGCTCTGAAGCTTCTCAATAAACACTTCTGATCAACAACACAGAATTCATTTAATAATAATAATAAGCCTTTATTTGGCATAACAATAATCATAACACAATAAAAAACCTGAGATAAAAGGTATACAAATACAAAGGTTTAAGATAAAAGGTATACAAATACAAAGGTTTAAGATAAAATATAAATTATTGATTGTGCATCACCTCCAGTAAAAATTGTGCAACCAATTCACAAGTTTCATTGTCAGAATTGTCCAGAAGAAAAGGAAGTCTACTTGATTCTTCCATTTCACTAGGTATCCTAGAAAGAATGTTGGAGTATTTTGATCTGATATTAGCAGATTTAGGGCAGCAAAGCAGTTGATGTGCCAATGTTTCAATTTGTTGTTCACCACAAGAGCATACCCTTTCGCTCATTTCCAAGTTGTTAAATCTACCACGCAATAAAGCGGAGGGGAGAAAACATTGAAGCGAGCAAGTGTGAGGGCTCTTCTCTGCATTGGATTAGTCAAAAAATAAAACCAGCAAGTCATCCTGTTTTGATATAGGGGTATTGAAAGATGTAAGGGTGAACAAGTTTTCATAGCAGCACTACATAAATTAATCCATTCGCTTTCCAACAATTTTTGTTTTAACAAGTTGTAGGATTCTGAACTAGATAGCGGGGAAAAGAGATATACCAAGTGATTCAATCTTTCTTTCGATCAGAGAGAACCATGGATTAGCCTGAGTATCAGACAAAAGGAGGTGCATCAGCGTGTGCTCACCATGCGAGAGATGCACGAGAAGCCAAAATTTAAAAGCTCTCAACCAAGCCCTATAAACTAATGAATTTTGGCCCAGTTCTAAACAGAGGGGCATCACGGTCTACACAATTTGGCAGGCCCATAATTTTCTGGAAAAATTTGGATTGGACAGTATTCAAGAAATTCGTCAACTGCTTGGAGCCAGATAGAGTACTCCATAAAGTAACTGCGCTTCTATCTTAGAGTTAAAGATTTTTAGTGCTGCTGGGACAAAGGGAGTGGCCTTTCCATAAAAGAAGCGTGCAATGGCAGAATAACTGATGGTAGCACCTGCAATAGCAGCTTATAAGAAAATGTAATTCCAAGATATTTGTATTGGTTAACCTGCTCCACTGGCACTTTATTAATCGCCCAGTTATGTTTTTTTGTATTGTTTGGCAAAGATCAAAATCTTGGTCTTTTGATAATTGATGACTAGTCCGTTATCTGTACAGTACTGCCCACATCTATTCAGCAGTCGACTAAGTCCAACTTTTGAGCGAGATAGAAGGATGGTATCATCAGCATATAGAAGTATTGGAATATGCCTTGAGCCTAATTTAGGGGCATGGTTATTAATTTCCAATAATAAGGCTGATCACGCAAAAATAAATTGAAAAGGGTTGGTGCTAACACACAGCCTTGCCTCACACCTTTAAAGGTAGAAATAGAATCAGTCATGAGACCTTCACGTGAGCACTTAACTCTGCAGTTTGTGTTGGTATAAAGTTGCCTGATTAGAAAAAGAAGTTTATTGTCTATTCCTTGTATAGCCAATTTATTCCAAAGGCGTTCTCTAGAGACTGTGTCAAAAGCTGCCTTCAAATCAATAAAGGCAGCATAAAGTTTAACCTTCTTGGACTTTTAGATTTATTAACCAAATGCGTAAGAAGCATAGCATGGTCTAACGTGGATTTCCCCCTCGTGAAGCCTATTTGCTCTGGGCCAATGATGTTCTGATGAATCGTCCAGGCCTGTAGTTTGGGTAGAAGTGTCTTAGCATATATTTTCCCAATGACTGATGTCAAACTAATTGGGCGGAAGTTGGCAGGATCCGATGGGTCACCTTTTTTATAAATAGGTACAATGACTGCAGATAGCCAAGGCTTAGGAATGAGGCCTGAGTCATTGATTTGGGTGAATAGATTGGCCAAAAGGGGTGCCCACCACTCTATATGCGACTTCAGTATCTCTGGGGAAATTATATCTGGGCCAGAGGCTTTACGGGGTTTCAATTCAGTTATTAGATCCATGATTTCCTGAGTTGTAACAGGAGGCCATTTGGAATCATCTAATGATGGAGATGGATGATAAATGTTACTGGTCTCTTCCTTTTGGAACAGCTTCGCAAAATGATCTATCCAAGAATTCATTTATTGATTTAAGGTTTGAGACCTAACATTAAGGCACTTTGACTTCTGCCAGGTAGAAAGATAGCTAATAAATGTTTTAAGTAAACAAGTGAAAGCTAAATAATCCCCTCCAACTCCAATTCCTTTATTTTAATCCTTCTAATCAACTTAAAAATAGACTCTTCCTTTCTAATGCATTAAAGTCTTTTTTAAAGCTAGGCATCATTTAACCCAGTAGTTCTATAGGTTAGGCTACCGCCCCTTTTGTTCCATAAACTTAACCCTGTGGCCCCTACTGTACTCTATAAAAGCATTATTCTTAATATCGGTTTGCACAACTCTTTAAGGAAGACAATAGCAATAGCATTCAAAACAGTAACAATTCATTGTACATTTATTCAAAATCCAATTACAACTTTTAGTTCATTCAACAAAACTGATGAACTTGATCCAATGGTACCAGCTTTTCAAAGTCTGATAGTTATTTAGCAAGAATCTTAGATACCACATTTAGTAATTACTTCACTGTTCAGTAAATTCTTAATGCCATGGATAGGTTTGATGGTGATACCAATTTCCCAAACATTTGGTTTAAAGTCACTTAGCAGAAGTCTCCACATTTAGTAATCTGGAATTGGTTTCTGTGCTGGGAGATAAGTTGAATAACCACACTAAAATTGTGTTTCACTAAAAATTCTGATTTTTTCCACTAGGTTTCAGCACTATGCAGAGGCAGAAACATGGAGTTCAATGTGCCAGCATGATGCCATAGGTTGGTCAATCATAAATGAACAACACAGTCACAGAGACCTGCTTCCAGTGCCCCCTACCACCCTTTTGTCTCTCAGCACCCCCTCATTACACCCCAAGGGGCAGTACCACCCACTTTGGGTGTCACTGGTTTGTTTTTTTAAGTAATTCACACTATTTCTGCGCTTCCAGTTTTCCATTACAATTTTTCCTGTTTGTTTCTGACTTATTTATTTTACATCGGCCAGAAATAATGTTCAATAGAGTCCTGATTTCTGGACAGTGGGCTGTTGTGAAAAGCACAAAAGTAGAACAATAAAAGCAGTCCCAACCAATCTGAGGTGATTTGTTCCCCACTTCAGTGACTAGGCTTGGAAGGAATATGAATTCTGTAATGGAATCACATGTTGTGCAACTATTATCTTTTTCCATGTGAAGGTAATTCACACTTGTATATTAAGATAATATGTTTTATGTAGGCTTTGTCACCAGTACCCATTCCACATGAGTCATGTGTAGTAATAGCCACTCAGTTTCTTTAATTGCTTTGTTGCAGGAAGTATCTCTGAGAAGCAGAAAACTCTTGTGTAGGTTCTTCATTCTAAGTCTTTTTCTCCCAGTGAAAGAACTGCTGCAGTTTCTTTCTCTCTTTCCTGAACTTCAGCAATTGAAACATGTCATGTTTGTTATTCTTCACTGCATGCTGTTTGCCCTTAGCGTTTTAAAAGTGGTGATATTCCAAGAGAATGAAGTATCAGCTGACTGCAGTGTGTGTTTTTAAAAAGTGATTATTTCAATCAGATGAAGAGTCTCTCTTACTGATTGGCACCATAAGAGTAGTTTTCTTCATTTTATGATAATTTAGCCCTCACGAAGGAAGGCAGATGGATGACACTTGTGACCCACTCCACCTGCCCCTCTTTAGGGTTCTCCTCATGCACCTCAATTGGACAATCATGTCTCATCCAAAAGTAACAACAACAACAAAAATTGGTTATGTACAAGGACAATCTGGTCTATTTGAACTGAAACAGAGAACATAATGTCAATTTTAAAAAAATTAACCCTGGAAAAAAGTTAACAGCAAGAGCTATGCAGTGATTCACCTCACCATTTTTTCCCCCAAAGATGCTCAATGTTTGTGGCCTGACAATTTCTGTTTGAAGAATGACGCCTCTTTTGTAGAACAGGAAAGTTTATAAAGAAAATACCTTACTGTGGCAGTTGGTTCCCTCCCTGCCCCCAAGTGGTAAGCTCAAAACTCTATCACTTGGTGCACACAATTCTGCCCAGTCAAAATTACCCCTGTTTTTGTGTGGATTCTGAAGATCACAATCTCTCTTATTATGCTGAAGAGCTCCTGTCTGTATCCTCTTCAGATACTACAGCTGTGTATACTTTAAAATGAAGGATAACTTAAACGAATTATTAGTTATTCAAGGAAAGTATCCATTATGAATAAAGGCTACTGACCTTAAAACTATTCCTGTGTACTTCATCTATTTATGATGCTACCAGTTCACGAATACTAAAATCCACATGGGCACTTAAGTTTGTTGGGAGGAGATGGACATTTAGGTTGGCTATAATGAAGTTCCATTCATTTCATTAAAGCTAAAGATGTGGCAACACACCAAGACAGTCGCTTCTTCTGTGCACCATTTTTCGGGTGTTTTTTGGACCCAAAAGCTGGAAAAAAAAAACCTGATTACCTGTACCAGTAAATCAGTTTTCCTCTTTTTTTTCTGGAAACCCAAACATTTTCAGCACCATTACAATCTATAAGAAAATTTTTGATTGGGGGGGGGGTGTTTTTTAAGGCAGAAGCACCAGATTTGCAGCATAGCTGCAGGCGACTCTCCTTAGAACAGTGATGGCGAACCTCTGGCACAGGTGCCAGACGTGGCACTCAGAGCCTTCTCTGTGGGCACGTGCACACAGAGTTCATCATGTGGGCGGTGGAAAATCACCCCCCCTCACACAGACATCTAGGCTGGCCTGGGCCACTGAGCACGATGTGCACGCACCATGCTGAGAAGGGAGGACTCGGCTGGCCGGGTGCCTGTGCCCTGGGTGGCTGCTGCCTGGGGGGGGGGGGGCACAGAGGAGGCAGAGATGCTAGAAAGGCACAGAGCGGTGCGCGTGGGACTTGCTGGAGTCTAGAGCAGGCTGGCCCCTGCTCGAGCGGGTGGGGCAGAGGAAGAGGGAGCCAACCGGTTTTTTTCTAAACTAAAACCTCAGCATTCATGTTAAATTGCTGGGTTGGCACTTTGTGATAAATCAGTGGGGTTTGGGTTGCAATTTGGGCACTCGGTCTCAAACAGGTTCCCTATCACTGCCTTAGAAGAACCTCCAAGGTTTGCTAACGTTTGGTTCAGTGGATTCAATTTTATAGGCCTTGAAAAACCTGAGTCAGCTCAAGATCAAGACTGAGCCATAGTACAGACGTGTAAGAGATGGCTCTTGGAAGTGGAAATTGTTGGAGCAATGTGGTTGAAAGCCCAACAGCTCTCTGCTGCACCTGCACTCAGGCCAGATTGACTGACGATCCACCTTTGACCCTTGACAGCCTCTTCTCAGACGTGCTTGAAACTTGTTCCTCTGGATTCAGAGTAAGACTGCTTTCTCCCTCTCTCGCGTTTGTGTCTGCTAGCAACTGTAATCCAACTCCCAGTGAGCTCGGCAGGCCAGGACATTTTGCTGCAAATTTGGTGCCTCTACCTTAAAAAAAAAAAAAAACAAACCTCCAGTGCCCTGTAAAGATTTCCAATTGAATGCAGTTGGAACTAAACAGTTACACAGGCTCCCATCCTTGCACTGTTGTCTATGGAGGTAAAAAACAGTATTTTTTCTTCCAGGGAAAAAGTCAAGAGTCATGCCTGTAAAACAATTACAGGTCAATGACTCCCACTCCAAGAACCAGCACAAGCTCATCATAACCATACCAGAACCCAAACCAGCGAAACCACAAGCTAACGCAGTGATGGCGAACCTATGGCACAGGTTCTGCGCCCCCCCCCCCACACACACACATCTAGGCTGGCCTTGGCCACTGAGTAGGACGTGCGCACACCACACTGAGCAAGGAGGACTTGTCTGGTGGGCCTGGTGCCTGTGCTCTGATTGGCTGCTGCCTGAAGTGGGGCGCAGAGGAGGCAGAGATGCTAGAGAGGCACAGAGCAGTGCGCGCGGAACTTGCTGGAGGCTAGAACAGGCTGTCCCCTACTCGAGCAGGTGAGGCGGAGGAAGAGGGAACCAACCGTTTTTTCTAAACTAAAACCTCAGCATTCAGGTTAAATTGCCAGGTTGGCACTTTGTGATAAATAAGTGGGGTTTGGGTTGCAGTTTGGGCACTCGGTCTCAAAAAGGTTTGCCATCACTGAGCTAATGCATAATTAAGCCTAGCAGAACCAATGTCAAAACAACATAGAAGTACAACATAAGAAAATCAAAACAGGGGGCACTTTAGCTAGCCCAGATGAAACTGCAAGCCAATCCAACATGCAGGTGCTCAGCAAAACCCAAGCATGCTCTGCCAGCACAAGTCCAGCAGAGCCCATGTCCAACCACACAGTGCCAGGCAACTGAAAGTGTGTGGTGGTGGTGGGGGATTTTGCCAGCTCAGATGAGGCTGCAATCCAACACACAAATTGTGATGTACCCTCTGCCCTCAAGTGCCCTGGGGAGAATAATACAGACTTCTAGCCTGAGATTCCAGGCACCATCCAGAACAGGAGTGTGTCAATTGCTTAAATTATCTTTCCTTGCTAAAGAAAAGGCACAAAAGGTTTATAAAAGATAAAAAGATCAACTAGAATAAATTCATTTAATAATATAAAAGATGTTTGGGGAAGTAGTTAACTCAAGTAAAACAGGTGAGTTGATCAGGCACTATATTACAAGTAAGACTTTTGATACTGTTTCAAGGTAGTTCAGTTGTTCAGGCTTATGGAAGAGATTTCATGTTTATTATTATTTCAGTTATCTCCACAGATGTTTTTGCTTTCTCATACTTTAATATCAGTCAGGTTATAAAGACTTATAGATGTTAATATGCAGTCTTAAAATAATTACTGCACAGTTCTAGTTGTTATGAGTTAGAAGACCAATGCACTGTTATCTGTTGGCAGCTGCTAACAAACAAATCAAGGTCACTAGCTGAAACAGCAAGTAGGAGCTTAAGGCGCAGCCTCTAAATGGCCTGTAGCTGGAAAAGTTTAAATAGTTCTTAGCTTTTGCTGTTGAAAGTCACAGACGGTCCCCTTCATTAAAAGTAGTTATTGAAAACAGCTGCAAATAAGGATGTAGACCAAAGAGAGCAGAAGAACTTAATGTTCAGAAAGAGATGCAGCGGGTACAGTTACCTTGTCACCATCTTGAAAGCCTTCTTGTTACTCAGAACACTTTTCTCTTTCCCTACTTGAATACTCTATTTACCCTCAGGTAAAATATATTTTTGCAGATTTTCTTAACATTGACTTAGGGCTGTCTGTCCTCAGATTAGTGACATAGGTATAGATTTTTTTTATGGGGGGTTGGAGGGGGCCACATCCCCACCTGCCCCTTGGGGCGTGGCCATGCCTCCCCAAGCCCCACCCCCAGCCTCAGTGCTTATAAAAGCAGCTCTCTGCCAGGGATGGCAGACTCCCCTGCCCTGCCCCCTCCCACCAGCTGGGCTCCCAGCCAGCAGCCGGCAGTTCCTTCTGTCCTCCCCTCTGGGCAGAGGCGTAGCTAGGGAAAATGGAGCCCAGTGCAAAATCTGAGTTGGGGGGGGGCCATGGGCGGCCACTGTGATGCTGGAATCCATCCCCAAACAACAACACTTATAATGATGTTTAAGCTAGGGAGCCCAGATTCTCCTTTTAAATCCACCAATTGGCCCTGCTGGCAGGGGCTGATGGGATTTGTAGTCCATGAACATCTGGAGAGCTGATCTAGAATATATTTCTACAAAAGCCTGATCTAGAATATATTTCTGACCCCTGATCTAGAATATATTTCTACAAAAGCCTGTGCCCTCTCTCACTATCTCTTATTCATGGTTTGCATATCTGCCATTGTAATACCAAAGACAGACTTTGAATGTGGATATAGGTGGTTCATATGAAATATACTTCTTACTGAAGCCAAAGGAAATAACTGTTTAATTGATTCACCAATGTCCCCAGCTTCAACTCTAATTGATATTTTTAAAAAATGAAATAATAAACAAGGGCAGATCTGACTCTTTTTTGAGTTTGGACACTAATTTTCCCTGAGTAGCCCAGACTGGCCCCAAGCTAATTAGAATTTGGAAACTAAGCTGGTGAGCAACCCTCTCCATGAGCTGGGCACTTGGCCAAGGTGCCACACCCACACCTGGCTGTTGCTCCCAAAGAGGCGTCCTGTCAGTGCGGGTAGACTAGAAAAGTCAAACAGCCTCCCTGCTGCTGAGGAGCCTCCATGGGACACAATGGACTTATGCCAGACAAAACGGCAGCCTGCCAGCGTAATCCTGGCAAAGCATAGGAGGGAGCCAGCTAACATTGGCTTTTCCCCTAGCTATGCCCCACCCTGCCCCCACTATGCCAGCGGTAGTGGTGGGAGCACTGGGATGCTGGCAGAGTGTTCAATACAACGTTCCAGCACTGGGGACAATGATGGCAGCGGCCACACACCAACAGAGTCACCCCTTCAATAGGGAAAGTGCCCTGGTGAGGACAAATATTCTAGAGCAGCTGCCTGCCACTCCCACAGGCAGATTCAAGGGTCTGAATGAGGCTCTTAGTCCTGGTTTGTCCTTAGATGTGCGACCATCAAGAAAGGCCACCGTTGCTATGTAGAGGAAGGCAATGGCAAATCCCCTCTGCCCATCTGTTGTCTTGAAAACCCCATGACAGGTTGCCATGAGTTGGTTGTGACTTTATGGCACTTAATTATTATTTTAATTGTATTTTGTTCACCTGTCCTCTGTGGGATACTGATGCATTCCCCTTTAAAAACTAATAATGCCAAAGCTGTCATTGTTCCAAAATGTTCCAAATCTTTTGTTTGTCCTCTGGAGTACTGCCTTTGGCTCATGAAAGCAGAAGCTTTAATCTATTATTTTGAAAGCCTACTGGGATATATTGGCATGGCAGATTGTAATATAAGTGTGGCACTGCATTGTTATTAATGTCTATTAAGAGCAATCTTCAGATTCAAAGAAGAAAAATTAACACACTCATGCGTCACAAAATACTTCTCTAATGATTTAAGTTACTGCAGAGAAAATGGTTCAGTTTTGTCCTGATTCTGGCTTTCAGTTTAGTTCAGTGGGAGAAGGTTGCTTTCACCTTTGAGGAAAAAAATCCTTGAAACAATCAAGAGGTTGGGTGGGAAACTGAAGATGGACTGTTGATGAATGAAGGGAGGACTAACATTTCAGTTCTCAAGCGGACAAGCTCAGCCTGATTTGATAACTGCTGAGGTACCACTGTTCCAGGGGAGCTTTTCTCAGCTATGTGAAATTCTTGGAGATTGACTGAGAGTGAGCGAGCTGCAGCTGCGGCTGCCTGCTGCACAGGTTGAGTAAAGGCAAAGAAGCAGCTTGTCAGTTGGGTAAAATGCCCCGTGTTCCCTGGGACCCTTCCAAACGTTATCAGCCACCAAATTGTCAAGGTTAAAAAGAAATGACAGAAATTACAAATGAAAATGAGATGGTAATATTCTGGTCAATTCTCATTTCATGTGCTATTTTTACACTACTTAGCATATGAGAAGACACAAGGGGGGCAGTAAAATGTTAATCCACCTTGTGTAGTAAAAATTTCTTGGGCTGACTACTATCCCTCAAGAGCTGCTGGATCTATTTTTTCCAGGCCAAAAGGTTACTTTCCCTCCCAACCCAAGTTTCTTTACATTCAGAACCAAAAGACATTATTTCTGTCTCTGGCAACTTTTAAAAAGAAATTTTGTATTGAGAGGAATTGTGTACAACTAATATATATATATTTCTTTGTAAGCGGGCCTGCCTCAACAGCCACTGCTTGGCTACCTCTGGTATAATGGATATTGTAATACAGCTAGGCTAGGAAGACTGAGATATTCCAAAGCCTGCTAAAGCAGATTTATATTCATGGAAGAGATATCTACTTTAGGACCAACTCACGTATTATAAAGTTCTTGGGGCTGCCAGGACTTTGAATCAGACACATGTCAATGTTCCTGGGTAAAATTTAGATATGCAGGGGCATTATTCAGGTCCAGCCACAGCACATGTGG
Organism: Sphaerodactylus townsendi; assembly: GCF_021028975.2. Lineage (NCBI taxonomy): Eukaryota > Metazoa > Chordata > Lepidosauria > Squamata > Sphaerodactylidae > Sphaerodactylus > Sphaerodactylus townsendi. The sequence continues at coordinate 72,044,187 of NC_059425.1, forward strand.
GGAGCATAAACATTCTCCCTGTACCAGGGTGTTGTGGGTTTTACAGGTTGTATGGCCATGTTCCAGTAGCATTTTCTCCTGACATTTTGCCTGCATCTGTGGCTGCCATCTTCCGAGGATCTGATGGTAGTAAAGCAAGTGGAGTATATATACCTGTGGAATGTCGGGGGGGCGGGGGGGAGAAAGAACCATTTGCATTGGTTAACAGTGTCAAGGGTGCAATTTGCAAGCGTGATTTGCATGTGTTAAGTGGAATCCACCCATTTTAGCATATGTATGTAACACTGATGTTGCATCATCAATTAGTGAGGGCATCTGCATAGCAGTCGCCTGGCATTTTAATCCATTTAATTGCTGCAAAATAATACAAGTAATTGGAAAAGTCTAACTGGAAAAAAACTACAGTGTCTAATCAAATTCTTCTGTGTTATGATAAATGTTAAAATTTACCCTTTTGTCACTCTAATAATTGGCACATCCTTCAGTTTGAATAAATCACAAGGAACTCTGTATTGTAGGACACACAAGTTTTATATGGATCCAAAGCTTTAATTTATGCAATACAATAATTAGAAAAATAAGGAGCAGCTTGAAGCTGTTATTTGAATTGCCAATGTATGGGACTGGGAGGGGAAAAAGGAGGTATGTCACAAAGAAGACCACTAAGAGACTACTAAGACTTCATCATCTAAAGTTGGCTGGATACTGGCCAGTAGCTTTTTGTGAGCCATTACTTTGTTTTTAGAAGACAATGGAAGTTTTTAATATCCATGCAGACGTGGCTGAAGTTGACCTCCAATTATTTTCACCTTTCTGTAGGAAGATGGATATACTCAGCTGGAGAACATTTCTACCAGAATGACTTCTATGGGTGGAGGCAGGAAAGGTTTGATTATAGTTTCATGTACTAAAAGACAGGTTTTCAGCATGGTCCAGAAAGTGAGAATATCCAGTGTCACCACAAATGATCCATGCCTCTTGGTGTAGATGCTGAAGTCTGCTTGTTCTCACAGCAGTCAGAATTCCAGCTGGTGTGTGAGTTTTAAATGAGCCACTGAAGTGAAAATTCTATTCAATTCCTGCAAAAATATTTTCTGAGATTAATTAAATTTGTGTTTTGTGCAAAGACTCAACCTTTCTATTGTATCTAAACTAGTTTTCTGCTATCCTGGAGATGGTCTGACTCATCTACATCTTTGTAAGGGTAAAATCATCTTGTTGTCTAACAGCCAATTTATGAGGCAATCTCTATTTTCTTATTTAATTATGTTATATCTATGCAGATATGGTGTGTTTATCTTTATATATGTGTGTGTGTGTATCCTTACACACACACACACACACACACACACACACACATACACCGCTATTCTCTGCTATATATAGAAGCTATACAAATTGAATGAGTGGGCAAGTTATCTGTAAAAGTGCTTTTCATAATAAGAGAAGAGCTTAGCATAGCTCCATTCTTGGCAGTGCTTATTTTCTCTCATCGGCTAATAACTCTGGCAAATCCCTCCTTCCAAGTGGGTGCCTTTTGTGTACTAAAATGCTGCCATTATTTATAAAGAACTCTGCATCTGAATGTGCTTAAAGTCAGTCCTGCAGGACGGTTTCAATCAGCTTTGGCTCATTCCATCTAAATGACTCTGAAGTGTAAATAAAATTAAACCAATGCTACTGTATTTGTCTCCTGTTACAAATGCAGAAGGCTTGAAGTGATGCTGATGGTTGAATGAAAGGAGAATGACACAATGGAAAAAAATGACAATAAGAAAGCTGCTCAGAATCTGGTTTGTGCCCAGAAAAAGTCACTGAGGCCACATAACATTTCATGTAATGTCCTTAGCAAGAATACTTATGTACCTGTATAGTCAGAATTAACAATACCCTGGTCTCCTTTTAGTTTGATACAGCTTCACTAATGTGCACGTTGCTTCAAAAGCAGATGTGCTTTATTGTAATTTGAAGTTGATTGTTACCTTTAGCTGTGCAATCCCAAGGGTGTGTGTGTGTGTGTGTGTGTGTGTGCGCTGAAGTCACATTGGAAGCAGCGGAAGGGTTGCTCCAGTATCCATGCCATCAGTGCCACATTAAGAGTGGCTAAGGCAGAACATGTACTTTGCATGTTGCTTTAACCTCTGAGGGAAATATTTATGTAGTTTTTCTTCATCATTTATTGTATATGTCATCTTGTTCTTATTGTATTTTTCCTAGTATTTTGTAAAATGAAGCAAATAAATACAGACTCTTGAATGGTAAGGTTAGGAACAACCTCTGCCCAAGGCCTTAGAGAACCACTGTATGTTTGAACATGCAACACTGGACTTTTGGGGCCTACAGGGTCACCAACAGCCCTGGGCAAAAATGGTCTGTTCCTCTAATAGGGTCTTTATGGATGCTTTTTACCAAGTGATATTTTTACATCCATTCCATGAAAAGATACAACTACCCATTGGTAAACATTAAGACTGTATTAACAAGATAGGACATTTTGTTTGCTGCAGGTAGTTGGGTACACTATATATGACTCAAAAGGAGGTTTGTATATGTTTATTCACAATATGTCAAGAGAGCTTGAGTATATCTTCAGCAGACTTGACTACTACTGAAAAAACGTAGCAAGCTGTTGACAATTGAGTTGTAGATTTGGAAGGGAAGTAAGATAGGAAAGGAGAGCTGCCACTAAGAGTGCAGCCTAGGCAAGCCTACTAAGTCAGTCTCATTGTATTCAATGGGATTGACTCCCAGGAAAGTGTTATGTTTTCAGGATATCACTATAAATCAGTGTTGAAACATGGCCAACACTGCGATCTGAAGGAGACTTTTCTAGGAGTCCAATCCAAGGGGGTGGGGGACTGAATCCCTCTCTGGATGCAGCACAGGCTTACACCGGCAGAAATGCTCTTCCCAGGGCTCATACCCCAGTAGAGGGGCAAATCTGCCTGCGCCCAGCAGCTGTGGCCCCTGGATGCCTGGTTGCGATTCCCAGTTCTCTATCAGTGCTTCCCCACCTCCACAAGCTGCGTCAGCATGGTGGGGGCATGGCAGGGACATTCCTGGGGTGGAGGCTTTTAGTCAACTTCCACTGCCAGTTTAGTCCCATTGCGCTGGTGGAGCAGGACTCGGATATAGCCTGTTCAGGGACATAGGTATAGATTTTTTTATGGGGGGGGGGTTGGGAATGGGGCCACACCCCCACCCGCCTCTAGGGCATGGCCACGCCTCCCCAAGCCCCTGGACCCCCTGGACCAAACTTCACAAAACCTGGGTAGTATCATCAGGAGACTCCCCCAAACAATCCCTGAAAGTTTGGTGCTGCTAGCCTAAACAACGCCCCTTGGGCCAAAAGACCGAAACTTACTAAAGGAAATGTGTTTTCAAAACCACAAGCCCCTTGGGTGAAGAGTGAGGGCTTAGGACAGACCTGAATGGGGGGGTTGAACCCGAGAAACCCCCCCCCCCTTACCTACGTCCTTGAGCCTGTCTCCTATGGCAGGTTGAAAGTGAGTTTCTCTTCTTCTTTTTCTTTTAGCTTTCGGGGCTTCCTGCACCACAGGAAAGTCCTTTGAAACGGGTGGAATGGTGCTGGAGCAGCCAGAGGCGGAGCAAGGGGAAACTGCGCCCGGGGTGTGGGTGTGCCCTGCGCCCCTGCCGCAGCATTGCCTTCCCCACCCCCAAAATGCCCCCGCCGCTGCTCCTCCCGGGACGTTGCGCCCCATCTTCCCATGGGCGCTATGCCACAGGGAGCAGCTTTGTCCCCACCTGCATGACAGTTCTGGATTGGGCTGTAAGTCTCATTGAATAACATGACCTACAGAGGAATGTTCCCTAAAAGTCTTCCTGGAACTGCATCCATCACCTGGGCAAATTCAGAGTAATATCCTAAACTTAGTGAACAGGGCAAAACTTCTTGGATGTCATTTTCTTTAGGGGGACAGACCTCTGTTGTCTGCAGTTCAGTTGTAATTCTGGAAGATCTCCAGGTTCTACCTGGAGGTTGGTAAGCTTGGGCCTGGAAGCAAACTCTGGGTGACTTAATACCACCCAACTTGATGACTCAATTGGGCCTCACTGCTTATAACTATTCCATGGGAGCCACTTTATGAAAGTGTGGTGTAGCAGCTTACAGCTTCAGACTAGGCAGGCCTGGGAGACCCAGGTTCGAATCCCATCTACTTGCAGAAGCTCACAGGGTGAATTTAGGTTAGTCACTTCACCTACCTCACAGATCGAAATGATAATGATGTAAATTGCTTTGGTCCTAACTGCAGAGAAAGGTCAATGAAGTAAATAAATAATAAAGATAAAGATAAAAGGTAGGTTGGTGAATGGCTTAGAAAGTGTTAATGAGGCATGGAAAGGGGAAAGGATCTGGGGGTTGCTAGGAGGAGGGAAAGAAGAAATAGTGTGGAAAGGGGGAGGGATCAGAAAGTGAAGTGCCGCCCTGCAAGTACTTAAAGGTTCCCTACCATGACAGTGGGCCTGGCCTAAAGACTACCACCACACTACTGGGCCACCGTTTTTCCATGAGGAGGTTGCCATGGGCAGGGAGGAGGAAAGCTTAAAACAGAGGGACAGATAAAGATGGGGTGACTGTTGGGTGGGAAGGAGATAGCATTGCCAACTCCAGTTAGAAAATTCCTAGAGATTTGGGGATGGAGACTGGGGCAAGTGGGGTTTGAAAAGGGGAGGGTCCTCAGAGAGATGTAATGCTATAGCCTTCACCCTCCAAAGCAGCCATTTTCTCCAGGGAAACTGATCTCAAGTCATCTAAAGAGCAGTTGTAATTCTGGGTGATCTTTAGCCCCCATCTGGAGGTTAGCAACCCTAGTTCTCTTGGAGAAAATGGCTGTTTTGGAGAGTGGAGTTCTATGGCGTTAGAACTCCATTGAGAGTGGAGTTCTATTCGTTGCTGAGATTGTTTCTCTATCCAAACCTCATGCTCTCAAAGTTCCATCTTCAAATCCCAAAAAATTGCCCAACCTGGAACAAAAGGAGAGAGGGGGGCTATGAGGGCTTTCAGGAAACGGAGAAGGAGAAAATGAGATGCCTCCCACAAGTCTTGGCAGGTCCCACTTCTTTTTGTATGAAAGGAAAAACTGCCCTGTTCAGTACATTGTATCTGAAAGAGGAATAGGAGTAGGAGTATGTTTTGTTTCTTTCATTTTTTTAATCAATACCAAAAGGAACTGTTTCATTCTTGTGTTGTTTTGTACAGTTTATGCCTCTGAATTGTTTCTTTCATTATTTTGTAATTCTGATTTGTTGTTATATCTCATTGGTTTCAACGCACACCCCTTCTCAGGTCTGTACTTCTATGGTTTTCCTTCCTAACTGTACAAACTTGGAGAGATTGTACTATTTGCCAAGGACACACACATTCTCAAATTTGAGAAGAATAGATTAAAGCCACCCTCATTTTGAGGCAATGAAAGGCATCCATATTTAACATTAAAGTCTGTGGAATAATTGGTGGGAAATATTCTACATAGTGGATTCAAGTCCAGTAGCATCTGAGAGATGAGCAAAATTTTCAGGGCATGAGTTTTTAAGAGTCAAAGATCTCTTCCAAACAGTAACCAGACAAATATTGCAGCCATTGAGCCTGGAGAACAGTAGCACAAGCAACAGGCAGACTGATGAGGCAAAGGCATAGCTATCTATTATGTGTCTGAAATTCATTTCACTATCTATAGTGAAAAACTACCTCTACAATTTTCAGAACTTAGGGCATGTAAAGGGCGGAAGCAACCAGCTGCAGAAAAGATTTAGGGTTTTCTTTTGCTATTACCGTAGCCATTTTTGTTAAGGGCGGAATCTATGAGCTGCAGAAAAGAGACTTAAGTTATGGATCGTCTGCCAATTCCTATCTCGTTTCACAAGCGTTCGATGTGGAAAAGATACATACTCCTCTTCCCTCTTCCTCAGTCGTCCTGCGGTCGCACAGAGAGGTCTATGGACGGGTTAGGAGGAAGGAAGATGGGTGTGGTGGTGATTTTTCACCCCCCACGTGACCCCAAGGGCTCCGCCTCGTGCACCAGTCCCCACCCTGCCCCCTGGTGGCTACGCCTCTGATGTAGAGAAGCTCAGTGTGTAAATGGCCTCAGAGTCTTTTTCTTGCCTCCCCCTCATGAACATTGCCCTCTTCCTTTATTAGGAAAATGCTGTCTGCTCTGTAAAAAAGCTAATTCAATAGAAGCAGTCTGAAATAACACAGAAAATCAGAATAAAATTAAAGAATGGTGAGTGTTTTGTTTTGTTTTATAGGCTGTGGAGAAGTTATTTTCATTTTCATATTAATTACAATAATTACAAAACACACCAATCTCCTAATTATTTTAATAAATAATGAAAGGCACAAGACTATATAAATGAAAGAATCTAAAACAGAGCTGATAGAATATTACCCCCTGTCCTAATTCTCCTTATTTACCCTAATTGACATGTGATGGTGAGTTATCTCCAAATATTCTGTGGACTGCACATTTTCTCAAAATGTTCAGCAAATGCTTGGTATTTCATTTTGTGTTTGACATCCAAGGATTTTGTAGTCAACATTTGATGGCATCTGACAGCTAGTATATGTTTAATATAAGACATGTTGCAGTCAGCATTTGACAATCATTGATATCCAACATTAAGTGGAAGTCAGTGGTGACAGTAACTGGCATTCAGCAATCAACATTTGATTGTATCTAAGATCAGACATCCAGTAGCAGTCAACATATGGTATGCAGCATATGGTATGTGGCAGTTCTATGAATCAGACACAAGAATGGGTAAGAAATGTATATTAACAAGCAGGTCTTGTACTCCCATAGCATCTTATTGAATGACTTATAGCATCTTTTTGCCTTCATTTTGCTGGCAGCACACCTCACCAGAAAAACAGGGTCCAATGAAGAGCCTGGTAGGATTGTATCTTATGATTCTTTGGGTATCAACTCTAACAAAATCATGGTAGCAAGTTAGAAGCAAGGTCAGTATTCACCCCCTCCTGGACATATCTAGGGTGGGATAAGCCAGGGCATTTGCCCTGGGCACCACATGCCTGGAGGCATCCTGGCTGCCCCGCATGCCTCTGCCTTGTTGCTGAGCCTGGTCTTTTCCCTTGGAACCAGCAAAGGAGTCGCCTCCTTTCTTCCCGGTGAACTCACTGTGCCATTTTTCACCTCCTCCAGCACTCTCAGTGGCGCCCGGGTACCACAGCAGCCATCAGCTCTGCCCCACTAGTGAGCATGTGAGGAGGAGCGCACGGCGGTGGTGGGTGGGGTAGCTGCCTGTCTCTGACATTGCCACTTTGGTGGCCTGCTTGGCCCCTAGGCACCCTCCGCCCTGAGCATTGCCATGGGGCACAGGAGGCAGCCACAAGGTAGGGAGTCCCATTGGCTGTGCCTCTGCCAATGGTGTTGTGCCAGGCTCTGTGCTGGCACACAGCACTGGCCAGCAGCCTTCTGCTGCTTCTGTTGCTGGGCAGAGGCCACCAATAACCCTGTCCTGCCTCATCCTAGCACTTATGGAACAAGCCACACATCTGGGCATTCTCTTGCCCTGCAGCAGGAGCGGAGGACACTCAGCCACCTGCACCCAAGCTCCACCCAGCATAGTGTGTCTATAACTCCTACTGTAATATATGTAGAGAAACATACTTATATTTTTAAGCACATAGAAGATGCATAGCTATGCTTCTGAAGCCAGACAGGTAACAAGGAAACAAAACTGCTTTTATATATCGTGTTACTCGAACTGCCATAGTTTCTCTATGCAATATTACACAATCAGAAGTCCAAGCAGCAATTAATTTTCAAGACGATAAAATATTTGGAAACCTTTGAAAATTTCTTATCGATATCCTCTTTGTCAATCTTAAAATCTCATTTTACCCTCTCCCTCCTCCTATAGCTGCCTCAGGTAGACAGATCAAACAGGGTGCCCCCCTGTGGGGGCAGACTGGAACATATATGGTCTAAGAGCAAGGGAGGCACCATTTCAGTGCTTGCCCTGGGCACCATTTTCAGTAGACATGCCTCCTTTTACCCCATTTTCTACTTCCCCTCTGATGTTGATGTTGCTTTCCTTTATAATTCTTGTCCTTGCAAGCTCTGAAAATCTAGTTATTTCTATTGATTGTAACTGAGTGGTTATAGAAATTATTTTAAATGGTTTGCTGCTCTGAAATGTAAAACTGCTGAATGTGAAATGTCTCTTGGTTGCTGGCATCCAGCAGGATCCTCTTGAAAATAGCATGCATCTTCTACCAGGCTCCATGTGGGCTGCTGAGAGCTGAGCCAAAATGAGAATTATGGCATGTGAGCAGAACATAAAACATTCCAGGAAATAATTAAATATGTTTCTGTCACATGATGAGATTCATGAGATCCTTCACATTTTCTTCTTGTTCCCTTTAATTCTATAGAACGTACTCCCTGAACTGCTTTCTATTGTACACAAATCCTAAGTGAAACAAATCTTGTCTGTCCTTCTTTGCATGATTGGAGCAAGTCACTAATGCCATTCATACTAGAAGCATATAGTCGTAATAGCTGTATAATGACCAAATCCATCTCAGCTTGCAAATATCTAGAAATAAATGAAATTATACTAGAAACAAGTTTACCTTTTTTGTTTTTGTTTTTATGTCCCTTCACAATGTCTGGCAGAGATTAATGGTTTCTATTCTGTTATTCTCACTAGGAGCTCTATAGCTAAACTTCCTCTGGATATCATTCTATTGTCAGAACACCTAATAAATGGAAGACGAGTAGCAAAAAGCCAAGAGAGGGTAGTAGCATACTATCCTCTTCTTCATAGTATTAGGGCAAAACTACATTTTACAGCACACTTAGGTCCCTTTCCTGCTCAAGGCTGAGGTTCAGGAGTCAAGTTACTGCAGATAGAGTCAACAGCTATCAAGGATGTTGTTCCAGCAAAGGCTAAAGGTGAAATGAGGTCTTAAGAACTAAGCTTGTTGATCTGGTAAAGCTGAATTAGTTAAAAAACAACAACCCAAAAACCCAATTGGGCTTTTTGGGGGATTTATTCAGCCCCAAATACAAGCAGCAATAACCCTCCCCCCCAAGCTAAATACTTAGCAAATCCAATAAGCTGAATAGTTATTTGGCTTATTGGGTTTCAGCCATTTAAATTTTAAAAGGAGTCTTCCATGGTGGCTAGCTGCTTGGAATCCCTTTCAACCAGCTTGAATGAAAACAAAACTGGAGAATCCCCCCTCCCCAACGAATCCCCCCTCCACCTTACTTTTGCTTGGTGTATGTTAGGTTTTCTGTTGAGGTATTGGGGGGCTGCTTAAAACCTTAAAGCCCAGCAATGTTGCTGAAGCTGGCTGCAGTCTTCTCATCTCCTTCCATGGTATCTGCTGCACTTTGCATGCCCTGTGTGTTGGTTTCCAGGGCAACAAATGGGAGAGCTCTGTGGAGATTCACTCCCAGCCAATGACTGCCATGCATTTCTGCAGGAACTGAACTAGTTAGGTCCTTGCAGAGTTTGCACCTTTAGTGATGGGGAGCATGGGGAGAGAAAGGTGACAGTGGCCAATGAAGTGTGAGCATAACTGCCAACAGTGGTCCCTGGCCAATAAAGGAAGGTTTTTATTCCCTGGGATATTTTTAGACTTCTGGATTTTGGGTGCCTGGCTGGTCCAAACAGAATAAATTACAGTGCTGGTTCCTAACCAGCCCATTTTATTCCAGACTGAGGTAGAGTGATAGTTCAAGAGATTTCCCTTTGGCTCTTGAACTTGTCGTTCCTCTGTCTGGACTCTGGAGAACCTGCCTTTGTGGGATATCACCAGCCCTGCAGAGGAGACCTGCCTGGAGAAAAGAAGCGCCAAACAGTTTGACTGACCAAGTTTAATTTTTTTAATTGACTTTTAAAGTTTTTATAGTTGTTGTTTTATTTGTTTCTACTTGTGCTTGGTGGTTTGGGGGGGGACTGCTTCTTTTTCTTTGTTCTCTTTCTTGATCATTGGATTTTGGTTGGGTTTGCTGCTGTTTGAAGATTTTTGGTTGAGGTATACTACGACATTCTACAGTTGGTCTTTTTCTGTGGTGTTTCTGTTTTTGCTGGATTTATGGTGTTTTCTGACAGATTTTTTTTTATAATCAAGGTTTACCAGATAGTACAGTTGTAATATTTGAATTTTCTTCCACAACCCTTTTGGTGGTTTTCCTTCCCGCTAGTTCTGTGTTTTCTGGTTTTTGTTTGTTTGTTTGGCTGGTGTTGGTGTAGACTGGGTGGGTGTGTTGGTCTCTCCACATTAGTTTATAGGTTTTTTTGGGGGGGGGGATTCGCTATTAGGAAAGGTAAAGTAGCATTGTTGTGGTAATATTTCCAGGTTCTCTATGGCCTCTTCTGCACATGAAGAATAATGCACTTTCAATCTACTTTCACAATTGCAAGTGGATTTTGCTATTCTGCACAGTAAAATCCAGCTGTAAAGTTGATTGAAAGTAGATTGAAAGTGCATTTTTCAGCATGTGTGGAAAGGACCTATGTTTGAGCCACAGTTTCCCCAATTGTTAGATTTAATTAAAGGTTAGTTGTAAATAACTTGCTTGAGTTTTTCATCTAACTTAGCATTGTAGGGTTTCAGTTTCCTAAGTAATAGGATATTATTAGGTTCAAATTTAGAGTGGAGGTTCTGGGTTTGCAAATAGTATAGAAGTAACCTTTTTGGATTCAGTTCCACCTTTACCACAGTTGAAGGTTGTCTGACTTTAGACACTAGCTACTTCAGCCTCAGAGTTTGTAGAGCAGCTCCTTCCAAGCTCTTTTGGAAGTTGGGGCAGCTTTTAGTACTATTACAGAAGGACATAGACTAAGCTTTAGCTACTTTTCCCTGTTCTAAAAAGTTTTATCTGCTATCTGTAGGTCAGGGTAGTTGGAGGCTAACCTCAGATACATATAATAGGTCAATCTTTTAGTTTTTTTAATTTTTTGTTATTGAATCAAGATCAGGTTTGGAAAACTTTCACATTTGAAAAAAAACTCTGGTGGAAGGGTTCCTAAAAAGCTGTCAAGGTTTGCTAGGTGGCAGTTCAGGTCAGCTAGCTAGGGCACTTAAATCTCCTATATTAGTTAACCAGATTTTGGCCAAGGGGGACCATGATTGGTAAGAAGGAAACTTGGGGGGGGGGGGCGCTGGGAAAAAGCGAAAGAGAAAACCAGAGGGGTGGAGGGAAGGGGAAGAGCTTCGTCTTTCCCCTAATGAGTGCCTTGAAAAACCTATAGGGTCACAATAAGTCAGCTGTGGCTTGATGGCAAAATCACACCCACACAATTTAGAATTTCTACTTTAAACATTCCCATGTGGCCCTCTGGGTGAAGTATGGTTTATCCAGCACCTTAAAGGTGATGTTTGAAGGTATCAACTTCTGCAAGCCAGTTGAATTTCAGGAAAAGATGTTGCCCTTTGAGGATAATAAAATGCACATATGAGCTCACAAGTCCAGATCATCTAAGCAAATCCTCCAAGTGAACGAAGCCATTCAGGGTTTTTTTTTCTGTGAGTAAAATGGCAAGCACCCCTATCCTAATGAGTGCCACATGAAGATCATGACAAATACATCAACTGGGACATATTTGGTCCTTGTGCAATCGCTGCTGCAGCTCTTAAATCTGTTTTTGTATTCTCTGGCAGCTGTATGCAAGTTCAGTAATGCCACCAGTTGAGAATGCTCTTTTAAATTTCATTGGCTGAAAACAGGTTGTATGTAAATCTTTTGATAGCACCAGCTGTCATCCTCTACCCAGTCTTTTGAGGCCAAGGGAGTGCTCTATTCCTTCTTTTAGATTTATGAAATTGGGCACAATAATTCAAATTGTACACCTGTCACTGAATGCTCCTCAGCATGAAGGCTGATAGAGCCCTGCTGCTTGGAGGACTGCAGAGTCTACTTTTTACTTGGTGAGTGCTGCTGAAGAGGCCATTGGCCACTTAATGCTCCTTCATTCCCCATCATAAACAATTACCTGAGCATTTGTCACATTACCCTTTCAACTTGTACTGCAGATTCATCTGGGTATCATGTGAACCGGCTAATCGTTGATCCTCTATCTGGTAGGCAAAACTAGATTCCACTCTGCCTTGATTCACATTTCAGATTCTTGCAATAGACACCTGCCTAGCATATGCATTGTTTCCCAACATACCCATCTTTGGGCATGACAAAATTAACAAATAAAGAATTAATTATTTTCATAAATAAACATTGAGAAAGGAGAACTGGAATGGGGGGGATGGCTTTTTTTGGTCTTTCAGCAGGTGGCTGAAAGATTAAAACACAGCAGCTAGGGAGATTCCATCAAGAATACCTCAAAGAGAAATGCCAAGTGGGTTATTCAATGGGGCTTCCTCCTAGGAAAGTGTTTTAGGATTACACAGTAAGAAAGGTAATGGTGAAAATGATCTCAGCAGCACAGGAGCCAATAAGAACGGTGCTTGAACCAACCAATAGGAGATGTGTGAGTAGGGGAGCAGGAATAAGTTTAGATTTTTTCAGCTGGAAGATGGGAAAGAGAGAGAAGTCATGATGAGAGTCATTCCATTTGTATTGCTGCATTTATAGCCATATTTTGAATCGCAAATGATGTCTGTCTCTACAGTCCTTCTTTTTAGTGCTGACATTAGTGAAACCTTTATGTTGTATAATATTTGGGATCTGTGATTACTTCATTATGTATACTTGAGTGTGTCATAATATATAACAAAAATTATGAATTTAACAACACTGTGTTTAATTTTGATTTTATTGATTGTGGGTTGTGTTTTTCAACATTTTTACTATAATTTGTCATAGCCAGTAGCTATATAACTGGTGAGTTTTCTCACAAGTGGTTTCTCAACCTCAACATGGTTTAGTTTGATTGGTTGATAACTCTCCCATGTTGCCAGTTCTTTGACTTTGTGAGAGTTATTCCATAGCAAGAATGCTGGAAGGGAGAAGAGCAAGTGAAGAGTGGGCTCTCTTGCAACAAGAATTATTGCAAGCTCAAGCAGTTAGTATGCCAGTAAGATGGAAATTTGGTAGAGAATTCATTATGATGGGGAAATTTAAACTTCAGCAGAGAAAGCCCACTACCCAAATAAAGAAGACAGATTCAAAATCTTTATTCTAGAAAACTGTGTTTATTGGTTAACGAATACAAGTGCCTGACACCCCAAAGAATCCATAGCAGTTGCAAAGATTCAAATCACAGCATAGGCAGTTATAGAAATTCTGACATCATAGTGACATAGAGACCAGTACGTTTACATACAACCAATAACCATTAATCATACTAGACATATCCAGGGTAGCACAGTGCCACATGCAGCCTTGTTTCAGTTTAGAAAAGAAACAACTTAGAGGAGATATGATAGAGGTTTGTTAAATTATGCACTGGGTACAGAAAGGCCTTTTCCACATATGCCATTTACAATGTTTTCAGGCTGACAATAAAACATTTCCTCCATGGAGTTCTGCACTGTTTTTCCCCCTTTGGTTTTGGAAACATTTCCAAAATAATGTATTGTTGAAGGCTTTTCACAGCTGGATTCAACTGGTTGTTGTGGGTTTTCTGGGCTCTGTGGCCGTGGTCTGGTAGATCTTGTTCCTAATGTTTCGCCTGCATCTGTGGGTGGCATCTTCAGAGGTGTATCACAGAGGGAAGTCTATTACACACTATGTCCAGTGAGAAGGGAATGTTTAGTGGTGTATATACACAAGATTTACCAGACCATGGCCACACTGCCCAGAAAACCTCCAACAACCAGTTTCCAAAACACTTTTTCTCTACTGTATCTGAAAACATCTTCACAGCATTTTTTTCCACTGAAATATTTCCAAGCTGGTTTCCCTCACAGTGTAATCATACTGAAACACTTTATTTTTCCAGTCCAAACCACAGGTTATTTTCCATGCCTCCAGTGTTCTTAAAAACTCAATTTTGGTGCTTGCTCTGCTATTGTGTTGGTTTCTTGCCTCACAGCTTCACCCCTCTCCTCTTAAAATGTATTATTTCTGGCATTTATCCCCCCTCCCCCGTTTCTTGGTATCAACGAATCATTGTTACAGTACAAGCACGGGGAAAAAACTGGTGGTAAGGAAACAATAGTCAATTCTGCACAGCAAATGTATAAGGGTTGCAGTCGTGATAAAGGAATCTGTTTTCCCATTCACATGCATGCTGGGCAGGCAGATATTGGTTAGACAGTATGATGAACAGGGAACAGTGTGGAAAAATGTGTCCCATCCTGCAAAAGTGTTCATGTCTCATTCTGCTGAAGGTATGAAGACTACAAGAAAAAATTCTCCTACAGATCTGGCCTGAACAGTCAACCACTTTCTCCTTCTCACAGATGAATGCCCAAAATGTCTGGTTGTAGCTGGGGAGCCTGAGCGGAGACAAAGCTACAAGGGGACCGGGGGGTGCACGTTGCACCGGGCGCGCACCTGGAGGGGCAGCAAAAATTTCAGGTTTGTTTTTTGTATTTTTCAGTGTTTTTCAGTTTTTGGCCTGCAGGGGGTGCAGTTTTTAGGCTAGCAGCACCAAAATTTCAGAGAGTTTTCGGGGGACTCTCCTGATGATACCACCCAAGTTAGGCGAGGTTTGGTTCAGGGGGTCCAAAGTTATGGACTCCCAAAGGGGGTGCCCCCATTGTTTCCAGTGGGAGCTAATAGGAGATGGGGGCTACACCTTTGAGAGTCCATAACTTTGTACCCCCTTAACCAAACTTCACCAAACCTGGATGGTATCATCAGGAGATTCTCCTAAAGATACTCTGAAATTTTGATTCTGCTAGCCTAATAACTGCGCCCCCTGCAGGCAAAAACTGAAAAACACTAAAAATACTAAAAATACAAACAAACATGGGGGGGAGGAGAGCAAAACTCAGATTTTGCACCAGGCTGCATTTTCCCTAGGTATGCCTCTGTGCCTGAGGCAGATGTCAAGGACATTCTTATGAGAAAACAAGGAAGGAGTTGATTATTCAGGCCCCCATTTGCAACACTTGAACAAGGCTGTTAACAACAGGATGTTTTGAAGGGCATTAATAAATAGGACTGCCAAGAGTTGGAACTTCTTTACTGCACATAATGCACACATACAGGTCAAATCAAGCTTGAACACTCCCTAGAAACTAAAATGTTCAAGATGAGGTTGTTGTACTTTGATCACATAATGACAAGACAAGCTACTGTACTTTAGTCACTTTAAACTAACAGTAAAAGACAATAATGGTAGGAAAAGTGGGAGCAACAGTAAAAGAGGAAGATGCAACATGAGATGGATTGACTCCATCAAGGAAGCCATAGCCCCATTTGCAAGACTTAAGCAAGACTGTTAGCAATAGGATGTTTTGAAGGTCATTAACTTTCATAGGGTTGCCATAAGTTGGAAGTGACTTGACTGCACATAGTGTGCATGTGCACACACACATACACTCTCACACACAACCCTGACCCCACAGTCACCTCTTTTCCCCCTCCCTCCCCAGGTTTACCTTTCTTTCTCCCCCTCCCCACTCCAGGGATGCTCAGGCTTTTATCTCACAGGATAAAATGGAGGAGTGAAGAACCACATAGACTGACCTGACCTCTGTAAAGGAAGAGTGCCCTAAAACAGATCTAAATAGGTAGTTGCTCATGGATGAGTAATTTTATGAGTTAAAATAGTTAAATAAATCTACCTTTAGTATATTTTAGTGATTTCCCAGTTTACTATCCATTTTGTCGGAAGAACCAGGAACCACATATTAAGTTGCGATCTACTTGAATGAATAACCCAGTGGCAAGAGTGCTCAGACTTCACAGCTCCTTTTTGGTATAGAGTGGGTTATGCACCATCAGTTCTTGTGATTTTCAAATGGTATGAGGTCTCTGAATTGGAAAAAAAGACTAGGAGCTGGTTTGTCTTCTGCCCTGGTTTACTAAGTTTTAACCTTCACTGAGTGCACTCTTAGCTCTGATGATGGGCAGGGCCTCTGGATGAGAGACGATCCATCCCAAGTCTGCTCTCACATAGCATTGAGCTTGGTCCTAACCCACCATCATAAATAATACAAACTTAGCTTGGAAAATGGTTGTGGGAGAGGCAAAAAAATGCATGAGGAAATTTTACAGCAGAAACCAGAAAGTCGGGGTGCCAACTGCCTGGAGGGAAAAAACGTTCTGCCTTTTTAATAGAGGTTTACTGGGATATTTTTTTTACCAGGTGATTTTATTTACATGCATGCCATGATAAGTTTCAGATTCCTGTTTCCTTTATCAAGTCTTTATTAAATGGACAGAACATGTTTCTCTGCTGGTATCCCTAACAGTAGAAGCAGTCCTAGACATACATTTCACACCCACTCATAAGCTTGCCATAGTTATTACTGTTGTGGTGGTGATGGTGGTGGTGGTGGTGCAGTCACATCCACATATGACAAATGGTCCAGAAACTTCTCTTACAGTAATAAAAGGATCCTTGTGGCTTGTTGGTTAACATGGTACTCAAAAGTAATCCAGAATCTTGTCCATTCTAGAGCACTTGGAATTTAAGAAGGGATGGGCCTTTGTGCAGAATATGACAGTAGCCCCATCCTCCCAAGGTTAAGTGCCTGAAATGGTACAACGTAGTAAGGCTGGCATAACATCAGGATAAAGCAAGGCAAAGAGTTTAATGAGTGCCTAAGGGAAAACTGAATTCCACCTGTCCAGTATTGCCTATGTTCTCTCTCTCTTATGAAGCCTGCCTGTTACGCTCTTTCATGTATTTTTAGTGACATTTGGACCTTTATCTATAGCTCTCCTTCCTGTCCCTGCACATCTCACTCCACAACTGTCTGCTTTCTCAAAGGATGACATTTCTGACATTTCTGCCCTGTGAGAGGAGAGCAAGAAGCAGCAGAAATTAAGGCAGCAAAAGATAAAAATATACAGATATGCAAAATCTAAGGATGGCTGGAGGATGGCAATGACAGGAGCTGTCAACGTGTCTTTTCCTTATTATATTTGTAGTTACTGATGAACTAAGCAAGTATAGTGTAAATTTAGGGCTCCCTGGGGCTCAGACTTGTCATCTGTTTACAGTGTGGCTGGACTCAGTTCTGAAATAGGTGACTGGGAAGGCCTTTGAGCATGGACAGAGTAAAATTCCTCACATCTGATTAGCCACCAACATTACTAGTTCCACTGAAATTTCAGAGATCTACTGAAAGATATGAGAATCAACAGATTTTTCCAAAAAGGATCTTCAAACAAAAAAATATTTTTTTATATATTTGGAAGAACTAAAAGTGCTCTGCAATGGGTAAGGCAATCTGCTCGGCTCCTTACTGAGTTTTTCAACATTTTCCCCCCTGTCGGTTCTAGAGCCACGCTGCTTCAAATTATCCGGATTTCCACATGCATTTTTCTGCCTTTAGTTTTCACTTCTTTTTGTTGTTGTTTTCCTCCTGGATGTTTTCCAGTTCTTTTGAAACCACTTTTATTCTGATTTTTCCCCCTGGTAGCCGATTTTGAGTTGGCTTTTTCCTAGTGTGCAATATTTCTATTGGTTTTATTTGTCCCACTCATCTCCAGCCCACTTTTCAATGATTGGACTTTTGCCATCAATAAACCACTCCCTTTTTTCTCCCAACCTGAGAACAAGGGATTTCAGTATTTATTTTTAAAAAACAGCCCTAAAATATTGACATACTGCTATAGTGTTGTAATGATTGTTTAAGCAGGCTATCTGAAATCCAAGCTTTCAATTAAAAAAAAAAGTAAGGCTCTATTCCCTTCCCATGCAAAGATCTCTTTTCTTTATATCATGGCATGGAGCTAAATAACATCACCTTACAATTGCTGCAGATCAATTGTTTATCAAAGGGGAAGCTAGAGAGACCAGTTTAAAAACTGGCATCCTTACTGCTGCCTACTTTGTCTCATGCCTGGTCTTCTGGATGTAACAGGGGTTGTGGTTCCAATTATGAATTTCATCTAACTCCGTGTCTCTTTGAAACAGCAGGTGGATCTGATGGAAAACAAAGGTTACTTTCCAAGGGAAACCAATAATTGAAACTGCTATATTGAAGCAGTTCTAAACTAGAGCCTGCAAAGTATCTTTCTTTGTTCTAGAGTGCTGACACAGTCCCAAGACCCATTTTCTATTGCGCTCTGTGAACTAGAATTGTTTCATTTAACAGTATGACAAATGAGCCAAAAGGACAGGAAGCAAGTTGTGTGCTGTTCAGTAAGCATTTTGTATTTCAGCCCTGACTTTCTCATATTGATTGACTATCCACTGAATATAAAATTAATTAAAAATGAAGCCAGTAACTTATTACATGAGATAGTGTTGGTATTTGCAAGTGTCTGTCACAATTCAGACATGAAGGGGTTAACTATGTGCTTGCTAATTAACTACTGAGGTCAGAGTTTTATGGCCAGTTCATTGGTTAGGCTATTGGTCAGCTAGCGCAGGCATTGCCTATGTGGGACTAGTCACGTAGACAGAAAGTCATATAAAGTAAAGTATGTTTCTTTGAGCTCATTGCACATCACACGAGGTAGAAACCCTTTGCTTTGCTAGATAGGCACCATGTGGGACCACATGTTGCTGA
Organism: Sphaerodactylus townsendi; assembly: GCF_021028975.2. Taxonomy (NCBI): domain Eukaryota; kingdom Metazoa; phylum Chordata; class Lepidosauria; order Squamata; family Sphaerodactylidae; genus Sphaerodactylus; species Sphaerodactylus townsendi. Next base: position 72,062,782 of record NC_059425.1, read on the forward strand.
ACTATGTAGCCAAGTTAATGCTAGAATAGAAAGTTGTTTGTTTTCTTCCATGTAACCCTCCCTCATAGTTAGTAAACACATTTATATAAAGCCAGCAACTGGTCTCTTTTATGCTACTTTGCTAAATATATTAAGTTAAACAGTCAACAAATAGCAAATCATTTTGTTTGCTCTTAATGTAAACCAATTGGGGATTTCAACAATGTTCCCATCTAAGAGTCTCTTTGGTCCCCTCTAGGGTTACTGGCAGAGGATCCACTGCTTTGGACCTCCTCCCCTGGCACCATCCAGTTAGCTGGTGGGGGTCTTACTAGGCTTAAAATGAGGCCTAGGCCTTGAAGTTGCTGGCATGATGACATCATGACAACATCATCATACAGACGATGATGCGGGAGATGCTCTGGTATCTGGGCAGAACTCTGGTGCCCCAACAATGCGGAGCCCTGCTTACTTCCGAGTAAGCCACACTTACTCGTGAGTTGGACTCCACCTCGCGCCTGGCTTCTAGGCAGGGAAGAGGGGCTGCCCAGCTCCCCTGCACTGCCTAGAAGCCTAGTGTGTGGGAAACTCATGCCCCTCACGCCTGGCTTAGGCAGGGAAGAGGGGCTGCCCAAGCAGCCTGGCAACTTCCTGGACTCCTCTCTCCCAGCCACAAAGAGCTACACCTGCCCTGTAGAGAAAGAGGCTGACTGCCACTTCTCAAAACGTGGGTTAGGATTTTAAAATGCACAACAAAACTCAGAGGCAGAAATTTTAAATAAAATATTTTTGGGGTTTATTGAGAGCCGCACCTTCTCAATAAACAAAATAATAGGAAGGAATAATCAAAGGTTAAAATAAATACCCAAAGTGAAAACAACAAATGAAGTAGCATGGCATGAAACTGTAAGCAAATATCGAAACAAAAAAATATTGCAAATCAAGATGGTCTGGCAGAGTTTAAGTTATTCAAAACAACTATGATAACATACAAAAAAAAGCAAAAGATACAGCTCGAGGCAATTTACAGAGTAACAAAGCAATAGAAACAGGAATGAAAAGGAAGATAGATCAAGAGTAGAGGAGCATTGAAAGCAATTATACAAAAAATTATTTGCTGGAGTTAGCATAAACGCAAGACCAATCAAAGAGCCTCTCACACCAATTTTGCAAAGACAGCAATGTAGTGTAGCAAAACATTATTTACCACAAGGATGTAAATGCTTAAGGAAGAGGTCATCAAAGTCCTAGCCATAAGGAAAAAAAATACTTTCAGCTGGGGTGTAAGAAGTCCACGAAGCTCAAAACAGAATAGAAAATAAAGCTGACAAAGAGACGAGATTTCTCCACGCAGCCTCCCTTAAGCCCCTTAAAATTCTTGAGGCTTAATGCTCCAAAGAAGTTATAAGCCCAAGAGAAAACATTTTTCATTTTGTACACTTTAAGACTTTCAATCCTGCAATATACATTTAGCAGCAATAGAACTACATTACACACAGAGAAAAAAGCATGAAATGATCATCACACAAATACACTGTGCTTTTTAGGCCATGGAATTATTTGATTTTCTTTACTCTTGAGAAGAGCTTTTCTCAGTCCTTCTCTCAGCTGATCTTCAACTCTGGTTAACAGTTGTCTCCTGAACTTTTCATAACTTGATTCACCAAACTGGCAACATGGAAACTGCTATCTCTGCCACACAGCAAGCACGTTCCTTCAACTGTCCCGTATCAACAAAATTACAGCAAATTTCTGTGCACACAGATACTTGCTTGGTCCATGTCCAGCCCTCAGCATTGGTCGGCACCGACAAATCCTCTGTCTCCACACTATCTCGCTTGGCTTCTCTGGCTCCTGATAACCCTCTGGAATGCACTTCTGGCAACTCCTGGTCGTCCTCACCGAGAATAATCAGCTCCGCACCCTTCAACAGCTGTCCTCTGACTCCCGTCTCCTGGGCTGCCAGTCCACTGCTTGCCTCGGGCTTGGTTGCTGCAACTGCCATGCTTCTCCTGGATTCTCCAGCACAACCTGTAACTCTGTTACATGCCTGGGCCAAGTTCTGACCACTAGTTCATCTGTCTGCGTTTTCCAAATAATATCCTAACTCTCCATGCCAACACAAAAAAATCAATTCTCTGCTTCAAAAATTCCAAACACTGAGTATTTATCAAAATCCACCCGCTGCCAACCATGTAGAGAAAGAGATTACTTCTCTCCTCTCTGCGTGGGTCAGGACCTTGAGAACACTCACAACTGGGAGACAGAAAATCTTTTAAACTATCTTTTGAAAGTTTTATTGACTACAAAGTCCTTTAATAAACCAAAAATACTGGCAGCCAATCAGTCCATGAAGGGCCAGCAACTAAAAACCAAGACATAAAACACATCCTTGGAAGTACAGATGTTAACTCCATAAGCAAGCAATGAATCTTATAAAAGCTCTAAGCATCAAAACAGCATAGTTGCAACTAACAGCTACATGCGGAAGAAAGGAGGTTGAGATTAAGCCAGCCTGAATAGGCAGTTATAGAAAACGTTACTCCCTCAGGTGATCTATATTACCCATTAACACAAGCAGGTAGTGTGACTCATGATTCTTGTTGGATGCTAAACACCCCATTGTTAGGGAAACCTTATGCAGCTGGTCTATGACTTTCAATTAACTGTTGTCTAGTGCCAAGTGGGAAGCAAGAAAAAAAAACCAAGATAGGCAATTATTTAAAGAGCTGCTGCACTAAAACTTACAGTGCTCAGAGCTTTGACTGAGCCAACAATGGCAATTCCTCCACATGCCCAGCTTAGCTGCTGCCTCGTGATCTCTCTTCCATTCTTTGGCCCTGCCCACGTCTTCCTGTTCAGCTTCCTCTCTTCGGCATCCCTCCGATGATGTAGGAAGGGGCTGGGCCAAGGGACAGAGGATGAAGAGAGACAACAAGCCTGCCGAGGCAGCCGGTCGGGAGAACAACAAGGGCAGGAAGGCGGTTGGCTGCTGGTGCAACGGCACTGATGAGCCAGCAGCCAGCAGCACACGGTGGGGGCCGGGGGTGGATGGGTGGAGGTGGGGGCCAATTTGGCACCCCCATGTGACCAAATAATTTGCGCTCGGCGACATGGGTGGCCCCATGTTTCCATTACCGGTACATCACTGCATGGATTGCCTTACATCATAGCAGTTTGTTGTAGTTTGACTTCATTCTCAGATGCAGCAGCTCCAGTAATTTCAACCCAGTAGGTCTTATTTCAATGATTACAAGGAATAGTGAAACAAAGATCTGCTCCAAGTGATTCTCATATCGAGTATTCAAAAGTTCAAAGGTACCTCACCATTTTTTTAAAAAAACAGGGAAACAATATGTTGCCGAAATCAGCAGGGAAAGCTGAGTTCATTCATGCACATTTATCATTGAATAGGCAGACAGCCATGCTGCCAGCTGAGGAAACGTCCTATCTGAACTTTTACAAATGGCGGATGGCACAGGGGATTCTAGCTGGAGAAAATGGTGGGAAGAAGAAAAAACCTGTCGTCTCCTCTGCCACTTTATCTGTTTGTGCTGTCTGGACAAAAAATGAGGAGGTGCTTTTTTTTAAGTTGTCCCCTTGACATCTTATTATGGTTGTGTGGAAAGGACCTTAGGTTAATTTAAAAGCAAATTTTCTGTCTTCCCCAAGCCAGACGACGACCACCACCACAGGTAGACTAGTGTAGGTAGCTGGCTGCGAAACTAGTGTAGCAGCTCGACAGACCTGTAAGTTAACCAATGAAATGCAGAGGAGGGGTGGTCCAGTGAGTTGGGTCAATTACTGGAAGCCAATCACTATATAAAAAGAAGGAGCAGACTGAGAAAGTAGAGCTTTGGACTATCTTACTTCAGTTTGCAGGTGAGTGTTGTGTGCCATGTTTTGGAATAGACCCCCAGTTAACAAACACATTGCATGTTGTACAGTAGCATGTTAGAAAGGTTATTCCTTTTTGTACATGGGGGTATTCAAAATCATGGGTCTTCTACTTAAAGACAAAAATGATGCACACATCAGTTTGCCATTTCAGTTCTGATTCACTCATGAATGTGAATGAGGTAGAAATGAGGCAGTAGAGACCTGATATGGTAAACAGATTATACCATTTCAGACGCTGGTAGATTTCCACTCTGAACATTCCTTTGAATAAAACCCCCATGTAAACAGAAAAGTAGTAAAGCAATGGAATACTAACTTTATTTGCATTGTTGCCATTCTATTTGCAAGGAGCTTTCAGCACAGGCGAGCATTCTGAAATGTAATCTTCCATAATCCTCCCCCAGAGTCTGAAAGCAATGTAGCCTATTCTACCACTTCATTTTTGTGCATGTATGCACCAAGTCTCAGCTTACATAATATTTAAAAAGTGGACCTCTGGGGGAAGGGGGTGTCCATAAAGGTATTCTGGGATTCTTTCAATCTTTGTAAGGAGGGAATGCCCCTCTCACATCCAACCAGCTAAAATGAAAATGGATCTGTTCTCTTTAAATGGGAACTCTCTGCTTCAAGAGTATGAGCCTGAATAGGTTTTCCCTTCTTTCAAAGGATATGAGCTTGTACAGTCACCATCACTAGTCTCCAGATTACCCTAGAGCACTAGCTAGAAATTAGGGCAGGTTCAGGCATCCTTCTTTCTGCTGACCCAGGGACAGCTGCCAACTCCAGCTTGAAAAATTCTGGGATAAGCTGCTATTTTCTGCATAGAAACTGATCTCTGTAGTCTGGAAATCATATGTAATTCCAGGAGCAGTCCTAGTTCCAGGTGGCTCCAAGCAGGAGGCAGAACAAGTGCCTCTGCAGCACACCTGGGATGGATCCTTGATGGGCAGCAGTGGTACAGCAGAAGGCTCATACTTCCTCTCCTACTGCCTGAGCAGAGTCCAAGGTAGGGTGAAAAGGAAGTGTGGCAGTGTAATTGGGCAGGAAGTGATGACAGAAGTGCTACACCAGTCACTTTCTTCATTTTGGTGCCCCCTGCTGGCTTGAAATCCTGCCTGGCAGCTGCAGTCACTTGAGCAATGAACCAACCAGGCCTGTAGAAAATGCACTGATCTATATATATAAAAAGCTAACAGTGTTTTTGTTGATGATAGTATAGCTCAGTAACTGTTGGGCCAATTCCTCTGAAAATTCCCACCCACTATAGTCAACCAGGTGAGAGTGTTTTTAGATGTTCACATACCTGAAATTTCACACCTGGCCCAGGTAAAACGCCTTTTTCCTGGCGCTCCATGGTGAAGGACATGCAGCTGCCTGTGTGTAACTGTCACCCTTAGAATGTTTATGCTGCTTAGAATGTTCATTCAGATGGCCAGATATGAGCAGTGGAAAGAACAGTGCATGAGCAGTCACTCGAAAGAATTGGAAGTAGAACACACACACACACACATCACGAGGAGAGGAGGGAAGGGAGGAAGGAAGAAGAGAGAGAGGGAGGGAGGGAGGAGGATGAGTTTGGATTTATGTCCCCCCTTTCTCTCCTGCAGGAGACTCAAAGGGGCTTACAATCTCCTTGCCTTTCCCCCCTCACAACAAACACCCTGTGAGGTAGGTGGGGCTGAGAGAGCTCCGAGAAGCTGTGACTAGCCCAAGGTCACCCAGCTGGTGTGTGCTGTAAGAGTGTACAGGCTAATCTAGAATTCCCCAGATGAGCTAAGCACTTCCACAGCCTCAAGCGGCAGAGCTGGGAGATCAAACTCCCGGTTCCTCCAGATTAGTTAAGCACGAGCTCTTAACTCCTCCCTACACCACACTGCCACTCGGAGAGGGAGGTGGCATGCAAGGAGGAGAAGAGAGAGGGAGGGAGAGGAAAGGGACGGAGGGGGAGGTGACATGCAAGAGAGAGTTGAGGAGAGGGGAGACAGTGAGAGGGTGGCATGCAAAGGAAGGGAGGCAGTGGGCTCCAACATCTTGATATGACCCACCCACCCTTTTAAGCGTGAGGGAAAGGGAAGGGAGGGAGGGAGGGAGTGGCATGCAAGGGAAGAAAAGTGAGGGAGGGAGAGAGAGTGAGGGAGTGACATGCAAAAGGAGGACAGGAGGGAGGGGCCAGAGCACCCTAGATTCCCTGCATTACTGCAGTTACAGTTAAGAAAACCAGGCACGCATTACTCAGGAAGTAAGCTCCAAGTACAGCTTAAATCCCTGGACATGCACTCTTTGAATGGCTGCGTATTAAGGCCAAGGCCTCAGAAGGAGTTTCCCTCAGAAGCTAAGCACCCACATTGCCACCAACCAAACTTACTCCCAGGTAAAGGATCATGACCAGCCAGCCTAGATGTGTGGGAGGGGTGCCTTTCCATCCCCCCCCCCGGAATGTGGGCACACACATCACTGACATCGCACAGTATCAGGCTGCGTGTTTGCATAAGCACATACTGCTGGTCTCTGCAATTGATTTGCTGCTACTGTTCCTTTCCCATTTCACCACAATAAGCCGCAGCAACACGTGGCCGGGCCACGCTAGTAGTTGCTGAAATCCAGTCTTAGGAACTCTTACTTGCTGAGTGGCATCAAAGATGTATTTCCTTCTGATACTGACATCATAACTACATTAGTTTTTAAAAAATGATCTGATTTTTATGTCCCATGCAAAAGATTTCACAATAGAAAGAGTCCTCTTTGTGTCCATATACAGCAGCAATCATAGGAAGTTTTGTATTACACCCCTGGTACTTTAAAAAGAATAAATTTTGGTCTACCATGACTGAAGAGTGCTTAAATTCTTTATGCATGTTGTCTGTAGAAAATGACCAAGGCAAGGCATATGAAAAAACTGTACATAAATATGTTGCTAGAAAAAAACAGAAAAAAATATTTTGCGCCACATGCTCTGTATTCTCATAGAAGTCCAAAATAAAAAATTACATTGACAATGGTCTTTTCTATATTTTATTTCATCATTCCATGATGGATCATGCATGTATATAACATTTCCCTAAATTCCATCCCCCATAACTTGAAAATTATAAGACACCGGAAATTTTTATTCATACCAATGACTTTAACATGGGAGATCATTTGAGATGTAGTAGTATTTAAAAATTGGGGGGGGGGGGGATATACTTGATAATTTCTCCATTTTTAAATTATTTAGTACCCTGACCTTAAAAAAACAAGAAAACTGAGAAATGTTTGAAATCACAAAAATATGTAATACTATTTACCAAAAATTCTAAATAACTGAAAAATCAGTTAAAATATAGCTTTACTGCAAGTTATTTAATATTCTCAGAAAAAAACTTTTAACATTCACTTTATCCTTATTTTTGAGCTCTCAGAAGTTAGGTTAATTCAAGGACAAATTCCTGTAATGTATCAAAACGAATGCCTCTCCTAGTTTTGAGTTTCATTTTTACATGTGACCATGAAGATTTAATATTGTTTGTATGGCTTCCAGATTCAATAGCAAAACCTCAAGTGTTAAAAAAATCTACAATCTACAGAACATTTGTATACAAGTCCAGAATTTACTTTTTATACTTTGACATTTTCAGAACAAAGAACCAGAACAAAGAACAACATAATCATACCAACATCAGCTAAAAAATGCATGGCATGCTCTTCATAAAAAAAAAATCATAAAATTATGCCTGTCACATATAAACATAGGCAGGGGTGTGCTTTATAATTCCCCCCTTTAAAAAATCAATAATCATTTTTTAAAATTAATTTTTAAAGGGGAAATTATCGAGTAGACCCCCTAAAATTTGTGATGGTCTGTTGTGGAGTAACTCTACTGAAGAAAATAACAGTGATTAACCAGACCTGGTAGTGAAGGGACCCCCATAACAGTGCAGGCTTCAGGGTCCCAAAAATGTGATCCGTACCTGATAATGATTTATTCTTCCACCTTCTATTTCATTTTTGAAACAATATTTTCTTTCTCATTTCCCCCTCACTGAAATAGTGACTCATAAGATCTCAAGTAAATTGCTTCCACAACATTTATTTTTGCTTCAATATTTTGGGCTCATAAAAAATGTGATATATTGTGTTAATGGATAAGATTGCAGCATGTAATAAAATTTGGGAAGAGGAAACTAAGATTCAGGAGATGTTCATGGAGACATGTTATTCCTTTGTTTGTACTGGAATAGAGACAAACCTAATGAGCAGATAAATGAAGGTATTTTGAGATCTATCTGAACAAAAATTATTAGGGAAGAAAAGTTGTTTTATACCAGAAAGTAGCAGGTGCAAATTATGACTGTAAAATTATGACTGTATAATTAGTAGTGGCAAATGTCACAGAATGTAGGAATGTAGGAAAATTTTAAACTGAACTGAATATATGACAAATGATGTATGTGGTACTCTTTGTTTTGTTCACTGGTGCATGAAAATATTTTCAATCTCTATTTTATTTTTCCTTCTAGTATTAATTTACACCATTAGGTTAGAAATGAGGGATGACAAGCTGGCCTTTTTTTTTTCTTGAACAAAATTTTCTTGGATTTTTTTTCTTGAACAAATTTAAACTGGAATTTACCTGCAAAAACGGAATTCTTATATAAAACAGATATTTCCCATTTATTGATGCTGTAATATCTGGGGATTTTGGAAAAAAAGGAAGTTAATTTAATTAACTTAAAAGGTTATATTTTGAAAATTTTTATAAAGATGAAATGGGCCAGCAGAGAGCTGGATAAAACAAAACAAAAAAGAGTAGAATGCTGAATTAGCCTTAGATGCTTCAAGGTGCTGCATAAACACTGTAGCTCTAAGCTACAGTTGCCACTTAAGGGCTTTTCCCCACTTCAAAAGTGAAAGTGGAGGGGACCCCTGCTCCATGTTCGGCGCATGGTTTCAAAAAGGTGTACTTCCAACCAGGATCTGAAATGACGCGCGCTGAGGGGTGGAAGGAGCAGCAGAATCGGGGTGACTGCGTCGTCGCTGCGTTGTCACTACTGGTGTAGTGGGGAGTGCTGCAGGACCCCGGGGTATTTGCCGTGAGGAGCGTGCATCTAATGGTGGGTGGGAAATCGACCTAAGACTAAACAAGTTGAGCCCCTGAGATCACATCCTCCTAGCATTTTAAAAATACTAATTGAAGCAATGCAGGGGTCTGATTCAAATTTCTACTGCTCAGAGGGGAACCTAGCTACCATCTGTTCCCCCTTTCCTTCTTAATAACAGTTTGTTGCCCTTGGTTTAGACCAGCAAAATGCCTTGGGAGAGTGAAACCTCCTCTTCTCTGCCCCAGTGTTAACTGAGGGCTCCAAATGGCTCCTGTTAACATTTAAAAATATTGGAGGATCCAGTCACCAACCTTCCAAGGTCTTGACTCTCTGTTACTGTTAGCACATGCAAGCTTCACCCCAAGTAGGTGTCCATTGGAATGCAAGACAGGCTAACTCGCTGAACTGGTGCAAACACCACTCCACCTTTATGATCATGCTTGGGGAATGATAAAACAAAGAGTTTCATTTGAGAAGAATAGGGAGACTGTTCTTTACCCTCCATTTTTAGACTCTGTTTTTTAAGAAATACCTGTCTTTCAAGCTGTTAGGAGGTATTACCATGCTCCCATAAATAATGTTCAAGACCACAGTTCATAAGAATTACTGTGGGGAATCCCAATTATATTGAAACCTGTGTAATAGCTTAGAAGTGCCTGGGAAGACTTTTCTGTCCTTTCTTTCAACATTGCAAACATGTGTTTTATTTCTTTCCCACAAACTGTCAAGAGAAGCACTTGTGTGTGGTTGAATACCTGTGACTTGATTGAAGACAACAGCAGTGCTCTTCAGAATTTGGATATATAATGCCCTAGGCAGAACCATCACCTTGGGCAGAAAGTCTGTCTCTTGTATTGGTGGCTGTGTCTGCAAACTGGACCAGAGGTTTTCCTATTTACTGTGCATCAGACAGCCAGGCTCCTGGCCCCACAAAATGCAGGCTATTGTAGTTAGCTGTTCTCCTAGATGGAATATTTTTGCACTCCCAGTAACCCAGGAGATATGAATCTCTTATCTCTCTTGCAAACACTGCCATTACTTTTACATGTGACATTTGGTAATGTAGCAACAGTACAGCAAAAACCCCTTCGGTTTCCAGAGATGAATAGCTCCTGCCATTTCCCTTTTGTATCCACTGCTGAGCTATTTGAAAAGAGCAGGAGATAAGTAGCCTTATGACCACTGCAGATTAACAGACTCCGAGGCGCCAAATGCAGGTTGTTACTGCTGGACTGTTGAGTTAACGTTTACGCAGACCTTTCAGTGCAAAGAACACTGTGAATAAAAGGCTGTGGGCTATGAACTTTGGGGCCATTAAAGCCTTGCAAAAATAAATACTCTTTTATGTAGTAGCAGTATGGCTGTCACCAGTACCTTGTGATTGTCAGACCAGAGTCTTTCAAACAGTACACAATCCAGGGATATGGGAGAGTTTGCAAAAATTCAGGGAGACATTTGCTGCAGCAAGTCAATGAGATGAATTTGCCACCTTTTGCTGGCCCGGTTCTGTCCTGTCTATTTATGAACAGTCTGCATTATTGCCCATGATCTGAACATCATCAGAAAGGGAGTGGGATATCAAACACAGTCCTATGCTAACCTCCCAATGGTTACTGATGTATCTCACTATTACAACTGATCTTCAGGTGACAGAGATCAGTTCACCAGGACAAAATGACTGCTTCTTAAGATAAATGCTTTGACATTATACCCCATTGAAGTCCCGCCCTGCCCCAGTCTTTACATTTCTCAGGCTCCACCTCAAAAATCTTCAGGCATTTCCCAACTCAAAGCTGGCATCCCTATCCTATGCAGAGTTATTGTCATGGTCTGGTTGCCGGCTGGCTGGCTGGCTGGCTGGCTGGAGCAGCCAGGTATAGGGGGAGCTTCTGGTGAGGAGTGTGCAAACACAGCCTTCAGAGTGGTGCAAACAATTCGAGGTCAAGGCATGTACAAGGCAAACATAGTCCAGACCAGATCCAAGAGCATAAGTCAAAGCACAGTCCAAAGGACAGTCCAAAGCCAGCTGGGTCACCTTGGGCTAGTCACAGCTTCTCGGAGCTCTCTCAGCCCCACCCACCTCACAGGGTGTTTGTTGTGATGGGGGAAGGGCAAGGAGATTGTCAGTTCCTTTGAGTCTCCTACAGGAGAGAAAGGGGGGATATAAATCCAAACTCCTCCTCTTCCTCCTCCTTCTTCGGTCACCAAAAGGCAACAGTCCAAGCACGGTTCCAAGAGATGAACCCGAGGCAACGATCCGAAGGTCAGTGTCCGAGGCGAGGTCCCAGGTCAACAGTTCTAGGCATGACAAGCAGGCCTAGGGCACAGTAGCAGTGAGATCAAATGACACTCTTTGCTTCTGCAAAGGAGTAGCTGTTAGCAGTCACTTTTTATGCTTTGCTGGGGGAGGACTGCAGCAATCTGGTGAAACACACTGGGAACCAATCCTATGGGCAAGTTACAGATAACTGGCAAATGATCTGACAGTCTTTCTGTGCTCTGAAAGATGAAAGTGGAGCTGCTGGTGCCTTTGTTCCAGTGGGGAAGGGGAGGGGGGGTTGTGTGCCCCCGGCACCAGTCAACTCTTCTGAGATGGTCTGCGATCGTCGCAAGCCAAGCAAGATGGTTTCAGAACAGGTTGCTTTCTACTAAGACTTTCAGGTCCATCTATGGCTCTGGCTTGGAATGCCAATAGTCTACTGGAGGAGCTGAGGGGCTTGTCCCATCCTTGCTGATGCTTGCTCCTCTTCCTCCAAGTTGCTCTCAGATGCATGCTCCTCATCACTTCTGTCATCCTCTGCATCAGCGTGGCACAAGGGACAGGCCACGACAGTTATGCCTTTGAAGGATCATAATACTAGGGTAGACTCTGTGAGCCATCTTGGGAAGCAGCCACTGAGGCAAGCTATCTTTTAAAGACCTTAGCTGCAGAACCTCAATGGACCGTGTTCATAAGAATGCTTTCTTCTAATATCTTAATTTACGCAGGTGTCTCAGAAATACCAAATAACATAATAGGATTTCTTAACTGAATACCTCAGAAATCCAGAGTTGCCTCTTTAACTGAAAACAGATGTCCTCCAGGGAGGCAGGGCACAGAACACATAGTTCCCCAGAAGAGTATTTCAGGCCTTGGCAGACTTTTGCTCAGTGGCACAGCAATGCTCCATTACTTACCTTCTTAAACTGCACCTTGTCAGTCTCATCTAGGGATGCCCTGAATTTCATTGCACAAGGGGCTGGCATTAAACTGCCTGGGTCACTTGCTTTCCCCCCAAAAAACTGTGCACGTGTAAAACGCTGCTAATCCAAACACATCAGCAGCTATTAACATGTCTGACTATTAGACAAACATCAAATAGTAGAAGTTTTCTTAAATGTGTTTATGACTGAGAAATTCCCTGGTAGACTGCTGCCATGGGAGGCTGCTGATTGATTGGAGCAAGCACAACAAACTCCAGCAGCTTGCCAGGGGCCATTCAGCTCCAATCTTACAGCAGCAGTGATGCTCTGTTGGGTCACCAATGGCTTTTTCCTGCACTGCCATCAGAGATTGGGGTAGGGACCTTCCCCAACTCAGACACTATCCATTTAACACCTAGGCCAGTAGGTGTCCTATGAAATGACAGCATGTTTTACCCCAGCTAGGGATGCCAACCTCCATTTGGTAGCTGGAGATTTCCTGGGAGTACAACTGATCTTCAGGCCCTTGAACCATCAGTTCACTGGGAAAAACTGGCGACTTTGAAAGGTAGATTCTATGGCATTATACCCCACTGAAATCCCTCCCCTTCCCAAATCTTGCCCTCCTCAGGTTCTACCCCTAAAATCTCCAGGTATTTCCCAACTCAAGATGGCAATCTTAACCACTCACCTGTAAATCATACCTTCTGATCTGAAATTCCCAGAAACACTTTTCTTCTACTGTGCAGCAAGACTAACCCTAACCCTTCTCCTCACGGTGCACCAGCCAGAGAATCTAATTCATGCCCTTAAGCAGGGCAGGAGACAAAATGTTGTAAGATGCTACCCGGCTTTGCTGGTTTAGAGTCTCCTTGGCTCACAGTCCTTGTCTGCAACAGTGTGGGGAGGGGAGGGAGTTGAAGGGCATTTCTTACTGAGTTAGGTTTCTAAAGTAGCTAATGACTGACTGCAGCATATTCTCACAAGGCAAATAGCGGGGAAGTGGGGAAGCTGAATTCCACAGGAGAGGTGTGTATGGAATTTCTTTCCTTGCTTCTGCTAAATCACGGGAGTTGGAACAATGACAGACCCTGTGGCAGAGGGAGTCACAGCAACATGTGTACAACCAATGTCCTTGAGATGCAGGCTTTGGCATGCCTTGTCATCACTTTTGACAGAATATTACTATCAAGTGTACAGCTTCCTCAAGGGTGGCCAGGATGAGAAAGGAACATCTGCCATCCTGCTGGAACAGGACAAAGGCACTTGAGTCCCACCAGGTCAATGATCTGAGCCATAGTTTGCAATCCACTGGCTCCCTCTAATCACCTTCTGATTAAAATCGCCACTCACTTTCAATGAATTTCAACCTCACAAAATTCCAGGGAGGGAAAGCCTGTTTGTCTCTGTCCCCATATTATTGATAGTGAAATGGAGACACCTAGAGGTGAAATTCCTTTGCCAGGATGAGAAAGGGCCCTTACACATAGTGGCAGATATGCATGCCATTGTTAATTTGGGGCATGGGGCCCAGAGTTCTCCTTTAAAGGTAGTACTCAAATGGCAGAATGATCAAACTGTTTCTTCAGACAGCAGAGATGTACAGTTTGGAATGCAATTTAGAATGTAGCTATGCAAGAGCCATAGACATCGATTGGAGCATATCCTGTGACATCACTGATGAGGAGCAATACTTTCCCTCTGCAAACTCACTTCATGTTCTAAACTCAAAGCCTGCAGAAAAGAGATTTGGATGGGAATGAAATCTCAGGGTGAAAAAACAAGGAAAGCCTTTTGTAGTGTCACCTTGGCAACATGATTTTGAGATTTCAGCTGGATTTACTCCCCAGAGAATCTAGCAAGCAGCTTCTCCTCTGTCTGCCTTGACAGTATGCATAGTTTACATCACTGCCCGTTTCATGCAGTAACTGTATTTTCCAGAAGTGTATGCGGAGCACAATTTTTTACCACCAGGTAAGTAAGCCCACAAAGCATATGCAGGACAAGCCTGCTCCTTAACATACAGATGTTCTCATACATAGATATTGTGAGGGATAGTTGAACTGTCTAGGATATGAATTCTTGAGACAAATATGTGCTCCCCCCTTCTTTCAAAAGGGAGAACTTGCCTAACAGGCATTCAGCTGTAGGCCTGGCTCAGTAGCCAAAGAAGCCCATCTCTCTCTCATTGGTGGTTTCTGCACAGCACACTAATAATGTGTGTAACATGTTATTAATGAACCCCGTTTCCCCTGTTTGCCTTTGTACTGGAGATTTCACCACTCCAGGAAGTGATTGCAAACAGTCTGGGTTGCTGTGGCTCCTTTGGTTTCTCCACAAAGATCGCTAGCATAGTGATTATTGGAAAATCCAGGTTGAGGGAAATATAATAGGTTGAATCTGTTTTGGGGAAGAACCCGAAACAAAGTTCTTCCCCATTATAATTTTGGCTGTGCGGACACCACCATTTTTTCTCACTCTCCACCTCTCCATGGAGCAACCCCACTGTTGCATGTTATATAATTTTTGGGATGCACCTCAGCTTACCCTGCAATATTGTCACCAATCTAATTTTGTAACTTTCCCATTGCCAAACTATGCCTTTGACTTTGAACATCAACCCTTTAAATCACTGCTAGTGGCTGAAGTGAGGAACCTTGTGCTACAAAGTGGTAAGCTGCAGTAGTGCAGTTAGAAGCTCTGCTAATGACCTGAATTCGATTCCAACAGAAATAAGTTGCAGGTAGCCAACTCAAGGTTGATTCAGCCTTCCATCCCACTGAGGTCATAAAATGAGCACCCAGCTTGCTGGAGGTAAAGTGTAGATGACTGGGGAAGGCAATGGCAAACCACCCCATACACAAAGTCTGCCTAATAAATGTTGTGATGTGATGTCACCCATGGGTCAGTAATAACCTGGTGATTGCACAGGACATTTCCTTTCCCTTTGAGCAGCAGTGGCGTAGGAGGTTAAGAGCTCGTGTATCTAATCTGGAGGAACCGGGTTTGATTCCCAGCTCTGCCACCTGAGCTGTGGAGGCTTATCTGGGGAATTCAGATTAGCCTGTACACTCCCACACACGCCAGCTGGGTGACCTTGGGCTAGTCACAGCTTCTCGGAGCTCTCTCAGCCCCACCTACCTCACAGGGTGTTTGTTGTGAGGGGGGAAGGGCAAGGAGATTGTAAGCCCCTTTGAGTCTCCTGCAGGAGAGAAAGGGGGATATAAATCCAAACTCTCTTCTCTAGTTGCTTAGATTAAACTGATTAACAAATAAAAATCAAAAACATCAATACCTTTGTCTTGTAAAGATAATGTATTTAACACTCTTCTTTTGCTGTTTATATTTCATATGATCTAGTGTACTTTGGATGTTCGCCAACTAAAATATCCCAGAAGAAACGAAGACTGTAAGCCTCTGTGCACACTGGAAGAATGGAACACCCTGTTAAACACCCAGAGAGACTTACTACAGCCTGAGTCAATGTGGCACAGGATAGGGTAGCTGCACAGCTTCATCTGATTAATCATCCAGACCAACTGAAGCATGTTGCACTATTGCAAGATGCAAAGTTTTCATAATACAACAGGATGCTTGTTAAAGTGGGCAAGTATATGCGAGGAAAGGGGGAAAGGGAGTAGTACACCACGAGGGAATAGGCTACAGATTGCCAAATGGGTTGTGACGAGATCAGAATTGGAATAGCAGGGAGTATTTGAGACTTCAAAAAAGCCATGGACTGGAGCGTACAAGAATAGTTTTGTGAAGAACATTGAAAGGGGGTAGATAGGAGGAGTTGCTCTAGCTGCAGAATAAGAGATATTGACAGAGTTGCGTGGACTTCTTACAGTCATCCAGTCTGTTCCGTTTTGCTTTCGAAAAGCCCAGCCATATGCCTCTGTTGCATCAGAGCCAGACGCCCCGGGATAATTTAATTTCATCAGTGAACTTATCCAGACTTTGTCCAAGAATAGCTAAAATCCATTGCCAGGCAATTACTTTTTTTTTTTAATAACCACCTCTCTGCTGAGCTTCCACATGGTAATTGCCTAACATGGTAATTGTAGAAAGTTAACTGAGATTTTGCCAATTGTTGCTTTGCCTCTTTACCTGATTTCAAAATTTCTGTAACATTTAGTTGTGAGGCCCTTTAAAATGCTTGGAAGAAGGGGCTCTGCTTTATACTCTTGCCTTGAGGTGTTGGGAGAACACAGGAACAAGCATTGTTCTTCTGCCCCACCACTGGGGAGATAACCTCCCTATACCAGTCACATCGCTCTGGGTGGTAGCATAAGTAGAGGATGCCCTGTAACTTTCCTCATTCTGGAGAACCGGGCCTTCTGGTGGTTCCCCTTTCAGCCCTTTTATTGTTTGTAGCTTTGTCAGCAACATGTAACCGCCATGTATTAAATGGGCCCCCAGAGACTGAACAACAGGGGATAACTTTCTTGTCACTTTATCTACAATGGTGTTTTTAAGGAAAGCAGTTGATAAATTCAGGGCCACCCCCGAGATGCTTTTTTTAAAAATAGTTCCCCGCAACCATAGGAAATGGCTTGAAAAATAAAATAAAGGAGAAACTGGGTTTTGAAAATTGCTGCATGGATTGGCTGTCAATGGTTACACATCCATTTAGAAAGAAAGCAGTGTTTATTAATTTGCACAATTAAAAGGGTTTAGGATCAATGCTTGGCGTAAGTATTTACTTGTTTTAAGTTTATCAGGCACATTCAGTATACCATCAATCTAAGTATATTTAATATACATGTTTTCATGTTTAATCTGACCCCATACTCATAGTAATTTAACATAAGACACCCCAGGGCTCAAGCTTCTCAGTTCACAGCAGCCTCACATAGCATCCTAGTCAGACATAAAACCTTCTAAATCCATTAAAGTTAATGGACTTGGAACCAGGCAACTCTGTTTGGGATTACACAGTTAGTTTTGAGTTCAGTTATTTTGAGTAACATGATGGACATGCAGTTAGACACTGATTAATGCAGTTCTCATCTGAACAATGAAGGACCAGATCGACATTATTTTTGAAAATGGGCAAATGTACAAAATGATACTTGCCGTATATTATATATCCATATATGTATGTATGTATATATATATGTATATGTATATGCATATGTGTGTATATATGTGTGTGTGTGTGTGTATGTATATATATGTATGTGTGTGTGTATACACACACACATATACACACATATACACACACTCATAATTAACATATATAATCAATGACTCTTTTAAATGAAAGAATAAATTATGTTGACCTTTATGAACTGCTAATGAATAATTATGCTTCTACATTATTGTATCTATTTATATTGTTTGCATATTTCCTTAACTCCTCTGAACACATAAAAACCCAACCTAAGAAGAAAGGGTTCAACCTAGCCTTTTGCCAGATATTTTTTTTTAAATACAGCACACATAACATTGACATGGGAAACACCTCATGCTCCAAAGTATGATAAAGTACAGCCAAAGAAAAGCTTTATTTGGTAATTATGCTGCTAGAAGCTAAAGTGTCTAAACTGAAGCTACTGTACTTTAGTCATTGGAAAAGACTCACTGAAAAATACAATAATGCTAAGAGATGTTAAAGATAGTCGGAGAAGAGGAAGACCCACCATGACATGGATTGACTCAATATAGGGAGCCACAACACTCAGGTTGATTCCCCACCCACCATTAGATGCGCGCTCCTCTCGGCAAATACCCCGGGGTCCTGCATCACTCCGCACTACACCAGCAGTGACAACGCAGCGACAACGCAGTCATCCCGATTCTGCCACTCCTCCCACCCCTCAGCGTGCGTCATTTCAGATCCTGGTTGGAAGTACACCTTTTTGAAACTGCGTGCCAAACACGGAGCAGGGGTCCCCTCTACTTTCACTTTTGAAGTGGGGAATCGACCTCAATTTGCATGACCTGAGCAAGACTATTAATAAGAGGACATATTGGAGGTCATTGATTCATAAGTTAGAAGTAACTTGATGGCATAAAACAGCATGTGAACAGGCCCTCCGTTCTTGTTCCTGCATCTTTCCCAAGTGTAAAGTCAGGCTCTTTGATATTGATATTATTACTTATACTATTGTTGTGCTCCATCCTGAGCCCTTCGGGGAAGGACGGGATATAAATTGAATAAACTAAACTAAACTTTTTTGGGAAGACTAAGCCTATCAGATGAGGGGGCTGTGGCATCGCGCCCACGGGACATGGGGGCATGATGCCTTGGGCAGACCATGGAGGGAGCATTCCAGGGTGGGGCAGGGGTGGGTCGTGGTGCGACAGGGGCTCAGGACGCGCGCGCATGCCCCAGGTGCAGTTTCCCCTCACTCCGCCTCTGTGAGGGAGCAGGTCTACTTGGGGACTTTGGCAAAACTAATCATAACCAGGCGGTGGAGGAGAGAAATACTGTTCCTTTTCCCCTCTGCCCCATCCATCTCCTGACTTCTTTAGGGCTTGAGCGCCTCATCAAGGCACAAGGAAGTAGGACAGGAAAGATGGGCACATCAGGCATTTGAAACCATTAATGGTCACCAGAACCCAAACTCTTCTCACTGTGAGTCTTTAGAACATGTCCTAACCCTCCCCCCCCCGAAGAAGTCTTACATGCCTAAAGATGACTTCAGCCACTGTAAATGTGCTGTCTTTGAAAGTGGTGGGTGGGACGACCAGGAACTGGAAGGTCCTGCAGATGGAAGTAAAGAGGATGCCTTAACCAGGAGAAGGAGGAAGATTAGCAAGGCCAAGAAAAGTTACCTGAGACCAAGGAAGGTTACCTGGGAGTCTATGTCTCCCACAGCATAGATTTCGGCATCTTTGAAATCTCCTCAGGAACCTTTAGCTCTCCCTCTCTTCGCTCCCATAGTCTCACCCAACTAACAGCCACAGCTTCTGCCATGTCAAGGACTGTGACTCCCTTCTGAGACTTGGGGTATCCCTCCCCCCCCCTCCCAGCAGCAGCCTAATCAAAAGAATAGAATGCATGGGCCCAGAATGAACCAACTCTGTTGGGCTATTCAATTTCCCCCACCTCCTAGCAGCAGGCCATTCAGGAGAATGGGGTGCACACTGCAGAATTAACTATCTCTGCCAACTAATTAAGCCTCCCCCCCCTCCTTCTAGTCAGAACCTGATTGTGGAAATGGGTGCATGCTGCAAATTGAGCCATCTCTTCCAGAAAATTGAGTCACCCCCCGCACTGCCTGCCATCTGGAGCACCTATCCCTCCTTGCCTCCCTGACCCCAATCCAACCCTTGGAACAATGTAATTCTGTAAATATAGCAAATGTTCTAAATCTGGACATAAATATTTATGTCATTTGGGAATGGTACACAGCCCTCTGATTTGACTTCACTCTACCTGTTTGCCTGGTTAAATCTTCGATGGGGGGCAGGAGTGAGGTCAATGAGAGTAGAAAGTGACTCAGCTTCAGAATTGTCATACAGTTGGGTGAACTCTCACAGAACTGGATCTTTCCCATGGATGTTTAATGTGCATGATTTCTGGTTTCCCTTCTATTAGATTGTACCATCTCTGTGGCTTGGGAGAGAATTAGTCTGTCTTAATATTAGCTGGCCCCAACCTGGACAGCCCAGCCTATCCTGATCTTGTCAGATCTCAGAAGCTAAACAGGCTTAACAGTGCCAGGTTTAGATGAAGAGGGGCACTAGGCTATTCCACTTGTGAGGGCCCTCCAATCCTCCACCCTCATGGCTAGGGGAAGATGGGACTCACTTCAGTGATGCCCTGGAAGAACAAAATCAATACAGAAGTCAACACTAGTCAGTGGCATAGCGCCAAGGGGGCGGGGTGTGTGCGCAATGCACCGGGCACGCGCCAGTGCAGAGGCATGGCGGAAGCATGACAGGAGTGTGCCAGGATGTGGTGGGTGGGGGCGTGGCAGGGGTGCAGGGCGCATGCATGCCCCGGGCGCAGTTCCCCCGCGCTATGGCTCTGACACTAGTGGCCAGTTATCGGCTTAAGCCAGTATTATTCTGAAATGGAGTGCAAGGAAAGTTACTGAAGGGTTGTTTAGAGACTACAGTGCATTATAACAGCATGTGTAAGAAAGGCCTATGACAGTGCTAAAAAAATTGTACACCTTGACCAGAAAAATCTCTAGATTTTGAGGCCGTAGACTTCAGCCTGCCAAACCTGCAGGCAAATCCGGCACTGAGGCTCAACCCTGGCAAGTATTTGAAAGGGAGACCTCTAAGGAATACTAGGGTCATGACATGGAGACAGGCAATGGCAAACCATCTTTGAAGGTCTCTCTCTGGCCTTGAAAACCCCACCTGGGGTTGTCGTAAGTCAGATGTTAACTTGACAGCCAAAAAAAAAAAAAGCTGGAGTGACTATGTGATTTCCATTTGCCTCAGTTACAGCAACGGTTGGTTCATTCCCTCTATGTGTTGAATAGGTATTCTGGAAGCAGGAACTAGCTTTGCTTCATGCAGCAGCTGGCCAGTGAGAGACTGGTTGCTGCTGTGTGTGTAATCTCAGATGAAGCTGATTGAGAAGATCAAAGTTATTTTCTGTTCAGCATTCCAGTGAGGATTCTGCACAAAGCACTCACCCTCCCCGAGCATGAAACAGAGAGAATAACAATGCTTTAATAATAGCCCCTGTCTGTGTGCTTCAGCTGGGTCCACAATGGGTACAATTATCTTCCTCTGACTTAATGCTGCCTTGCTTGTTTTCCAAATGCCCCTTCTGTCCTCCCAGTTCCTGAACAAGAGAAGAAGAAGAGTTTTGAGTCATGCCCTGCTTTTCCCCTATCACATGGAGTCTCAGAACAGCTTACAAACTCCTTCCCTTCCTCTCCCCACAACAGACACCTTGTGAAGTAAGTGGGGCTGAGAGAGTTTTGAGAGAACTGTGACTAGCCCAAGATGATGATGATGATGATGATGATGATGATGATGATGATTATGATGAGTTCCATTTATACCCCGCCCTACACTGAAGTCCCAGGGTGGCTTACATAATGGGGTTTAAAAGCCCCGGTAAAACATTTCAACATAAAACATTAAAACTACCATTAAAACGTCCTTTAAAACAGTCAATAAAAACATCCATTAAAATCCCCACCCCTCCCTTCCCCCACTATTCAGCTGGCATCGATACGTGGGACCCTGAGTAAAGAGGAAGATTTTAACCAGCCGTCAAAATCCATAAAGTGTCGGTGCCTGGCAAATTTCTGCAGGGAGGCTGTTCCACAGCCGGGGGCCTGCCACAGAAAAAGCCCTCCCGTGTGCCCCCTCCCACTGCACCTCGTCAGCAGAAGGGATCACCAGGAGTGCCTCCCCACTTGACCTCAGTGCACAGGTCGGCTCATATGGGCATAGGTGCTCCTTTAGGTAGGTGGGACCCAAGGCATCTAGGGCTTTAAATATAATTGTCAATACCTTGAATTGAGCCCGATAGCAAATGGGGAACCAGTGCAGTTCTTTCAAGACCAGCATTATATGCAACCGGCCAAATTGAACCATCAGCAGCCTAACTGCTACATTTTGCACCAGCTCCAGCTTTTGAACCATTTTCAAGGGAAGCCCCATGTAAAGCGCTTTACAGTAATCAAGATGGGAGATTACCAGGGCATGCAGTACTGTGGCCATGTCCCTTCTGTCCAGATAAGGGTGAAGCTGGCAAACCAACCGGAGCTGCTGGTAGACACTCCTGGCCACCACTGCCACCTGTAATTCCAGGGAGAGGGCAGAATCCAAGAGCACCCCCAGATATCTCACCTGGTCCTTCAGGGGCAACACTGCTCCATCAAGCACTGGGTGGCCTCTGTTCTCCTGGACTTGGGGACCTCTACCCACAGCACCTCCATTTTATCTGGATTCAGCCTCAGTTTGTTGGTCTTCATCCAGTTCAACACTGCTTCCAGGCAAGTGTCCAACACCTGGAAGGCCTCACCTGACTCAGCTGGAATTGAGAGGTAGAGTCGGGTGTCATCTGCATATGTCATCCCAGCTCCAAACCTCCTGATGACCTCCCCAACGGCTTCATATAGATGTTAAAAAGCAGAGGGGAAAGCACCAAGCCCCCAATGAATCTCCCAGGGCTAGGAGCAAGGAACCCCCCCCCCACTGCTACTCTCTGGAGCATGCCCCGAAGGAAGGACGAGAACCATTGAAAAACAGTATACAATATTCCCCAAACCCAATCTACGGAGCTGCTCCATAGAGGGAACCATGGTCAATGGTATTGAAAGCAGCTGAGAGGACCAGAAGAATTAACAGGGAGGAATTCCCCCAGTCCCTCTCCCATCCATCAGGGCAACCAAGGCTGTTTCTGTGCTGAAACCCCACCTGAAACCAGATTGAAATGGATCTAGATAGTCAGTTTCCTCCAGGCACATCCGCAGTTGAGTAGCCACCACTGTCTCCTGGACCATCCCTAAAAAGGGGAAAGTAAGGCCCCTTCCGCACACGCAAAATAATGCGTTTTCAAACCACTTTCATAACTGTTTGCAAGTGGATTTTGCTATTCCACACAGCTTCAAAGAGCACTGAAAGCAGTTTGAAAGTGCATTATTCTGCACGTGCGGAATGAGCCTTTGTGCCTCTTCAGAAGGGATTGAACCACTGCCTCTTTAAAAGCCAGTGGCACCACTCAGTCCATCAAAGAGACATTGACAACGTCCTGGATTGACTCAGCCAGTACTCCTCAGTTTGATCTAATCAGCCAAGATGGGCGTGGGTCCAGGAGGCAATTGGTAGGTCGCATCCCTGTGAGCAACCTGTCCACATCCTTAGACTGCAACAACTGAAACTGTTCCATTGCAACATGACCAGACAGCCCTCGGAAGGTAGGGGCCAGGACACCCACACTGAAAACTGCTCAATGGTGGCATCCAATTCCCTGTGGATCTGGGCAACTTTAACCCGGAAGTGCCCAGAAAAAGTGTCACAACAGATCTCCGGGGTGTCCTGGCCCCTATCCCCCGATTGGAGGATAGCAAGTCATTCACCACTCAGCACAGCCCTTCCATCTCCTGCTGCTATTCAAGTGTTGCTTCAAGTAGTTGTCCATGGTCAGCTAGTAATCACAGGGAGGAACACCACATGAAACTGATTTAAAATAGGTCAGACCATTGGTCCATCAAAGTCAGAATCATGATCGTATTGTGATGGTGTCAGTATTGTATAATCTGACTGTCAGCAGCTCTCCAGGGTCTCAGGTCTTTTATATCACCTTCTATCCAATCCTTTTAACTGAAGATTTCAGAACTTAACCTGGGATCCTCTGAATGCAAAGCAGATTGCGTACCACAAGTGGAGAGGCATGGAACTGTACTTATGAGCACCAAATTCTCTTGTTTCTTTACTTTCGAGGAGACAACAATATTCCTGGGTGAATTTACACCTCTCAGCAGTCCTCACCAGGACAACAGCAGTCTCATCAGCTCTCTAGAAGATAAGCAGGGTTGGCCCTGGCTAATACATGGGTGGAAGACCACCAAGAAGCTCCAGAGTTGCTATATGGAAGCAGACAATGGCCACTTCTGACCATCTCTTGCCTTGAACATTCTACAGGATTGCCATAGGTCAACTATAATTGGACAGCACTTTCCACCACCATGAAATTGATGGGGCCCTCCTCCAAGGAGATCAATAAGGACAATGTTCATTTTAATTTTTTGCAGAAAGCAGAACTGAAGCCCGAGAATTGCTTGGCACAACGTAAACACTTCTAGCAGTGATAGTTGCTTTCAGATTCAGTGGTATGCATAATAATGAGATCCTATTCAGTTACAGCAAAGCCCATTGACAAATGTGTGGTGGTGATTAGCAGGGAGCCATGGCATCCTCCCATGGGACGCTGTTGCGTTTGACTGAGCTTGTGGTCTCCCTTGAAGATGAGCTTCTGTTTGATTTTGATTAGTGCAGAAGAAGGAAATTGTGTTTCTAGTAGCAGCGACTGGTTTTAAAGGAGATGTGCAACTCCCCCCCCCCCCCGGCAAAAAAACCAAAATGCTCCCATTTTGCCAAAAATGGGGAAAGAGCTCTTCAGATGTGCTTTGCCTCGCCACGTAAATGTTTCTTACAAATGGCAGCAAAAAGGAATCTGATGCAAGGGTGTCAGTCAAAGATGATAATAACCTATTAGTTGAAACTAATCAAATTTCACTTAGTGGGATTAAGACTCAATCATTTCTATTTAAGAGTATAGTGTTTTATTGTACTTCTGAAGTAGAAAGCTTGACATTTTCCCTTAGTTGATTCCAGGCAAGGAAGATCTCATTTCATTTTACATATTCCAAATTGAGAATTAGGGGTATAATGATTTATATAAGCTGTTAAGGAGCTCTAAAAGGTCTGGCAATCGTGCCCATGAGTTTTTCTTCTTGCCTGTTTTTTGAGCATTTCTGATGAAAGTGCTGCTAGTTCAATCCACATATGGGACTCCAGGTGTTTTGTCCCAGTTAATCTGACATTTGCTGGGGAACTTCTTATCTTTGCATTTTTTGCAGCCCTGAAACAACTGTTTACAATTGTAGGGAAAATCAATTTACTCCAATTCTCACCCACCTTTTTATTCCAATGTAGTAGGAAAGTAGGTAACTGGAGGAATGAAAATCAACTTTCTTTCCCCATGAACAAAGAGCAGCAGGTTGATATATTTAATAAAAATAATAAACCCTTGCAACCTGTTTCAGCAACGTTTGTGATTTCTGTCTCAAGTCTTATACATTGACCATGGAATTCTGTCCCCCCCCCCCCGAAAACTCCCTCTAGCCCACTACCCTATTCAATTCACTCTCACGGGAAGAGGGAATGAATGGACAACCATCTAATTTGGTTCAACAAGTAACTCCCTGGAGTGTTGTGGTAAGAAGAGGGTGAAAAACTGGCCCACAGTCTCAGAGATTCAACTCAGCCCATGTTTTTGAGGTCTCCTAAAATATGTATTGAACTGTAAAAAGTTTGGTCTAGCTAGCCTTATTCCAGTGAAATTTGCAATCACAAAATTTAGGCATGTTACAAGATTCCTCTGGCTGTGGCTCTAGGTTCAGCATCTGAGTTTCAGCAGGCATCAGCCTTTCTTAGTGTTTGTATACTGTTATGGTGAGAATGATGGGGTTAGTTATAAAAAGCCCCAGCTGAAATTAAGAATGATGTAAACATGGTCTCCATTTCAGTTTACCATGTTCAAAAGCATCACATAATTCAGACATGAGCCGATCACACAGTCTGTTCAGTTCAGTTCATACTGAACAGCCATGAATACTGTTCATACTGTTGATGGGATGCTCATACTATTCACACAGGCATAAATACTGTTCATATTGAACAGCCTGTTAAGGGGATTTTCATCTGGATTTTTTTGGGGGGCAAAACTGTACATGTGCAAAGAAGCTGCCTATTCAAATCAATCTCCAGCCATTAGTGTCACAAGGGATTCTTAGAAGAACACCCATTTTATGAAAACACAGAATATATTTATGATTGATTTGTATGATTTGTAACTGATTTGACTATTTAAACAATTGGCTGCTGAGCTCAGCAGTTCAGCAGCAAGAATGGAATGGGGTAGTAGAACTCAGCCGGGCTATGTAAGTACATACATGCATGAATTACACTGTATTGCATGGTTCAAAGACAAGTGCTGGAGCAACCTGCTGAACAGTCATGAGTGGGTTGATAAACAGTACAACTGATCATTAAAAACTGGCTTCCTGATCACATATGGTGAACAGGACATAGCTGATCTGGCAAGTGTTAAAACATCTTGTAGGGATGTATATTCAGATATTTCAAGTGCAGATATGTATGTGAAAAATACCTTACCAGCAATTTTTTGACATATGGATAGCATTTGGGATTTTTTTTTAATATTGGCAAATCGGTCCCCCAAAATTTCAGAAAATTCAGGAATATGCAGGAATATTCAAGGCCAGAGTTTGATGACTTGCAGGACTATTTTTCTTCAATTGTACATCACTGCCTTCTTGCCAGGCTTGCCAAAGTGGTGTAGCTTGGATTCTTTGTTTAGACATTTGTTGTGTCAGGCTTACCCTGCATTCTTCTTGGCTTCTATGAATTAGCATTGGTTCTTGCAACAGCGGTCCTTTCTTAGGTTGCATTATCTGGTTTGACATTGGGTTATTGTAGGCTTGCTACATTGACCTATACATCTGCTGGGATTCTCTTGTTTGACATTGGTTCTATTGTTGTTCTTGTTGGTTCTGTTTGCATTTGGAGATTTGTCTAGTTGCTCTTGTGTGTTTGGCTACTAGCTTCTATGCCCTGGAGAAAGCATGGAATCCCCCCCACCCCCCAGTAGGAAACAATGGAGGCAAGTTGGATGGCTGGAGCTACTTTGTTCAGAGACTCATCTAATTAGACTTCCTGATGACATCTGCTTGAAAGGTGGGGGATATTTAGGAGACAGAAAGGACTAGAAGCCCATGGTTTTGGTGACAATTACTTAAAAACAGCCACTCCAGCACCTCAGAGAAAGTTCCCACGCAGGGAATAATGGACTCCCAAAATTTAGAATTCTTAAAAACAGCAATCCCCACCTCACCTCCCAGGAAAAATCACACCCAAAAACCAAATACCAAAATGACATTGGGGGACTGGAAATAACCTGGAATACCAGTATTTAAACCCAAAATCTGAAAAACCCCAAATTTCTTTTTAGGTGCACATCCTAATCCCTAGTTCAGTGGTTCTCAACCTTCCTAATGCCGCGACCCTTTAATACAGTTCCTCATGTTGTGGTGACCCCCAACCCTAACATTTATCCATTTTACAGATGGAGAACACTGATGCAGAGAGTCTTAGGCGACCCCTGTGAAAGGGTCATTCGACCCCCAGGTTGAGAACCACTGCCCTAGTTGAAATTTCTATGCAACTGTAATGGTCTATAGGTGGCCTTGGTAAATTACTGCTACTAAGCCTGAAGGAGTTTGTATGAAACAATTAGATGGCTAGGTCAACCATCGCCTCTTAGCTTCAGGGCTGATTCACAAGCCTCAAAATTCATGTGTCCCCCACACCGGCTCTGTGAAGAAATGGCTCCCTCTGCATAAGGTTTGAAGGGAATATTTTAAGCATTTGTTTCCTCTGGGCAAGAGACTTCCAGCCTCACCCAACCACCTTTCTTTAGAAATGCTAATACGGGTAGCATGAGCCAATGGAATGAGTCCCCTCCTCCTCCTCCTCCTCCAAGTGGGTATAATAGATGTGGAGGTCCTAAAATGGCAGAAGGGCTTCAAGAAGAGGCTACCTGGTGCCAGCAGGAAAAAATTCCTTGACCCAGACTGACCAGGTCAGGGGGGATGGTGATAAAACTCTTGGAAGCAGAAAGGGAGGGGCTGTTCTGGCTGAGACCAAGGAAGGGGACAGAGCTCATGCTGGAGTTCTGGGGGTGGCAGCCATGTGCTCACCCTCGGAACAGAAGAACCATGTGCTCACCCTAGGAACAGAAGGACATCTTCCAGGCAATGGAGAATCTGCAGGCAGCTGAAATATCCTAAGATTGAGAGTCTACCATATTTTAAAAACTGATAGGGTATATATAAAGAGACAGAGAAATTGTGTTCATCCCTCACCTCTTTTGAATCCTTTGCTTGATCTGATGCTGTGGTGAAATTATGCTGGTAAACATTTTTTTTGTAGAAATTACCTTTTAATGTTGGATGCTGGTAGCAGTTCTCTGTACATAGACCTCTAGCATCTTGGACACACTATTTTAACAGGAGGGCACCAGGAGGGGGGAAAGCCGGCAGTTGGCAGGCAGCTATTCCTCCAGAGGCACACCAGGCTGTAAAACATTTCTGTGGTATCCAGGAGAGCAGAAGCGGGAGACACAGAGGCAAGACCTCAAAGTTGGAAAGGAAACTGGGAGGGGGGGTCTGACCCTACCGGTGGGAAATTCCTACAAAGTTCAGGTGGTAGCAGCAATTACCCTAGGGAGAGAGAGAAGCCCCTCCAGGAGGAGTTGAGAACCCCTGGTAGAAGGGGTGGTGGAATAGGCCAGATTAAAGCTGGCCTATTCTACCACAGTCTTCATAGAGATGTTTCTGGAAGTTCCTAGCTGGGATGACCCCAATCTAAAATTAGGATTGTGACATGCAAGGTAAAGAGGCTTTAGCTTCAGCGTTTGAGCCCAAGAAGAGCCCTGCTGGATCAGATCAGTGGTCCATCTAGTCCTGTTTTACCCAGTGGCCAACCAGTTATTCTGGAGGGCCATCTACAAGGCATGGAAGCTGAGGTGACTGTCCTGAAATGAATCCATATGTTACATGGATTTGATTGGGTGGGGGGAATAAAATAAAACTGGGACTTCCTGACCCAATATTTACAAAACTTGTGGGTGCTTGTGAAGGGAGTCACCAACAGTTATGCTGCAAATTTGGTGCCTTTACCAGTTGGTGCAGTTATGTTGCAAATTTGATGCATCTCCCCCACCAGAGCCCCACAAGGTTCCCCATAGGTTACAATGGAGGCATTTTGCCAATATGGAAATCTATGAGGAATCTCAAAAAGCTGGAAAAAGTTGGATTTTCTGGCTTTGGCTTATCAGTCTCTACTTAAAGGGGCATTTTTTTTCAGCCAAAAAAAATGCAGGAAATGTATTTTTCAGCTTTCTTTCTTTCTTTCTTTCTTTCTTTCTTTCTTTCTTTCTTTCTTTCTTTCTTTCTTTCTTTCTTTCTTTCTTTCTTTCTTTCTTTCTTTCTTTCTTTCTTTCTTTCTTTCTTTCTTTCTTTCTTTCTTTCTCTCTTTCTCTCTTTCTCTCTTTCTCTCTTTCTTTCTTTGCACACACCTCTAATCATAAAATCACCGCCTTGCTTGTAGAGTTCTTACTCAGGAATGACAATATCTCAATGATTTTCCCTGTTCCACCATGTTTCTGAAATGTCCACCATATCTAAATTATCATTTAGCACCAAGTACTCCAGCTCATCCATCTTGATACAGAGGCTTCTAGCATTGGCACATACACAGTATGATGCATTTCTAGAAGTCAGTATTTGGCTCCTGGAGCAGCAGTGGCATAGGAGGTTAAGAGCTCGTGTATCTAATTTGGAGGAACCGGGTTTGATTCCCAGCTCTGCCACCTGAGCCGTGGAGGCTTATCTGGGGAATTCAGATTAGCCTGTACACTCCCACACACGCCAGCTGGGTGACCTTGGGCTAGTCACAGCTTCTTGGAGCTCTCTCAGCCCCACCTCACAGGGTATTTGTTGTGAGGGGGGAAGGGCAAGGAGATTGTAAGCCCCTTTGAGTCTCCTGCAGGAGAGAAAGGGGGGATATAAATCCAAACTCTTCTTCTTCTTCTTTTGGTGAAACTCACAAATTCCAGTTTAGGAAAAAGCCAAGCTCAAGAGGAAGAAAGACTGAAACCTCTTACCCTTGCACACTATAGTTCTGATCTGAATCCCAGGATAGAATTCAAAGTGAATGTGTGTTCTTGTGATTGCCATGTATCCACCACATGGCCATTGTAACATCTGAATCAGCTCTAATTTACCCCATATTGCTAAAAATTAAATGCCATTCTGAAGTCCTTGGAGGAAAAGTAGATATTCAGTTGTGCTGTTGTGTGGTCTATTGTTGATTGACCTTTTTGTGTCTTTTGTAATATTTTGGGGCATTTACTTCCTCTTCTCTTTTGTCACAATTCCAAACTATAGTCTCTACAGATGAGCTGTGGCAGGCATCTTCAAATTCCCATCTGTAGCCTAGGAAATACCCCACAGTGCTTTTGTGAGTATCAGTGAAATAATTACTGTGTGTACAAGGTTCTATAAAAAAAGTTTTCTAAAAAAACAACCCTGGTACAGCTAATAAGTAGAAAAGAAGACTGGAGAACACCATACTACATTACTGTCTTTTTTCAAATTATATGCCAAGTTTTGAAAATATTTCCGTTACGATCCATTTTTATATTGATTCCCTCCCCTCATATACACACCCTGCCTGAGCAGAATTCCTGTCACAGATAGTGTCCAATGACACAATGACATTAAGAACCCACTGCTGACTTCAGGCTGTCTGGCTGATATTGACTCAACACAAAGCTAAGCCTACAATTGTGTTTCTAAAGAACCAGAGCAAAGTGATATGAAATTAAAATAAATGGGAGCATTAAGTGTTCCCTTGAGTCAATAGTGCTGACACTTAATGGTCAGAGACATACAGAAGGCAGCATCAGGAGCCTTGGTTCTATTCAACCCCTTTAGACAGGCTTGCAACAAGATTAATTTGCTGGCAACCTTCACTGCTTTATTCCAGTAACTAGGACAGGGGCTGGGGGAAGGAGAAGGGGGGGGCATAATCTTAAATGGGTTCATTGCTGTGTTTCACTTGTGATGGGCCTGGCATGGTTGCAATGAACAATCCCCTCAGCCACTCACCTCTGATGAGTTTGGGTGTTTACCAGGAAGCCAGATGTTCCCATAAGGCAGGGTTATTAAAGCAACATTAAGAAGCCAAAGCCTCACAAAGGGTAGGGATGGTGGCAGGGGGAAAAAGCCCCTCACAGCTTCATTTTTCTTAAACTGGAGTTAAACGACTTCCATTATCTTTTTATTTATATTGCATCCTTGGTCAGAGCAACACTAATAAATGAGCAGCAGCTGGTTGCTTCAGAGTCTAAGAGAAAAACAACACTGTCACAAACCATTGCGAAGAGACATCAGAATTGGCTGTTGTGAAGTAGTGGGGGTCAGAACAAAGAAATCTAGCTGTACATATATGTACATCCCTGGATTTTCTACACGTGACTACTGGGGATGTAACCTGTCAGCTGAATATGTGAACTCTATGGAAAAATATTGCATTGAGGTTGTATTAGGAGATACAAAAGTTCTTTTGTGGTATGTTATATCTGTGATATCTCACAAAACATGATACCAGAATGGATTGACAGTGGAACCATATACCTAAGTAGTGGATGGGCTCCCCTTCCCTGTGGGTCTTTGAGTTGAGGTTGGACAGCTATTTGCTGTAAACATTTTAGCACTGGTGGTTCTGGTGGGTTTTCCGGGCTGTGCGACCGTGGTCTGGTGGATCTTGTTCCTAACGTTTCGCCTGCATCTGTGGCTGACATCTTCAGAGGTGTATCACAGAGGGAAGTCTGTTACAGGCTGGGGGGTGGGGGTGGCCAGGGGAGGAGTAGACATTACTTTGCTCTTTCCTGGCTATTGCTGACATTACAATGGCACCCTTCCTTCAGATTTAAGCTGCATTTTTGGGTGGTGTAACTCCACTGAGGCCCATAGAGGCTTCTTGGTGGTGGGGAGGCTTTTGACTTTGTAAACCTCCACACACTGCTAGGAAGCTGCCAGGATGCCTCTCTGGGGACAGCAGGTGGGTGTGGATGTGGCCAGGTGCCCGGCTCTTGAATGGAGCTGCAAGACATGAGTAAAGGCACATCTCCTCACCACCGCTTAAGAAGGCCCACATACAATCCTCTGCAAAGAAGGTGATTTTGTCTGTCTTCTGGACTTCTAGTGGTGATATCCTCACTGATTACCTGAGCTATAGCCATAGCACTATTGGGGCGTATTATAGAGGACTCTGTTACCCAGCTTTCACAGGTTGTGAACTTATTTCTAAGGAATCACCACAGCACACAACTATTTTAAGTAGCAATGGGGAAAATAACTCGGCTTGGCAATGTGAGAGGCAGGCTGGGTAGGGATCTTTTAAGACTATGTATACCAGAAACGGCTTGAAACGTATCCGCAGTTTAAATATGTTTATGTAAATTTTGTTTGCAGGCAATCATACAGTGAGATGTTAAGGCACATACACACAGTTCCTAGTATATAGATAGGTAGGAAAAGATAGGTAGGAAAAGATAGGTGGGATGATAGAGTAGGAGTTTTGGGGAGGCAGGGGACTCATACATTACCTAAATCTGCAGAAGAAGATCTTGGAGAAGGCAAGGATTCAAATGACCAGCATCTGAATCCAGGCGAAGAACAATATCGTATCAACACAACTAGACCAAGAGAGGTGCAAGCCAGTATTGAGCACTGGAGTTGGGGTGCACAGTATTCTTATACCCTTTTGCACAGGCAGGGGCAGGAACAGGTAAGTTTAAGTTTCGTTTTCCTAAATTCTCTGGAATTTCCCATGCTGGACTTGCTGGCTTGAGCTAATCAAAAGCTCATCTATTGTTCTAAGTACCCGGGACAATGGAGTCTCCACTTAGGTTATTCAAATTTGGCTGAGGCATCAGATTAGGAAGGGATTGATTGGTTTTAGGGAAAGTGTATCAATAGGTTGAGGAAATGCAAGGAGAAAGCAATCGTTTTGAGAAAGGTTTTCTCAAAAGCACAGTATCAGGGAGCTTCCAAAACAGCTTAGCGAGGTGTGGTGTTCAGGAGATGTGCAGATTCCATTATGTCAATGGAGTACTCTGGTAGGGTAGGATAATCAAAGATGCATGTCCTTGCTATGAGACGTCCGGATAATTGCCTGGAGTAACTCATAGATTAGACAGGCTGTTTTGCCTTAGGCTTGCTCTCAGTTTGGACACTCTGCTATCCACCCATACAAACAAGGAAACTGGCATTTTGCAGCACATGGTATGAGAAATAATATGAACTTCAATATTTTATGAGGCAGGGGATGGAGGCCAGGGTTACTACTCCTTGGAAGGTTTTAGGATGCTATGAAGGAGAAATGCTGCAGCAAACTGACCAAAGTTGTTTGGCTCTTGGAGGACAATGCTTCTGCTCTCAAAGCTGAGGAGATACCTGCGTGAAGCAGAATAGTTACCAGCTCTTACCACACATCCTTAGTCACCTGACTTGGCACCTTCCAATTTCTTCCTCTTTCCAAAAATGAGTCCTTGCAGGGTTGATGACTTTTAAAAAAAATTAGGTCACTTCATCTGTGGAACTGTGTGTTTGCACATTAGGGTGAGACATTCTATAAAGATGGACTGAGAAAGCTGAAATATCAGTTGGAGAAAAGAGTGTTTCTACAGGGTGACTGTGGGAAAAAAACCTAAGGTACTCTGCAAGTTTCATGATTCCAGGTTAACTCCTTCTGTGGGAGGGCAAAAACTCATTGATAGGCCTTTGTATAGTTGGATTCATTTATTTTGGACTATTATTGTCCAATTATTGGGGTAACATTAAGCAGGTGTGTTTTGGAACATATTAATATGCTTCATGGTCACTCTATAAAGTTAATCAAAATTTTGTTGAAAGGAATGAAAATCTCCTTGTTTTTACTGGGAATAGATGCTCCTGCGGTAAGTACACGCATGGGTACTGCCCAAATTTTGCCATGTTCCATTGATAAAGTGTATCTGTTTCATTTATTAAATATTCATGGCAAACAATGTTACTGTTTTTATAAGCTCCAGGTATCTTAAAGACCCTCTTACATAGATCTGAATGTGCATTGCAGGTTCATTTGATCCTGCACTATAGCAATTGTTGTGTTACATTTCCTTAGGTCTGCCAAGAAACTGACCTGTGTGCCAATTTTGTATATCAAAATCATGCAGAGAAATATTGGACAGGTCTCCTGATTCCAGAGGCAAAGCCTAGGAGCTCAGATTGTAGATGCTGTAAACCAAGGGATCAAGGTTAGTAGTACTGATGGAGAAATGAAGCCTTTCTTTCCTGCTTTCCATTACAGGAGTTATTTGTTTGTTTGTTTAGTTATTTATTAAACTTGTTATACCATCCCCCCCCCACCCCCCCGGAGGGCTCTGGCCAATGTACAGAAGATAAAAACATAAAAACTCAGAATCAAATAATTAAAACCAAATGAATTAAATACAGAAATAACAAACCAGAAAATCAGAAAACCTAACATCAGATGGCAACCTGCGGAGGCCTCCCCAGTTTTGAACTTCTTACCCATACATCCTCAAAATTAAGATGCAATGTCTCATGTATACACCTTGAGTGAAAGATACAGAGTCTGGACAAATATGAAAAAAAGGGAAGTATTGAAGTATTGAAATACTGAAGTACTGAAAATGGGACCCTGGGGAAAATGGTTTTATTGCCCCTTCTGAGTTTCAGTCTTCTGTTGGAGACCCTGAATGGGAGAATAACTCTTACAACAGTCCCTTAAAGAGCATTGTTCTCTTGGAGGATGACACAAAATAATGTATCACTTTTCTCAATTGTAAAATATAAACCTGAAAATTTTCCATAATGTCTCTGAGGGATTTTGGTTTGGACATAGGAGTGTTCACTGGAAAAACAATAGTTTTAATTCTGTTATCATAATTTAAGGAAGGAAAAGGGTATTAGTCTTAAGACTTCTCAGAAATGCATTGGATGTCTGCAGACTTTCCTGAGTGGGTGTTTGTTCAACAAATATTACCAAAATATCTGGGAATATGGCACAACCTCTTCTTCTAAAGACTCTTCAAGTTTCAAGTGAGTAGGACAAAAAGTTTCTCCAGTATAGTGGGAAAAGACACAAAAATGGCTGCAGGGTTTCTGGACTGGTGTGTGTTTGTTTTTACAAAACTCAGTAACTGTGATCAAAGCAGTCATTTCAGAGATTCTGCCTAGTGAGAAGCCTACCCACCATGCCAGTCACATTGCAGACAACAAGAGCATATTTTATTTGAAGCAAGTTCATGCTGCACTGCAATTGTTTTCCTGGGAGTAGGGGGCAGATTGTGCCCTCTTTCCAGAGGCAACTGCTGCTGAAAAGTTTCATTCTTCTGCAAAGCAACGGAGGGGCAGCTGTGGGAGCAGAGGAAGCAACGCTTTTCAGGACTTTGGGGAATCAATGCTACATTCGCATAATAAAAAAGCAAGAAACCATTTTCTCAGAAGTTCAGAAAAGAAAGCAGAAGATCAAGACAAACTAGAGATTCATCTACACTGAAGCAAAAACAATGAGAATAAGATCTCTCCCAGTGACCAAACGTTGTTCTCCTTACTACCGCACTGGGGAAGAAGGCTGAGGGAAAGGCTAGCCAGCAGTAATCTTATCTTACCATATATAATTCCCTAACCGACCACCAATTGCACCTTCTGACAATGAACCCCACCACCAATCGATGTGCAGAACTTGGTCCTACCACCTATCAGTGGGAGGGCTGTTCCTTGCATTCCAGCCACACCCCCACCTGTCTTCCTCTGAAACAGCAGCAAGCCCTGCCTGATGGTCAAGGCACTGGGAAGCTGTCCTTACTGCCAAATATGCCGCCACTCTCCCCACCTGCGACTACCCTCCTGTTCCCCCCTGCCCATCCATCACTCCCACAAGCCACGCCAGCCTGGAAAAATAGCAGTGTCTTGCTTCCAGCTCCTTTGCAGGGCCTGAGACCACCCTCTTTGTTCTCACTACAAAAACCCAACAAGACCTGGTGGAGCAGTGGTGCCTTGTTGTCTGCTGCTCCTCTGACCCTGATACCACTCTCCAGGGTTCCCCAGTCACCCTCCCCCATCCTCAAAACCAACTCTTACCCAGCGGAGAAGCGGTGTAATGCTACCCTTCCGCCAGGCCTCCAACCTGCCTCTGCATTTCCTCAGCTACCCTTCCCCTGCCCTCAAAATAACTCTGGACCTCCTGTCCATGGTTCTGGTCTCAAGACTCCCTTTCTGGTGACAGCAACCCAATTGCAATGCCCAACGTGGTGGTGCAGGTTAGTATGAGAGTGGCGGCGGAGCACCAGAGCAACCTTGGAGTGAGTGGTGTGTGTGTGTGGAGAAGCGCTGGGAGAAGCACTAGGGGGCCAGAAAAACCTGCCACCAGCCCATCCAGTCCCCTGCCCACACTCTTCCACTCCCCTTTCTGGAGCCCATTTCACTGCAGTTTGAAATGGGCTTTACCGTTAGTAAGTGAATAATTGAAATGAATCAGAGCAGTCTATTGAGAAAACAGTCTAGCACATTCTAGGAAGGATTTGTCTGGACAAGTCAGCCATCTGTCCCAGGACAGCAGAAATAGCACAGCACATGTTTGATTCAAAAATGGCAAATGTAACTGATGGCTGCCATTTAAAGTCCTCCTTCCGAGAAAAAAAAAACTTGTATGATTGGCCAAGCAGCTCTCCTGAACTGTCCCAGGGCTGTGGCTGGCAGGGAAAAATGTTGTTTCCCAGGGAACAGGAGGCAGGCACTGTTAAATTTTTGACCATTCACAATGTTAACAGATCCAAAAGTCATTCTGAGAATTCTTTGACTGCCTCAGATACAGCCTACCAATCTAATTCTGTGTAAGTTGGATGAGTCAGCAGTATCTGATTGCATACCCCTATTCAAGTTTAGTTTGGGCACGGAAAATATTTAATTTAATAAAGTATTTTATTTTTTTAATTAACATTTTATTTTGTTTTATTTAGATATGTGTACCCTGATATCCTGATATCTCCCTAGTGGGGACCCAAGTGCTTTACAGCATCATTCTTCCCTCCACTTTATCTTCACAGCAACAACTTTCTGAGGCTATTGATTTTTGTTGGTTTAAAAAAATGTTTTGCCTAATCATAAACCCTCACAATAGAGTGCATTAGAAATACATACATGCACATGGTGGTTTCTTGCTTTCTGCAAAGAATCAGAGAAGACTTAAACTTCAGTATAGTAGTCTTTGGTCCATTCCACACAGCACAAAAAAAGATCTCTGTGAGAGGTCTCAAAAAGAGGCGAGTGCCTCTTTGCACACCCAAAATAAGATGTCCAGGAGGCTTCTGGTGTGCTTTCTAGACAGCAGAAGCATCAGAGGGGAAAAGAGGCTTTTCCTGCCTAACTGTTTTGCTCTCTGGTCAGTTTCACCCTCAGCTTGTGCCTGACATTTTGTGTGCAGCTGAAGGGATTCTCGTGTAGCCATTGGCTGAAGGTTGCCCCAGGATGTTTGCTCTGCAGGCTCTGATCCTGGGTGCCTTTTCAGCCCAAATAGTACATAGTTGTACTCAGCTAGTCCTGTTGATTCTGGCAATATATAGTTTTTCTTTTTTTAATTTTGGAGCAGCTGTGTTTAAAGATATGTGGACACTCATATCAGAATCTTAGCTGCTCAGAGGACCCCTATTGAAAAGTATTGGGACCACACAGGTCAGGTCTACTACACATTAAGAAGCACCACCATCCTGAGGCAGCAGAGTGAATCCCTTCAGCTGCACACAAAATGTTGGGCACAAGCCGAGGGTGAAACTGACCAGAGAGCAAAACAGTCAGGTGGGAAAAATAAGATGCCTCTTGACCCCTGTATTCTGCACAGTTAGGTAGGAAACTTCTTGCAGGCAGCTTAGGGGGAAAATGTGTACTTTGAAATGTTCTCCAAAAAAGACAAGAGCTATAAAATAAAGGCATCCTGAGGATGCCTTGGGAAGAAAGCTGTTTGGAGTGCCTTCCCAGGAGTGCAGTAATAAAAAACTAAGTTAGTCCGTGGATGGCAGGTCCTCCCAATGCTTCTCAACGGGAGGTTGACGGGTTTTCTGAGGAGCTGAGATTATTGTATTTATGTCGGCATAGCTATAGAGATAGCTCATCATTTTTTAAAAAATAAATAGGACAACTATACATTGCCAGAATCAGCAGGACCAGCTGAGTACAACTATGTACTGTTGGAGCTGAAAAAGCACCCAGGATCAGAGCCTGCAGAGCAAACATCCTTCAGCAAATGGTGGCAGAGAGAATCCCTTCAGACAAAATGTTGTGTGCAAGCTGAGGGTGTAACTGACTGGAGAGCAAAACATTCAGGTGGGGTAAAGTCTCTTTTCTCCTCTGATGCCTTTGCTGTTTTTCTTTAGGGGTCAAGCCTTTGTTGCCTTGAGCTAAAATAAGGCATCCTCATGATGTCTGGGGAAGAAAGCTGTGCAGAGTGGCTTCCCAAGATGCCTTTTTAAGCTGTCCCATGATTTCTAGGCTGTGCAAAATGGAGCTTTGTTAGAGGGGTAGTTCTAGCAATTTCCCCTAAAGATGTGCTGACAGAAGCAGACAGAAAACAAAGCCATCCACTCCTTCATAGATTTTGGAAGGACTGACTGAAGGCAAGCTAACCAGCTTAGCCATGTCCACCTGATTTTCTTGATAGAGTGAAAGGAGAGAGGAGCTTGCAATGCTAGGTTCTGTTCTATTTATTGACCATTGGCTGCTGTTGTGGTTGCTCTGGTGGCACAGGTCAGAATTTGTGCTGTCACAGGTAGGCACATCGTAGAATAAAGGTGCCAAGGCAGCATCAAGTTGACAAGTTACAACATGATTTTCTGATCTCTGCAATGAATTCTCATATCTCTTCTGGGCTGTACCTACCTTAGTTTCCTTTACTCTGATATGCATCAAATAGGAAAGGACAACAAGGAGACCCTCCCATCCTTACTGACACAGATCAGAAAAGGAAGCAGAGACACTTATGCCCTGATATTATTGCCTTTCTCTCTGTGCTGAACCTTGTAACGGCATGATTGACTTCAAGAAGCCTTGGAAGTTGACTTTCCCTGTCCTTTACTGTATGGATGTATGTGAGGTGGGCAGAAAGAGAAGAAAGGATTTGGACAGGAATGATGAATAGTGTAATGGGAAAGTTAATGGATAGATGAAGGTGTAGAAAAAAGGCTAGCATGACCCAAGGCAGGATTTGTAAGAGACCTGGATTTTATGGTGGGATATGGCTGAATGGATAGACTTGAAGAAGCTTTTCTAAGCATATGGCACAATAAGGCAAGACACTGGAAAGAAGACAAGATCCCTTACTATTTTAATCAGTGGGATTGTTTTGCTTAATAACTGCTCCAGTTAGTTACAAAGGATGAATCATAATAATGTTCAAAATGCCACCAACATATTTAAAACAATAATTAACAATAATTAACTGTCTTAACAAGCTGGTATAGCAGAGGATGAAATGTCAGCTCCCACTTACAGGCATACTGATGAGCGCATGGAGGGTTTGTTCTTCGGTGTTTTCAGTCATTTTACTGCTGTGCTGAAAACAAGTGCCCAACTTGGGAGGCAAAGTGAGGAGGTGTGGAGAGCCATTAATGCAGTGGTTCTCAACCATCCTAATGCCGTGACCCTTTAATACAGTTCCTCATGTTGTGGTGACCCCCAACCCTTAACATTAATCCATTTTACAGATGGAGAACACTGATGCAGAGAGTCTTAGGCAACCCCTGTGAAAGGGGTCCCGACCCACAGGTTGAGAAGCACTGCATTAATGGGATCCACACCTTTCTTTGCTGCACTTTTCTGTATGCCTTTCCTGGGCAAGACTGAAGTAAAGCTAATCCAGTCTTTACTCCTCTGCTGCATTCAATGCAAGGCATGGAACTGCATGTTCTCCTCTCCTTATCTCTCTTAGTAGGGAGGACAAGCAAAGCAACTTTTAAAAAGGTTTTACAAAGTTAACTACAATGTATAAATGATAACAGCACAATATCAAAGTTCATCAAACAGTTAGCAGACTTGAGAAGAGTGCTGTCTACTAACAAACCAGTGCCCAATGGAAGTCCCAACAGCATATAAGCCTCTAGAGTTTATCCAGCATTCAGAAATGGTTTGGAAACCATTTCTATTGGAATTACAGCTCATTATTAGACTACAGAGATCAGTTTCTCTGAAGAGATGGAAATTCTGGAGGGTGGTGGACTGTATGGCATAATACCCTGCAGAGGTTCCTCTCCTTCTCAGACTCCACAAATCTTCAGGAATTCCTAACTTGTGGCAACTCTGACAAGCAAACCCTCTCCTTACATGGAGCACCACTCTTTTTCCTCTTCAACCCTTTCAGTTTTTCATAAATAACTCATATCCATCCACTACTACATTCCAATCATGGGAATCAACCCACCATGTCTCTGTAATACCTACTAAATCATATTCCTCTGTCTGCATTAGAAAGTCAAGTTCTTCCTTTTTTATTGCCCAAGCTTTGGGCATTAGCATGTTGGAACCTGAAGCCTTCTGCTTCATTTGACCTGGTGGGCCTGTGCTGTTTGCTCTCCTTCACAGGAATCACATTGTTGGTTGTCTCCTTCTCTTTATAATGACAGTTTGCAGTGTCATTGTCGGAATCTCCCCAGGTTTCTTCCTTGACCTTGATAGATGTCCATCACATTTTAGTGAGCCATCTTCCTGAAAACCTAGTCTGAAGTCCCCAAATCCAAATTGCTCCTGCTAGCACCACCAACACAGGCAATGGTTCACCTTCATTATCTTCTGTTTTTACCACATTCCTTTTCCTCTAACAGGAAGGATCAAAGAGAACACCACCTGGGCCCCATTCCCTGTGGCTTCATCCCACGAACTTCATAGTCAGCCTTAATGTTTGTGATAGTGTTTATGGTTGTGTCATTTATTTCCACCTAGACTATTACAAATGTGTAATGATCTGTAGGTTTGGCCAGTTTTGGCATCTTGTCTGCAATGCCTTTAAACTTTGCCCATGGTGAGCAACACACCTCTGGGCTAGGGGGTCAAGCCTGCACACATACTCCTCATACTGCACACATACTGTACACATACTCCTCATCACAGAGTCACTGATGACCAAACTTTCCCTTTCCTACTAGTGTTATTTCTTCATATTCCATGCCCTCCTCATTCTGTCTTGTGGTAATTCCTCTGCTAGTGTTTCCATCTCTGAAGCCCCTGCAAGGGCCAGGAATCAATTGCTGAGTTCCAGTGGTATGAGTGCTGCCTTGCTTAACACCCTCTGGTATGTGCTGTAGCTCTCAGAGGGGAAGTCAAGCATTCTGTTGTCCCTTTGACTGGTCTTCCCATCCCTATCCAGGGGCTCATGGCTTCAGTTAATGAAACCCTTCCTTTCCTTGATCTCATAAAAGGTAGCAATCCTTTCCTCCAGCCTCAGAACTTTCTCTTCGAAGGGCCCTATCAGCTTACACTTTTGACAAGCAAACTCAATTTTGTTCTCAGGGAGGAAAACAAACACTTTTGACAAACTCCATCATTCTCAGGGAGGAAAGTCACCCTGCAGGTGACTAGAAATGGGCCTTGAACATTCATCATCGCCTTCCAAGTAGATTTCTTCACCCTAGAATTTCCTTTGTGTGCTGATATAATGTGGAAATTACAGGCCTGACCTAAAGTCTGCTGAAGCTAAAAGCATAACACATATAGGATGTAAAAAAATTCTTAGCTTGCTGCAGGGTCCCCAAGCCTCCTCACCAGGTTAAAAGCCACAGATCAAGAGCCCTTTGCCTCATGCCTCTGATGAGGAGGAGCCTAGGAATTTGAAGTATGAACAGCAACAGAAGAATGTGGAGCCAGCAATCAAACCCAGGCAAGCAGACCCTCTTCAAATAGCAACAATCAGCAACAAATCAAATAAACAAACCCAACAGAACCATACAGAAACCACTCTTCAGCAGTTTAGGAAAGAGAAACAAAATCAG
This sequence comes from Sphaerodactylus townsendi, assembly GCF_021028975.2. Lineage (NCBI taxonomy): Eukaryota > Metazoa > Chordata > Lepidosauria > Squamata > Sphaerodactylidae > Sphaerodactylus > Sphaerodactylus townsendi. Next base: position 72,104,266 of record NC_059425.1, read on the forward strand.
TGACACAGCACCCATGGGGTGGAGGTGGCACAGCGCCCTGGGTGGAGCCACAGAGGAGGCATGGCTGGGCCATAGAGGGGGCATTGCGGGGGCGCTCCAGGGCGGGGGCGAGTGGTGCTGCAGCAGGGGTGCAGGGCACGCGCCCCTGGTGCAGTTTCCCCTTGCTCCACCTCTGAACAAAACAGAAAAAAACCCACTCTTAATGGATCAAGCTCATCATTCATTCATTCCCAGGATCTTGTCTTTGACACTGACTGCATCCTCACAGCTGAGGATTGTTTTAAAGAAGAGAAAGATCTGAGAGCTCAAAGTCAACGTGATTTTACTTTCCCAGCTGCAATTTTTTTTTTTTAGTATCCAACAGAGGCGTAGCTGGGCCAAACTGTGCCCAGTGCACATTTTATATTTTCCGTCCCCCTGCCGCATCCCCCTGCGGTGACCCCCTTCCCCCCTTCCCCGCTTCCCTCCATCTTAAAAGAAGAGGAAGAAGAAGAGTTGGTTTTTAATACTCTGTTTTTCTATACCTTGAGGAGTCTCAAAGAAGCTTATAAACTCCTTTCCTGCCACTTCACAACAGATACCTTGGAAGTAGGCGGGGCTGACAGAATTCTGACAGAACCATGACTGGCCCAAGGTTCATGTGGAGGAGTGGGGGGTCAAACCTGGTTTTTCAGATTGGAGTCCACTTCACTTAAGAAGAAGAAGAGCTTGTATTTATATCCCCTCTTTCTCTCCTGTAAGGAGACTCAAAAGGGCTTACAATCTCCTTTCCTCCCCCCACCGCACAACCCCCCCCACAACCCCCCCCAAACCAGCTCAAGTGGCAGAGCGGGGAATCAAACCCAGGGTTCTTGAAATTAGAGGGCACCTGCTCTTAACCATTACACCACTGCTGCTCTACTACACCATGCTGTGGAGCCTGTCTTGTCCAGGGTGAGTAATTAAACTTTCTTGCCTCTGCCATGTAATGTGGCCCATTTGTCTTGACATTCCAGCATGGATGTAGGTAAGGGGGGGTTCTTGGGTTTGAAACCCCCCCATTCATGTCCGAAGCTCCGCCCCTCCGTTGGTGGGTTTTTAAAACATTTTAGTCCTTTTTCAGTTTTTGGCTTGCAGGGGGCGCATTGTTTGGGCTAGGAGCACCAAACTTCCAGGGATTGTTTGGGGGACTCTCCTGATGATACCTGCCAGGTTTGTTGAGGTTTGGTTCAGGGGGTCCAAAGTTATGGACTCCCAAAGGGGGTGCCCCCATCCTCCATTGTTTCCAATGGGAGCTAATAGAAGATGGGGGCTACACCTTTGAGGGTCCATCACTTTTGACCCCCTGAACCAAACTTCACCAAACCTGGGTGGTATCATTAGGAGAGACTCCTAAAGATACCCTGAAAGTTTGGTGCTTCTAGCTTAATGATTGCACCCCTGACAGCAGGCACCCCCCAAATTTCCCCAGATTCTCCTTTTAAATCCACCCCCTTCAGCATGGATTTAAAGGCAGAATCTGAGGTCCTCAGTTTAGAATAATAATAATAATTTGGATTTATATCCCCCTTTATTTCCTGTAGGAGACTCAAAGGGGCTTACAGTCTCCTTGCCCTTGCTCCCTCACAACAAACACCCTGTGAGGTGGGTGGGGCTGAGAGAGCTCCGAAAAGCTGTGACTAGCCCAAGGTCACCCAGCTGGCATGTGTGGGATTGCACAGGCTAATCTGAATTCCCCAGATAAGCCTCCACATCTCAAGTAGCAGAGCAGGGAATCAAACCCAGTTCCTCCAGATTAGAATGCACCTGCTCTTAACCACTACGCCACATGAAAGTGATGCTGTTTCAGGGTGGGGGATAATCCACCCTAAAACAGCATCACTTTCAATGTTGTTTAACCAGGGACCCCAAATTCTCCCTTTAAGTTGGATTTAAAAGGAGAATTTGGGCTTTCTAGACTAAGCTTACCATTGAAAGTAGGAAGATAACTGGAGATGGATTCCAGCTTTATCAGCACAAGCTTCCTTGAGGCTGCGAAACTTCGTTTCTTGATCCTGGCTCCATTTTCCTTCTATGCACTCTGCTGGGAGGGGCAGGGCAAGGCTGAGGGAGTCCTGTCATCCCCGGCCTACCGGAGAGCTGCTTTTATAAGCGCTAGGCCAGGGGCGGGGCTTGGGGAGGCGTGGCCATGCCCTGGGGGGTGGGGGGTGGCACCACACCCGGACCCCCCCATAAAAAATCTATACCTAAGATAACTGGTTTCCAGAGTTTTGCTTTTGTTCACTCCAGGGATTTAGGGAAAGGTCCACTCTTGTCCTGTTGTCTAAGATTTTTTAACTGGAGATACCATTACTTTAACAAAGCAAAACTTGTGTTATATTCTAGAGCTCTTTGCTCCTTTTTGCTTAGCCCTTTGGATTCATGCTTTCTAGAAACCTTTTACTGTGCACGTAGCTGTATTTGAAAACAATGTTTGTAACCAAGGACCTTACACTTGAAACATGTAATGAGTTGAAAGGCTACAGACAGTCTATATACCCAATATAAAACCAATACAGTTACCCTATGTGTGATGGACAAGATCCATCTCAGTAACTGAGTCTTCTAGATACAGGCCTTGCTATCATCTTGAGAGCTTCTAGTTCTAAATTATCTTCAGCCTCTATGGAAGATATGAGGTTTGGAAACCAAAATAGTATCCTAAATTTGTTGGCTGTTTTACACGTGGGTTCAGGATCTGGCATTCAGCAGCAGCAGCAGTTTGATCATATAATAAAATGAATAGATATTTCCTTTAAAATAAAATGTCTGGTATTATATTATTTATTTGAAGGAAGAGATTATAGATCATCCATGCAAGCCAGGAGGTATGAAGATGGTCTTGATGTTCATAATATTCACCCTTTCATGGAAAGTTGCCCTTGAATCCATTAACATTTACAGGATGATTCAAGTGTATTATCGGGGCCAACAATACTAAATGATAATGATGGTGATGGCATAGGCCAGATAAACATCACAGATGCCTAAGATTAGCATTGATCTCCAATAAATAAATGGGAAAAAATAACTCCCACTCGCTGTTTCCACTTGGCACTTGGTTATCAACATGCTGGTATGTATTGGCTATCTCAGTCACTCATGATTTGTCTATGGAAACTCTTAGGCAGTTGGTTCTATTTGGACACAGTCACCAGTTGCCTAATCCGCATGTCACTTCTTGTCTCTCAGAGATTGCTCTATTAAAGCTCTGTGTGCTGAAAAAGAGGGGGAACCCCACTGCACTATAGGAAAGTAGAAATGATCCAAGCAGCCTTTTAGGTGGCAATATTGTATCAAAGAAGGCCTTTAATTAGCAGCTCAGAAGGGAAGAAAATTGATTCTGCCTGTATTTGTTACAGACAGCTTAGACTGAGGCTAAACAGACAGGAGCCATTTATTCATTAAACTGGAAAGTGTCTTCTCTAACCTTGCTATTGTCCCCAGGCAGACACTAAGCCTCTAAATATTTGGGCAGTTCAACAAGGTAAAGGCAAACATGAGAGAACATATGAGAGGGGCCTGCAAGAGGCTAAATCTTCCAAGAGGCAATCTGGTGATATTTTGGTTAGGGTTTCAGACACCAGAATTAGGAGGGTGAGGGGTGCTAGACTTATTACCACCAGGATCTGCCCCATACTGAGGTTCCTGATGAGGTGCAGAAGGCAGACAACATAACTGCTGTCACTGAGAAGCCATTAGTGGGGTGGGTAGGCAGGGGAATCTCCATGGACTTCAGCTATTGGGCTTGAGGTATATTTACTGTGTGGCATAAATTCTCCACCTCGTGCTTAAGAATGCTTTGGATTTGGGTTATGCAGCAAATCCCAGACTAGACACTGAGACTTGTGGTTTGTGGCATTTCATAGGTCATTTCTCATGCACCCTGGAGACTATCCGTCAGCTGCCTGAGAAGTAGAAACAGACAAAAATGCCAGAACATGGCCTGATCTGTGACATCAGCACTCCACTTATGCCATCTTTGAGCAACTGGCTGAGTAGAAGACAGCCCTTGATCCCTGAGACTGAGGAAGTACAGAAGGAAGAGCTGGCTCAGCCAGGATGAGTGGTTGTGTCATGACCCTCTAATATCTTACCCAGGATCCTGCCATATTTCTTTTGGGGACATGTCTACAGGACATCCTTGAGAAGCGTTTGTTTTCATCCAGCCTGTACTAGTTTGTCTCTTATCTTGCTTGGTAACAGTTCTGCAGGTGGGGAGTGGGGTATGGTATTGAGTGTCTGCCTCCTCCCAGGTTCACACTGCCTGAGAAATGTCTGTGAGTGTTTCCCGCTCAAAGGAAGAGTAGGAGGGGTGTGTGAGCATGACATGTCTGTTGTCTGTTTTTAATGTATTCAGTTCTGACACAATAAGACAACAGCTTTTCTATGTTTTTAATCAATAAATAAGAATTCTACTCTCACAGTACTGATTCATTTATTGGACAAGTCTGGGGTTGTGACAGGTTGACTGTGGAGGTCCTTAAGCCCTTTAAGGACTGCAAGCTGTTGCTCTTGTCTGACTTGGCAACTCAGGCTCCGATCATTTCCATGATCCAAGCAGCTTGTGACAAGATGGCTCCTTTTTGGAGCCAGCTACAGGACATATAATCATAGAATCGTGCTGACTTAGTTACAGAAGTGCACATGTTAGTTCAGAAGGACACTGGATCCCATCTTGATTTTCTCATCAAGAGGAAAGTCTAAATGTTGATGACCATATATCATCTGGACTTCAAGGGCAGGATAGCTGAATAGGCCACTTCATTTGTGAAAGACTTGAGCTCTCCTGGCATGTTGAACACATGCAGGCAAGGAGAGACTCATTGCCATGTGTAGAGAAGAGGGCAAAAGTAGCGTTGTCTCTGTTCTCTGACAGTAGATTGCCCTTCTGCTGGCCTTGTAAAAGTGCCCCACCCATTCTTTAGATGCTTATGCTGGGCATTGGTGAATTTCCTTTGGTCCTGCTGGGCTTGGAAAAGTGCCTCCCCCCAATACTTTAGAATGAGCAGGGACCAGAAACTCTGCTGCAAATTTGGCACCTCTGGCTTAAAAAGCAGCTTCCAATGTTTCCCTACAGACTATAATAGAGCAGAATTATTTCATATTCCAGAATAAAACCTAGATTCAAATACCATATCAGCATTGTGATCCCCCCCAAATTGGGACTGCTGATATTTTCCAGTTTCGATATCCCCAAATCTGAAAAATACTAATTTTAAAAAATGTACACCCCTTGAAGAGAACAATGTCTGGTTGGCTTGGTCTGAAACCTAGCGCAGTTAGTAGGGACAGTAGAAGCATTGTGGGTTCAGATGGGAAAAAAGGAAGCTAAAGAGCAGTTTATTGTTGAAGGCTTTCACAACTGGAATCACTAGGATGTTGTGGGTTTTCCGGGTTGTATGGCCATGTTCAAGTAGTATTTTCCCCTGACATTTCGCCTGCATCTGTGGCTGGCATCTTCAGAGGATCCTCTGAAGATGCCAGCCACAGATGCAGGCGAAATGTCAGGGGAAAATACTACTTGAACACAACCATAAAGAGCAGTTCTTAAGGGAAAATGCTAAGTATGCAATGAGCTGAAAAACAAGGTCAGGAAAACTGGGACGTGATAGGAGAAAGTCTGGGACGTGATAGGAGAAAGAGAGTTACAGCAGAGGGAATTCTGCCAGTTTTGGTTTTTGATGGCATTGAGGCTTGACGATCCTATAGGATCAATGAGGATCAAAGCAGGAAAGGGGATGGAAACTGAATTTCATATAATGCTTTGAGCTAAACTAGTCAGTTGTTGGGCTGCAGACTTTTAGCAATAATAGCGATGCAATTTTCCCCCCCAAGGCTTACTCAAGCTACAGCGTTAGCACAAGCACCTGCTTTCCTGCCACCCTAGCATTCTCTAAAGTGGACTGCAATGAAAACTTGGATAGAACTGGGTGTTCAGCAGTGGCATGAGTGAAGACACACACCGCTTCAGTGCTGCCTGAAGTACATCCAAGGTGTGATGCCTTGGACAGATGTTGAGTGGGCAGCAACAGAACAAAATATCTTGGGCTGCCCAGGATCTATCCAGCACATGGTGCAGAGGAGGAAGTACCTCTTCGTCCCATTTGGGATAGATCCAGGCCAGTGGCATCAACACAAGAGAAGTTCTCATCTTCTCTCTTGGCTCCTAGACAAGGTCTAAGGCAGGTTATAGAGGCAGCTCTTCTGCAGCCCATCTTGGACCCTGATGGTCGCAGCACCAGTGTATGAGATGACAACAGGCATTCCAGCATGTTGCCTCTTTTCTCCATCATTGCTCCTGTCCAGTTTGGGACTCAAGACAGCTTTTTGGGTGGTTTGCCTTACTGAAGCTAACTGTGGTCAGCTAAAGAAAAATCAGATGGTAAAACAAACCTAGTTAAACTAGCTGAAAATCATGCAAGCAGAAATCCTTGAATTGCTTTGTTTTACAGGTCTACCAATACTTGCAACTATTTTATGCTACCTGGGACAGATAAAGCAGGTAATGTGATACCTTTTATTAAATCAGTGTCAGTGATGATAAATATGGAACTCTTGAGCTCATAAAAACTCTTTTTCTGGGAGAACTGGAGGCATTTGGAGCTCAGGAAAAGCTGTGGGAAGTATGAAAATCTGGAAACTTTCTTCAATCTCAAATAGGTCCTGTGATAGGACCAATAGTGCCTATGTCATTTTGCTGTGATCAACATAACAACACTAAACAGTATATCTGTTGCTGTCTGTGGTTCTGTGAAGTCACCTTGATTTTACGTTGCTTTGTCCCTGTGTCTGCAGAGCAGCTGTGGCTTTGGCATTCAGCCCTGAAGTATTTTGCTGTGCAATATTGCATAGTTTGTTCAGATTTTCCAGGGTCACAAGAAATATCACAATTTAAGGTTGACAAACTTAGCCTGGATGCACTTGACTAGATTGACCTTTAGCTCTCCAGATGGAGAAAAGGCCGCTGTAGTTCCTTTACAACTCTTCAGTCCCATCCCCATCATGTTTCTGTCACTCACTCTTCCCTGTTCTTTGCTATGTGGTACACATGGGGGAGATGGGGAGGTGATTAAACTAGGTTGGAATGGTCAAGGAAGAAATGGATGTGTTTGCTTGCTCTTCAACTCCATATTTAAAGGGTAACATCTGATGCACATGAAGAGAGGTGTCATTTAATCACCATTCCTACCCTGGCTCCTCATTTTGTTTTTGAGTCACCACTTCCTCTTCACACATAAAGCGAGATCCATTAGCCTCTTATTTTAATAACTTGTAGATATCCTGGTTGAAGGCTACATCCTAGTCTAGAGGCGATTGCCATGAGTGCTCCAGCCATAGGTCCACTTTAATGCTTAGACAGAATAGGGTATGTAGCAACAGCCTCTGGGGTTACCAGGTAAAATAACACTTCTGGATTGGCTGATCTGACATATAGACCAGGAGTCTGGCCTTCTAACGTAGTCTTTGCAACAGAGTACAGTCTTATATAACTTAGACTGCAATATATAGTTGTGGCCTCCCATAGCACCAGCCTAGCCCTGGTTAGGGCATATTTTACAATAAAAATGCTTAAGATTGAGATGTTAAAAACACAATATCATGTCTTTTCAGCTGGAAATAATTTACTTCTTTTGTCAGACCAGCAAGTACTTCTTATGTTGGATTGGTGAAATCCAATGAATTATAAAAATGTGAAGCATATTTATAATTAAATCTTGTACATGCTTATTGTTGAGAAAGGACAATTTGTAATGGATTTCTGCACAGCATTGATCTGTCAAGTTATCAATCTATGGAAAGGTGGAAATGCCAGAGTTAGGAGGTTCATGTTTCCACAAAAGGGTCTAGTAGCTTCAGTCCCCGGAGCTATCAGACTTACACAGTGTCTGTTCTACAACATTCCTTTGCTCATCTGTCTTGCTGCCCTGGTTACCGCACATTAGGTATTCATGAGGTTCACCTTCTAAAATGTTCTTTGCTTGTGATCATTCCATAGTTTGGGACATTACTGGCTGAGGGATAAGTAAATAAGAGAGACAATATAAGGGAAAGTGAGAGTTTGAGAAAAATGCTCACTCTCCGTGCAGAAAATACAAAAAAAGATGTGTTACTGACTCTGTGGAAGGGGGTGGTGGTGGCTTTTGTGGCATAGACAGAACATAGTAGGATGTTAGAGAGATGAAAGAGTCATTGCTTCTTAGAGGCACAAACACATTTCTCAGGGTAGTATCTAGGACAAGATTTATCCTGGTACAAACTACTGTTCAGAATGGAGTTACTAACTGCTTACCCTCACATAATGTGTGGTAGTTATGATCACATCATTGGTATTCAGGGGTGTTTGTACTTTTGAAATAGTCTTATAGGTATCTAATAGGCTATAATTAAGTTTCTGTGAAATTAGTCCCAATATTAGATCTGCTGAAGACTCCTTTACAGAGAAGAATGATGCCCTCCATTAATGCTGCAACTTCTCTGTTCCTCATCTCATAAAAGCATTCTATATCACAAATTTTCAGTGAGTTTATTTGGAATGACAAAAGCTCCAATGTGGATCAGTTGTTGAGATTTATCATTAGAAACATGTTTCCATACCCTTTTCTGTCATTTTGAACCTTTCCTAGAACCACAGTTTGACATGTCTGAACTACAATCTATATGTGTTCCAGTAACACCCGGTGTATATAAAATTTGAATATTTGAATTTAGTTTTTGTCTTTCATAATAATGCTTAACCCAATTAAAACAAAGGAATGAGTTTAAGTCAATTGAACTTCAGTAACTTGGATAGCATTATCAAAATTTTGATCTCTGCACTCTGGTTCAGTGAACTATGGACTATCGTTTTCATTAGTGATCATGAAATAAATAATGTTGTACTTGTAATTGTCTTTGGTTAATGGAGAATGTTTTTACACTACTGAAGTTACCAGTTTATAATTTGCACTATTAGTGAAGGATATTTTCCCAATGTATCTGTTTAGTGAGTAGAATATTTTATTTTGATTTGGATCTAACAATTTCCCAGTGTCTGATGAGGGTTTAAATTCTGAAAGCGGTGCTGTTGGAAAGCTACGTTTGTATGTTGCATAGAGTAGGGAAAGTATACAGATGTGTACTTTCTAGATGTGAATAGTGTTTTCTAAGTGGAAAACATGCACTTTAGAAGTTTGGATTGTATGATATGACAGCCATCTGCTGCTATATGTCTGTATCACACCAAACAGTTCTCCCAACTGAATGGCATTTCCAGTGGTAGAAGAGAGCAATTTCAGACAGCTTCCCATTCTCCCAGAACATGGCCCTTTTTATCCTCTATGCCATTTCTGGGGTATCACTGACTCTCAGAAACAAAATTAGTGTGGCACAGTGACCTACAATGAATGAAAGAAGCAGGAAAGTCTCTCTTGACAAAGGCCACCAATGACTGGATACACCCCAGATAAAGGTGGGTCATTATGAGGGCCAGATGCAATGCTTTGCCATCAGCTCTGCAACAGGGACGCTTCTGTAATATACCTCACACCCCAGAGAGAGCTTGTACAAACTGCCTGGTTTCCTCTGAAACTCTTGAGCATATTATGTTTATTTGTCCAAAACATTCTCTGCTTAGAGGTGGCTGTTCTCTCTTATCCAAGACAAACAGCCCTTTAAGCCAAACTATTGTGCAACTCTTGAACAGTGACAATTCCCTTTTTTCTGGAGAAGATTTCTCAGTTTTTGTTACAGGTTCTGGCCCTATGAGGTATATTTTTATGCATGATCAATTTATGCCTAATAAAGGTTTTGTTTGTTTGTTTGTTTGACTGGATACACTGCTGCAGCTGGTAAATGCCAGGTGTTCTTCCTCCACCTTGAAGAAACAGCTCTCTGCAAATCACCAGCTTTCAGCATCCAAACAATGTCCTAGATGGTTTCATATAGATGGCACATGAAATGGTGCATGCTTTATTTCCTTAGGATTTCTCATAGTTTCTTGTTCAGTCAGGCTTCCTGTACATAGGGTTCCCCCCCTGTACTTAAATAATCAGATTTGGATAAGTGTTAGATATGGAGGATGCAGGAGGATGCAACATATACTGGTGAATATATACATATCAAGATGCAACAAAAACATCTCTAAAATATAGAATTACCATAAGAAGTGGATTTGTACATATTGGTCACAATCCAGTGAGACTTGTTTCTAAACACTGAAATGTGTACCCTTCCTTCTATTTTCTCTGTGTGGTGTGTATTGTCACAAGGGCCAATAGGGGCTCTAAATGTCCCAAGGTGTATACTAGGGTTGGTCAATACTAAAAAAATTCGGTAAAATTCGGATTTGGGTATTTTGGGGCATAAAATGATTTGTATGCCTGAATCCGAATCATAGCCAATTCGGATATACCCGAAAATTCGGGTAAATCCAAAAAATTCGGGTCCGTTTTATTATTTTTTTGAATTTTGGGTGTTTTTACACGTTTTGGCCTGCAGGGGACGCAGTTTTAAAGCTAGCGGCACCAAGATTTCAGGATATCCATCTGGACACTGTCCTGATGGTGGGATTCTCCCAAAGTTTGGATTACCCAGTTTGCTTGGTTCCAGGGGGGGGCAGAGTTATTGACCCTCAAAAGGGGGGCGCCATCCCCATTGTTTCCAATAGGGAAGAGCTAACAGGATATAGGGGCTACATACTGAAAGGAGTCCATAACGTTGGACCCTAGAACCAAACTTCACCAAACTTAGAAGTATCATAGGGAACAAAGTACATTTATCAATTACCCGGAAATTTTGAAGTGACGGTGAAGCTCCTAAGAACTGCACCCTCACAGTCACCCAAAGGAAATTTCCCCAGATTCACAAAATGTGCTCTGTAGTGGCTGGCTGGCTCCATTGCAGCCAATAGGAAATTTCTGTGGGAGGGCTGTGGAGTGCACATTTCTCATGGTAAACCCACAAAACTTTCAGGGTGTCTTCAGGAGAGTCTCTTCATGACACCATCCGGGTTTGGTGACCGTTGCTTCAAGGGGTTCAATGTTATGGGTAGGGTCCATCTCCCACTGCCCCCATAAGCAAAGTTCCTCAAACCTGGATGGTGTCATCCAAAGACTTTTGGATGGTCAGCTGGCTGCATAATCAGGATATTTTCTTACCTAGGCATAACTTTTTATTATTTCCTGTCTTGGTCTTGTTGTAGTAACATAGCCAGACAAAAAGCAAAAATTAGCTATAATGCAATTGTTCAGTTCTATCTCCCCAGTGGGAGTCATTATTTATCCCCTGCTATTAAGGTTTTCAACACAAAGGTTGCTGCTCAAGTTTTATATGCCTTGGCTATATGGATTCAAGGTATCAATGTGGAGTTAGATAGATTGCAAGTTAAATTTTTGACAGACCTTCTACAAATTCCCAAATGTGTTCCAAATTCTGTACTATTCTTAGAAACCGGGGAATATCCACTGTCATCTAGAGTATGGCTTGCAGACATAAAGTTATGGTTTAAGGTCATTCTATTTGCCAAGGGATCTGGTTTCTTACATATTTAGTCAGAACTCAGAAATGATTATTCTAGCTGTAGGTCCAGAGCAACTGTATGTAAATTAACCTCATTTGGTCTCTCCCCTTCTTTTCTTGCTTTGTTGGGTCCAGTTATGGCTCTCCAATTAGCAGCTCAAAGACTTAAGGATATCACTTCGGCAGAGTTACAGACTTGTGCCATCTCTTCCTGTTCTCCAATTTCCTTTGGCTTAAGTTACAATATTTCCTTTTGTTTAGCTAATTATCTCAAGAATTTGACTGTTCTCCACTATCAAAAGTTTTTCACTCAGGTCTGGTATGGAGGTGGAATCACTGGTGCACATTTTGCTTTTCTGTAAACTCTATCTAAGAAAACTTCAGTTGAGGATAATGCCATTGCTGGTTAGGTGGGAAAGCCAACTACCCTCAATACTAATTAAGATCCTCTTAGAGAATAAGAACTACAGAACTACCTTGGCTGTAGCTAAGTTTCTTTCAAAGGCAGTAAGGATCAGACAACTTATGTCTAGCGTTGATAAATTACACTGATTATAAAGTATAATTTTTGACATTGTTCTGTATGTTTCTATCTTATCAGTATTGTTTGTTTAAGCTTGTTTTATATGTAATTGGGTCAGTAGACCACAATAAATCCATCCATCCATCCATCCATCCATCCATCCATCCATCCATCCATCCATCCATCCATCCATCCATCCATCCATCCATCCATCCATCCATCCATCCATCCATCCATCCATCCATCCATCCATCCATCCATCCATCCATCATTGGATGCATGTTCTGTAGTACATGAAGTTGGGTTCTGGTTCTGCCTTCTCTTCTGTTTTGATACCAGTGGGATAGACATTAGCATACATTTTGCCTTATTCACACCTTTCTCCTAGATGTGACTCAAATGCCCATTTCCCACATAAATGTTTGTTCCAGTCAACTATTGGGTAGATAGTAGGGATGCCTTCCGGAAATATGCACTTGTTTACTATCTTGTTGCTAGTGTCTCCTTTTCCTATGTATTGCAAAAACATCTGCCTGTTCCTAGGAACATTATTCCAATTCTTATCTGGGAAGCAACTTGAATCTTCTTTGGGAGATTCTTCTCCCACATAACTTTTAGAAATTGTTAGATAATATGCTTGGATTACACATCTCTTATTCTCTGTGGGCCCACTTGACTAAGTGGTAACTGTTTACAGAGGTAATTCATCCCTAATCTGTAAGGCTCACAACAGATGTATCACAGTTGCTCATATAATTAAAGACACAGTTGTATTTGTGCCTTCTATAATGTATATATTTTGCATATGTAGTATAACATGGTGATATTATAAAGGCATGTCAGTCTTATATGTGGATTCACTTTTTCCACGTATGGCTAACATGGAGATTTCAGCATGCTGCTCCATGATTGGTGCCAGCAATATCACCATGGTCTCTGGTGTTATGGTTCGGCTGTGCTTTCAGTTCCTTTATATAATAAAGACCCCAATTTCTCTGTTTGCAGAGCATAATTGAGATCCCAAGGCTATGGCCATGTGACACCTGCAGGAGTGTAGCTGGGCAGGAGTGCGCCCAGGGTGCACTCCGTGTTTTCCACCTCACTGCAGCCCCTCCCCCTCCCCCATGCCCCCCCATGCCCCACACTTACCTTTTCCAGCCAGCAGAAAACAGATTTCTGTCGGCAGAAGACAGCTTTCTGCTGGCTGAAAGCAGGCCAGGCTGGTGGGGCGAGGCCAGGCCTGGTGAGATGGGGTGGGGGGCAGGGGTTATTTTTGCACCCCCTGGCACATGCCCAGTTCAATGCGTGCACCCCCACCGCCTTGTAGCTCCGCCACTGGACACCTGTTTAACAGGCTCTGAGACTGTGTTGCAAACGTCTCTCATTGAAATCAACTGATTTTGAAAGGGTTTAACTTCGCTGGGTTGTGCCAAGTCTGAATATAAAGCTGCCTTGGAACACTGACTTAGTGGCCTGCTTTCATGCCAAAATCTGCTATGATAGAAGTTTAAAACTTTGAACAACACACCTGGACAACTGTGCAATGGGAATCATATTCTGACCACCTCAGCTAATCAGCAGATACCTGGAAGCATGAGATTTGATTTCTCTGAGAAAGGATTTTTTGCTTGGTTCTTGGCACCATCAGAGATGCAGATACCAGAGGACCAAAAATAGTTGGCATGGCAAGTTTGATTTACAAGCTGTTTATGCTGAGCCAAATAACTATAGAAGATGGTCTGCTGCAATATGATGTCCTACGAGATGTTTAAGTCTCTCCTGCCATTGATCCCTATATTCTCTGATGCTTAATCATTTTAATGAATACATTCTCACTTCTTCTCCCCCAAAACAAGTAAATATTTGGATGGATATTCATGCAACAGCTTATGAAATTTGCTCCATATCAGAGTGTAAGTATGTACAAGAGCAAGTTGCACTAAATTAAAAGAGGTCTAGCTTGATGCTTAAAAGATGCCTTCCTTGCCCTCTAAGGCTAGTGAGGCTGAAGTCTAAACAAAAAATACATATATTAATAAGTGTTTATATGAGTATTCTATAATTAAAGGGGAAAGAATCCCTGCAATACTTCACATATAAGCCATTGGCTTGAGCACAATGCAAATATCTTGGCTACTTTCTTTCTATACCCTACACTCTCACATTAGACCCCTGTCCAAGATATCCAGTCTGCAGAATCTTGCTTCTTTACTCTCCACACCTGCAATTGCTTTTGTACACTGTACACTTTACCCCCACTGTACACTTTACCCCCACACCTGCAATTGCTTTTGTACACTGAGCTCTGCATTTCTATGTTGCTACACAAATATCAGCTCTTGCCCCAAGTCTTTTTGCTTCCACACATGTTTTTGCTTCCACACATGTGGACCCTGACACCTGGCTCACATTATTATCATTATTTATTGAATTTAGTATACTGCCCCATCCCCAAATGCATCTATCAAAAGCATAGGAAATGGATTTGTATTGTTGAATTGGCTTGAGAGTTTTGGAGTTGAGAAAGGATGTTCTCTCCTCTAGCATTTCCAAATTAGCTTTTGGAATCCTGCAGCAGGATCAAGTGGGGAATGAGTGGGCAAGAAAAGGGTTAAGCATCCGTTCTCTCCTTTTGCTTCTGTAATCCAGATAAGCGTACTTGGAAAACATGCAATGTGCTTTTGATATATGCACATACATATTAGTGATCTTTCTTCCCATTGATAATATCAATGTCCTTGGTGACCCTACATTGATTATTTTTACACAGCTGCTTCTCACTTCCTTAAGCTTTTCCTTTGGACTCACTCTCACCAATACTACCATGGTCATACATGTGATTGTGTAGTCACTAGTAGGCCCTGCTTTTCTGCTGTTAACAGCACTTCAATGTGCAGATTCAGCAATGCTGTTAAAGGCATAGCTACAATTGGCAGCCCAATGACACTCCTTCTGGGTAAGTGTGAAAACTCCTCTTTTCCAAGCTGCATTTACATAATCCACAGTCAAAGGTGGAAGAGCTGTTGTTCAAGTAGCAGAGTTTTCCACTTCCAATCTGGTGAAACTTCCTAAATTTCATTAGAATGGTATTTGAACTGATTTTGATTTAGTAACACCACAAATATATGCTTTGGGTGAGTAGGGCAGACATTTTTGTGTGTAGCTTGAAAGTTTATACGTTTGTTTGTTTATTATTTATTTATTTATTTATTTATTTATTTATTTATTTATTTATTTATTTATTTATTTATTTATAATTAGTCTTGTATACCACCCCTCCCCCGAAGGGCTCTGGGCGGTGAACAACATGATAAAAACAATAATTACAATACCCCCATTAAAACAGATTAATAACAATGCATTTGCAGTGGCGTCCAACTATAAACACAGACTTCCATAAATCCCACCTGGAAAAGAAACAAAGGCAGAGAAGTAGAAGAAGGGCCAGAGTAAAGGGGAAAGGAAAAGGGAGAGTGAGCACCTCAAGCTGGCGACGGCCTCCCCTAAACACCCGGTGGAACAATTAGGTCTTACAGGCCCTGTGGAGACTCTCCAAGGTCCCACATAGGTGCCAGATAGCTGGTGGTAAAGGTGTTCCACCAGGCAGGGAGCCAAGGGCTGTAAAAGCCCTGGCCGAATGAAGGCCAGCCAATACATCCATCGAGGAGAGACTCTGGGACCCACCAGTAAAATTGGCCTCTGGCGAGAGCGCTATTAGAGGCCCGTGTAAAGACGTATAGGAGTGGTAAGGCGGTCCCGAAGGAAGATGCGAAGAGTCCCAGGCCAGCGTAATAAGGCCTTAAAGGTAGAAGCACCCATACCTTACATGAATGATTCCGGTCAGACTCAACTGGAAGCCAATGCAGGCGGCCTTAGCTGGCACAGGTTGGATGTGTTCTCTAGAAGGGCACCACTGGTAGAGAACACATGCGCCCAGCATGCTGGATGCCAGCTTCAGCTTCCGAAGCAGAGCGTAAGTGGAGGACCCGCATGAATAGAAATGAGTTACACAGTAGTCTAACCTAGAGGGTGACCGTTGCACTTTAACAGATCACAGTGGCAAGATCCAGCACTGGGGGGGAGAGGAAAGGGCCAGCCATGGGGCCTGCTCGAAGATGAAAAGAGTGCAACCCGGGGTTGTATGGGCCACCTGGAGGTCTCCAGTTGAAAGAAGGCGCAGATCCAGGTGGACCCCCAGGCTGCCTTGGAGGAGGCGGTGCCAGTTATAGTAAGCCCCTCCCACTCCGGCGACTGAAAATCCCCCACCTCCCCCCCGCGGCCCAGCCAAAGGACCTCCGTCTTTGATGGATTCAGTTTTAACCTGCTCTGTTGCAACCAACCAGCAACCGCCTCCAAACAGTGCTGTAGAGCTGCAGGGGAGACGACTGCCCCCCCCCTCCATCAACAGAATGAGCTGAGTGTCATCAGCGTACTGGTGACAGATCAGCCCAAAGCTCCACACCAACTGAGCAAGGTGTCGCATATGTTTCACAATGAAAGAACAAAAGGCATAGCTAGAGTGCCTGAAGAGTAGAGGCTTTTGTCATCAAGGGTGGCACTTCCAACTTTTCTTGGCAGAAGTAGATGCCAAATGGTCAGACACAGATTCATTTGTTGGTTCTAGCAGAAATGCTTCACATCCTTTAAAAGTGTCTTCCAGGTTCATCTAATGATGACTTGTACCAAATGACATGGTTCCAGAAATGCAAGAGCACTTAAGTTTTCATCAGAAGGGGGTGACAATTTCTGCCAATTTCCCTCTCCTGCTGTAGTCCACTGATGCCCACACCCCATTTTGTTTCCAGGGGTCAGCAAACCCTCAGGAATAGCGTGCAGGCAACTTGGAGGTCTACAGTGGGAAGGAGAAATTGGTAGAAACTGCTGTTTCCTCTTAGGATACTTAAGTGCCCTTAAGTCTTCGGAGGTACATGGTTGGATACAGGCCACTGTCTATAAAATTGCATTTTCTTGCCTCATATTCTAGCCTTTCTTGCTCAGCAAAACCCAATAGGTTGCTTATTTGGGAGGGCAGCTAACATTGCATTTACTTGGCACTTCAAACATTTGATCATATTTCTCCTGAGTGTATTTAATATCTGCTAGCAGGCTTGGCCTGATCTAAAGGCCTGCATTACTTGGGAAAAGGAGTATAGGGAGAAAGAATGTGTGCTAAAAAGATGATATAGGCAAGCAATCACTTCTTAATACCTTTTTGGAAATGGATGTGAGTACCAATCCACAGCCTCCTGCATTATATCTCTCCTGCTCACCCTCTCAGCCAGCCATCTCAGTTACCAGTCCTGCTGCGGTGTGTTTCTCTAGAGATATTAAAGCAGTTATCCTAAAAGTATCTGAGAAATGCCAGAACCAGTTTCAGTTTTCAGCTTCATCATATCAAAGCCAATCTGTAAAAAATTAATTCGTGCAAGAGGAACACTTAAAAGCATCTCCAATCAATTAGAGGAGAGTGTGTGGATATTTGTCTCTATGTTATAGGAAAGTCAATCCAGTGTGGGCTATGCAGCATTGACATGACTCTGCAATTGATTTTAAGAAGATGAGACAAGATCCAACTGTTCAAAAATCAGGGTCCAACACATCTTCCTGATCCCTTGGCTTGATTTGAGGGACCACTTCCACAGGCAGTGATCATTGGTCTTTTTGTACCTGCACCAGAGTGAGTAGGATGTTTCTTGTGAGACTCCCTTTTATGCTCCAGCAGTATTTATGACATGAGGGGTGAAAAGACCTCTTCTGCTTGATCTTTTCCTTGTGCGTGCCCTCCAAAGAGATTAATTGATTGGGAAGACCAAATTGACCTAATAAAAAGTACAATTATATTGTTTCCCAATCTTTTTGGAAACGACGTCTTGAGCACAGGCCTCAAATTGAAGGGAAGGCAACCGCCGAGAACCTGGGGACCAGAGGGATGGGCGGGATTGAGGGTCACTTCAAGCAAAAACTGGGAGCAATATCATGTTGTTCTAGAAAATTGCCAAAAACTCAAGGGTGAAATCATAGAATCATATATGACGTCACCTTTGAGTTTCCCTTGGAAGTGACTTCACGCGGTGTGCAGCACCAGCTTTAATTTTTTCTTCTTCCAATGCTGCTTGGAGTGATGATGGGCAACATAGGCCCCTTCTTCATGGGCCTATATACCTGGGGTAACCATAGGATAAAACCTATTTTGGGGGGGAACTTTGCACGGTTCTCATTACTAATGCGAGTCTGCCCTGTGTTTCCCTCCCCCACGGGTTATTTGAGAATCATGCCGTCCACAATTCTTTGGTGTTAATGTGGGTTGCAGCCGCTCATGAGTGAATGGCTGCCCTGAGAAATGTGTTACTTGGCCACACTTCCCTTTTTTTCCCAGTCCCCACCTCTTTGCTGTGAAGCTACAGGGGCATAGGGGCAGCAGCATGGCTGTGGAGGTACATGCCTACCTGGCCCCATAGCTACACAGTGGAGGAGGTGGGGGGAAAATGCATCTCCATGCAAAGGTATGATCGCAACCTGCATTGTCTCCATGGGCTCCTTTCGCTGCCTGCACGGAGGCATGCGAACGCCCCGATGGCAACGTGGGTTGCTTCACCCTGACTGCAACTTGCTGTGCTTTGCCTGTGTGGAAGGGGCCATAGTCTGCCAGCAGAAGGCCTCACTATTAAGTTCTTCCTGCTCTGTGGACACTCGCAGGAACCCATTTTTTTTAATACTCCCTAACTGAATATCAGCACTACCTTCCTTTTCAGAATATTTTGAATGGAGTATTGCATTTTGTTGTATTCCTAACCATAGATATTCTATATTATTGCTGCATTTAAATTAAAATCTATGCCACTTTTTTAAACCTTTGCCTTACATTAAGCAAAGTAAGTTCTTTTTGTTGCTTCTGTATCGGGTAGAGATGACTGATTGAGAACAGTCTCTGGTTATGATACAGAAATGTACGGCGTCGTGTGGCTTTAATTTTAACACAAAACAAATATTTTCATAGTCCATAAAATTCCTGCAACAGACTTATCTGAGAGCATGCAAAGCTTAGCATAGTCTGCTAATACCTTTATCTTTCAGATACAGGACTGGAAAAAAAGACTAACCAAACCTTGGATTGTTTGGAAGAAGAAGCAGTTAAATCTCTCCCAGACATTTTGGCAGCTAGGTTTGCTCATACCTTCAGGTAAACTTCTTCCTCTAGACTGCTTATTTTCTCAGGGGGAGGCCTTTTTTATCTTTCTCATGAGATCTGAAAACACAGGCAGAGTCCCAGTTTTCTGCATCACTGCAGCAAAATTTGCAGTGTAAAGACAATGGACAGAAATCATTGGAAGCTATTTATTCCATGAGCGTTGCCATGCTGAGTTGGGCCACTGGTCAATCCAGATCAGCCTTTTGTCTATCAGCATTAACCAGTGGGGAACATCCATAATGAATGTCACACATCATGAGTGGGAGAAGGAAACACAGGGTTAAAATTTGGCAAAGGGAGACGCAAAAAATGCATTAACAACATAGATTCTGTGCGTATAGATAGGTGAAATCTGTCCCCTTCCTTCAATTCACAGTTTTTATCACTATGCCTGTGCAAATGGTTGTTATACCGTCGGCTATTTTAACTAATCTCTTAATCAAATTATTTCACTGGGTTAAATGATTAATTAATTAGGAGTGAAACGCTAATCTTCAGCCATATTACTTAACTCCACACTATGCCCCTTGGAGCATACTATTTATTTATTTACTTGCTTATTTGCAGCATTCCTGGTCTTCCTTTCTGCTAATCTTGGTGGCTCACAGCTGTGTAAAAAGATGCAAATAAAATAATCCTGTTCATTGTAATGTTGCAAAGTTCAAAAAGTATATTGAGGTATAATTAAATAGGTTTGAAACCGCCTAAAATTAAACCTATAAAGGCTTGGTGTGCTGAACCACCTTCTTTCCCCTCTACTCACCTGCAACCAACAATATGCAAGAATCTGAACTTTCTTGTTTGTTTGTTTGTTTGCTTATTATTATATTTATATACCGCCCCATCCCCTGAGGGCTCTGGGCAATGAACAGCAAATAATATTACATAAACAGTAAAAGCAGTAAATAATTAATATAAATAACATCATTAAAACATAAAATTACAGCGCTTCACATAAACCACTTGGCGTCCAATATTAAAACAATCAGTAAAACCCTCCCAGAGAGGGGGCGGTAAATCTAGATGTCACAGCTTCCAGAATGTTAAAAGGGAGAGACAAAGAGGGTGCACACTAGTTGATCATAGAGACATAATTATTTCTCTGTTTTCTCCCTCAAACTGCTCAGTCTGACCACACACTGTTCCATGGGGTCTTATATTAAGGTTGCCAACTCCCAGGTGGTGGCTGGAGATCTCCTGCTATTACAGCTGATCTCCCCAAACCCCACAGTCCTCAGGCTCCAACCCCAAAATCTCCAGGTATTTCCTAACCTGGAGCAGGCAACCCTACCATATTTATATACTCTGACCACAAACTCATTCACTGGGATATATCATAGAGGCAACGTGTTGCTACCAATCAGATTTGTTTCCCCAGTCCTATATTATTGCTGGGTGACCTTGGGCTAGTCACAGTTCGTTTAAAACTCTCTCAGCCCCACCTACCTCATAAGGTGTCTGCTGTGGGGAGAGGAAGGGAAAGGAGTTTGTAAGCCACTTTGAGTCTCCTTACAGGAGGGAAAGGAGGGGTATAAATCCAAACTCCTCTTCTTCTCTTTTTTCTTGTAGAATGCTTCCCCCTCTCCCCCCTGCAGGGAATGCCCTTGAGAGGATTGTCACCAAACTACACATTCAGATTTTTATTGAGCTGGATCCGGGTTTCCCAAACTCAGATTGAGTTTCTTGCAGATGTACAGAAGATACAGAGAATGACTTTTTTAAAAATAAAGGAGAGTACAGATGGTTTCAGCATGCCACTGTGAAGACAGGAAGGGCTCCTGCCTTCCCCTCCAAGCAATTTTCCTGCACAGAAACAGCCCTAGGGGGTTGTTTTTCTGTTTTTGCTGCTATACATGGAGTATTCTGTGTATGTGGAGCAGAAAAAAATGGGGAAATAAACCCCCCACAGCACTGTTGCTGCATAAGAAACTGGCTGGTGGGGGGGGGGGGATAATTGATGAATAAATGTGATGATAATTGTATTGATTTATCTTGCAGAGCTGTAGTAAGGAGTGCTAAGATAATGTATGTGGATTACTTCAAACATGTAAAAAAAACCGCTATATTTTTTCCCCCCAAACACGCCATTTACATTTCCAGCCCAGAAATAAAACATTTCCTCTATGGAGTTCCACACTGTTTCCAAACAACTTTTTCTCCATTGTTTCTGTAAACACTTTTACAACGGTGTATTTTTAAAAATGTTTCCAAGCTAGCTTCCCTTACAGTGTAGTCATATTTGAAATGTCTTATCTTTCCTGCTGAAAAGCCTGGTCATTTTCAACTCCTCTGTACCATCACCCAACTTTTTCCTTGGTGCTTTCTCACATCCCTCACCGCATTACTTTCTCTCTTATGTATTCATTTTTGTCAAGCAGAAATATTTTTTGCTGCTTTTTTGGGGGTGGGAATCAACAAAGTATTGATTAAATAAATCTACAAAGCATCAAATAAATGGATCAACAAAGCATCAATGCAACAAATAAATTTTAAAAATGTTTAAAAACATTATGGTGGCCACAAAACATTTGGAGGAGGTGAATGAGGACAAATATCGTGGTAAAAGGGGGACGGGCTGAAAACATTCTGGAAACCTAATTGACTTGTGCAGAAAAGGCCTATAAATGAAAAGTATGGTTATTATTAATAATCAGCAGCTGGACCTGTATTGTGCGTTAGCCGGTAAAGTTAAAAGCAGAAGTGGAAAGTGATCTGTGTTCCACAGGTCTTAAAGTGGTGGATTAGCAGCATTGTTCAAAAAGCTTGCTCTAAGTCCTCATGTTGCCCACTGGCTAGGAAGTGAGTGAGTGCAGCTTACAGGGGTATACAGAAAAATCTTCTTTATTAGTGGAGGTGGGGGGTCAGCTATTTGCTCTGAAAGCCCTGAGATACAATAGTTCTTTGAGCTCTGTGGATATATTTACAGTATTTAAAGGTCAAATAATCTTTTCTATTTCCCTGTTTGCTTCAGACAGTTTTGTTGAACATTTTCATTATTCCTTGTGGTATTTTTTTCTCCTTTTTGGTTTAAGAGGATTTTTCTGTGCGAGTCAAGTTATTAGGATGTAGCAAGTGTGGGGTGAATGTGTTATTACAGTAACAAGCTTTTCCGCATAGCCAATATTTATTCTTGGCACTGGAAAGCTTTTCATTTGAGTGAGAGTGTGGAAGTGAGGATTAGAGAGGGTAGGCAGTCTGGGATAAAGAGAGGGATTCTTAGGCAGCAAGTCTTAACATTTTTAATGCAAAGAGAAGACAGAAGGATCACTCATGTCTCTATTTATCTGCTAATAATGGTAGATACAAATCTTTGAATCTTGTGATTATGCCCTATAATAGTATCACAGATAAGAACATAAGAACATAAGAACAAGCCAGCTGGATCAGACCAAAGTCCATCTAGTCCAGCTCTCTGCTACTCACAGTGGCCCACCAGGTGCCTTTGGGAGCTCACATGTAGGATGTGAACGCAATGGCCTTCTGCGGCTGTTGCTCCCGATCACCTGGTCTGCTAAGGCATTTGCAATCTCAGATCAAGGAGGATCAAGATTGGTAGCCATAAATCGACTTCTCCTCCATAAATCTGTCCAAGCCCCTTTTAAAGCTATCCAGGTTAGTGGCCATCACCACCTCCTGTGGCAGCATATTCCAAACACCAATCAAGCGTTGCGTGAAGAAGTGTTTCCTTTTATTAGTCCTAATTCTTCCCCCCAGCATTTTCAATGAATGCCCCCTGGTTCTAGTATTGTGAGAAAGAGAGAAAAATTTCTCTCTGTCAACATTTTCTACCCCATGCATAATTTTGTAGACTTCAATCATATCCCCCCTCAGCCGCCTCCTCTCCAAACTAAAGAGTCCCAAACGCTGCAGCCTCTCCTCATAGGGAAGGTGCTCCAGTCCCTCAATCATCCTTGTTGCCCTTCTCTGCACTTTTTCTATCTCCTCAATATCCTTTTTGAGATGCATTGTGTTGTCCACAGTTGACACAACTGGTGCAGATAATGTCTGGTATTTAAACATACGTGTTCAAAGAAAAAAAGAGGAAAACTATTACACAATCACTATTGAATTGCAAGCATTGTGATTTCAAATGGTTATATGACAATTAGGAGTAGGTTTTGCAGAATAAGAGAAGATGGAGTTGGAACACAGTGGGAACACATGCTGAAGATTTTCCAAGCATGCCTACACAGATATTTTTTTCTTGGATTGGCCTCAATCCCTACCTTCCTACCCATACTTTTCCAAAACCCTTGTTGGGTACAATTTTTTGCAGGGGAGGGGGGAAACCTACCAAAGCAACATTAGCAAACTGCATAGCAGAATGATGTTGTGTGGAAGCCCAATTTGAAACTATTGCAGTGCGGAGGGGAGGAGCAAGAATTTGGTGTGGGAGCAACCTACATGCAGAAGTAGCCATTTGTTCTGTCTGCCCCATACTGTATAGCTGAAGCTTAATGACATCAACTGACATCAATGAGTTAATATTCCTGTTCTCCCTAAATGTTCTGTACATAAAGTTTCTTGGCTGACACATCTATCCTATTGTCCTTTGGGTGCACATTGCAATGTGGATCCCAATTAGCTTCAAAGGAGTGCAGATGCAACAGTGTCATGTACATGCATACAACATGAAAAACACATTAGTGTGCTTGTAGGGCTATAATACTGGAGAGGGCAAGGCCTTTATGTCTTTCCTGGTAGTAAAATGATAATAAATGAAGAAATAATCTCTGCAAATTGGCATGTCTTGCTTCTCAAGAAAGGTACCAGATAGATCCCAATGATCATGTCTTAGGAAAGAGGGTTCTGATCCTTTCAAGTGTGTGGATTCATCGCTCACTTCTGCATTAACCTTTCTGCTGATGACAACATTTGGCCCATTCCTCTATCTGTTTGGCTATCTATCATGGGGTATGGTTTCCACAGGTTCATCAGATGCCTCACCTAACTTTTCCATGGGAACTAAGGGGCAGTCTCATATGCCCACATCCAAAGAGGTGGGGGAGCTAAGACTGTCTCGCTATCTTTTTCCTGCCAGCTTCCTCCTGCCTTCCTCCCATAGATCCTGTCCGGTTCCTGAGCCTCAAATTGAAAGGGCATGGGGTATACAGCATTCTCTTCTTCCCCCTTCTCTCTTCATGGCCTTCATCTTACAATAGAGCACAAGGGCATGGCATCTTCCTTGGCCCTTCCTTCAATGGCTCTGTAAACAGGACCCCTCATCTTGTGCTCTGTAAACAGGACCCCTCATCTTCAATCCTCATACCCTTTTGCAGAAGTGTCCAATCCCAAGGTAGGTGAGACTCTGAAGTCAGTGAGGCTGCCATTTGGGCCTGCCCTGGTCAAGGCGCCTCAATTTCCAGTGTCTGGCAAAAGCCTCCTTCATTATGCCCCCTGGAAGGTAAGCTGTTTTCCCCAGACAGTATCTGTCTGTCTATCTGACTATTCACAAAGCTGTTAAGAGTCCAGGACAAATCATGGGAGTAGAGTGTGCCAGTGTCTTAGAGTTTTATCATGAATTCTGGAAATGGGAGATTTCCCATGGATAATTTCAATACACTTTAAACCAGCTTTCAAGACTGTTTTTAACATAAACATTTATCTATATTAGTTTTTTTAAAAGGAAATGTAGTGGATTGTAAGATATTTTCTACAAACAGATAAATGTATGACCAAACTGTGCCGGCATAACAAATGCTCATACTTCTAAAAGTGGTATTAATGAAGCTATCACATAGATTTCACCGGAAGAATGTCAGCGTTGATTATGGTGAAGATTGGCTGTACTCACACACACACCCCACACCCCATAGGCATTCTGACAAATGATGACATGGTAGGTGAATGAAAAATGTGAGACTATTGAACATGCAGTGAACCATTGATAGGACTGGCAGGCATGTCCATGTCTGACAAGTGCTGACTGACAAGACAACTCATGTTAAGAAAAAAAAACTGGTCATGTGAATCAGCTCCATCTTCTTGCTTTTTAAACTCCTTAGGTAACCTTCTGTCACCAATGCTGTTGTTTAAAAACATTCTTCAGGTTTGATGGAATAAGAAGAGGTTGGAAGAAAGAGAAAAAAACTGGTGAATGGATCAGTGAGCCCCACCTCCACCATGACTTCGTTTTTCCTCAAGAGCAGTAGGAGCGTTTATTGGAAATGCTATGGTGAGAGTCAGCTGGATAAGTGGCAAGAAATAGTTCAGGTGTGCACCCTTCTGATAAAAATACAATTAAATCTATTGCCAAATAAGAGGAATGTATCGGAAATGGAGAGCCGCAGCAGAAATTAATTTCCCTTTGCTGAAAGGGAGCTTCAGGCTCCTATATAAAGTACAATGATGAGAAGCTTCAGACCTGAGGACTGCCAAGCAATGTCTGGTACCTTCTTCTCATGCAGAGGAAACCTCTGAATTAGAATTTCTGGTCCATCAGAACTCTGCAAAATCCAGGGGTGCCGGGGTCTGGCTGGCAATTCACAGGGAGGAATTGGGGTTGGGTCTGGTGCACTGGCATTATGCTGGCATGCTGATGCCGAAGCTGGAATTTTAGGATTTACAAAATATGGTTTTATCACTGAGTTTCTGTAAACTGCTAAAACATCCCTATGTCACTTCCAGTTGTTTCCAGAAGTGACATAAGCCAGCTAGTGCAATGCTAGCTTACACTTCTTCCCTCCTGTTTCCTAAACTTCGATGAGTTAATGGATTTGGGATGTCTTTGGAGATTTCCATCTTGATATGGAACAGTATTTACTATTTAATTAGGACAGCTGGTCTCCCTGTTCCTCCCATCCTTCCCTTCCTTTCCCCCCTTTTTTGTTTTTCCTATCTTTTCACTTTCTTGTCTTCTTCAGCCTTGTTTCTTTTCCCCTTCCCCCTTGTTCCCTCTATTTCTCCTAGAACAAGGGTAGGGAACCTGCGGCTCTCCAGATGTTCAGGAACTACAATTCCCATCAGCCCCTACCAGCATGGCCAGTTGGCCATGCTGACAGAGTTTGATGGGAATTGTAGTTCCTGAACATCTGGAGAGCCACAGGTTCCCTACCCCTGTCCTAGAATAATAGAATCACAGAGATGGAAGAGACCACAAGGGCCATCAAGTCCAACTCCTGGCCATCAGGAATATGCAATCAAAGCATTCCTGACATATAGGGCCATCCAGCATCTGTTTAAAAACCTCCAAAGAAGGAGGTTTTTAAACAAAGTAGTCTGTAGTCTGGAGATCAGTTGTATTTCTGGGAGGTAGCCATGCCTCAACTGGAGATTGGCATTAAACCTCTCAAGATCTGTCCCCTCTCCTCTCCAAACCCTTCCCACTGTCTGTCTCCACCTCCAAATCTCCAGGAATTTTCCATTCCTGCGCACAACTCAGACAGTTTCATGGGCAATAATGATTGCTGACTGGAACTAAATGGGACATATTGTGAAAGTATGACATCACCAGGCATCATAATGTCTTCAGGCCTTGTCCCATGTATTTCAGGATTTGGAATATTGAGGATTTAGCACCATTTAAGGTATGAACAGGTAAGATGATGATCACCATCTTATTCTGTAGAGAATTTCAAGTCAAATTTGTTTCTACACTGGACAGATATGGAACACTCTCTTCTTGGTTTCATTATCTGAAGCCCAACTTCCTCCTTTGGCTGTTTTTGCACTTTCTAATGCTCTGTGGCTTAGCCGGGGAACATACCTGCTGTGGGGCTTCTTATCCTGTTGTAGCTTCCCACTTCTGCCCTGCTGTGTCCTTCGCTTGAGTCAGGACCAGTGAGGGAAGCCCCAAATGGTTTCCCACAAGCCTGGGGCTTTCCCATAAGCACAGCTTAAGCACTGTGAGCTCATCCGGATTCTTTTTCACGCCTGCATGGGCAGCCTCTGTTTCCTGCGTTCGGATTGGTTGAATCTTGCCCCATTCCCCGCATTCACTTTCACTATTTTAGTTGTACAAAATCGGGCACTGAGAATCAGCACCCTCACCCCCCTGTCTAAAATCCTTGTGTGTGCGAAGAGATCGTCGTCCTCCACCCCCTCCATCTAAAATGTACATCTGGAATCCTTGCATGTGTGAGCGAATTGCTGCCCTTCCGTTCGCGGCACCTGCCCACACCACTTTTCTGCCCAAGGTTTCTCCCTCCTTTATAAAAACCAAGGTTTCTCCCCCTGTTTTTTTCACTGCGGGGGGGGGGGTGTCGCTTCTCAGCGCCTGTCCATTGGTGGAGTAGGCCAGAGCAGTGAGGTGGGAAAACTGGCCCCGTTTATGCTAAGGAGGACTTTTGCATGTTGGTGGAAGCCTCTGGAGCAACAAACAGGCCTTTTAAAAGGACCTCAACCTTTGTGGTTCAGGAAATTCATGGAGCAAAGCCATTGCTATGGGGCAGCTCCGGGACAGAAATGTGGCAGCCACGTTGCAGCACCAAGGGCTGTGGAGAACTTCCGATTGCCTCAGGGCATTCCCCATGCCAACAGAGGGGCAATTTTGATGTGCAAAACAGCATTTGTAAGCATTTAAAAGAGAATAAATGTCTTGGATGTCAGCACCTCTTGACAGTTTGCTGAAGATTTGCTGCCCATTTTTTGTGGAACTGCTTCATAGCATTCAGCTGCCCTAACACTGCTGAGTTGGCTCCTGCTCAGAGATGCAACCAGTCAGAGCATGGAGTCCTGGAACCTGCAGAATTATCAAAATGATGTGAAGTACAGACTGTGTTATCTGAGGCCAGATGCTGTGCAATCCTGAATCAGGTGGTGCTGGGTATAACTGCCTTCAAGTTGTACCAAAAACTACCTGGGAAGAAGGGAAAAGTGGTATACTTTCTGGGGAATAAGCCCATTGAATTGGCTTGAGGAAGATTTTAAGAGATGGCACTGGGAGTCAGGCAGCCAAATCTGGGATGGTGGTAGTGTTAGAGCAGTGGCTGGGGAACAATGATGTGGCACTGCCTCCAAAGAGGCAATCATCAGCCAAGTACCTGGGGAGAAGGAGAAACTCCTTTCTCTCCTGAGAAAGCCCATAGCAGCATATAACGTATGCCACCTGCTGAAGTGTGTGTGTGTGTTCCCAGACTGAAACTACACTGAGATGAGAAACTGTGCTGAGATGAGACTTCCAGGATCACCCCTGAAATGCCCCATCCACACCAGTGTGGGTTTCTGCAGTGGAGGGGTTCTTGCAGTGGAGGGGCATCAGCACGTGCAGCAGCTTCTGGGTTCAGGCACCATGCAATTGCGCAGTGCCCTGCCACTGGCATAATTGTCCACTCTGCCAGCTCATTTGCCCCTTACACTGGCAGAGTGGACTCTCACATTGGCACAAGCCTCCATCACTTCCAGTTGGTTTCCCCATGCCTTTGGATTACACAGTTGGAGTTGCTGACAATAATACTACCACTGAGAACCTTTGAAACTAGGTGAAAGCCATAGTGAGTTGGCAAATTCTTAGAGCAATGCCACAATGCCATGTTGTCACTTCTGCGTACACAACCCATCACAGTGATGTCAAAGTATTTTTAATTTATTTTTGTTGCCTCTTTTTAACCAATCAGCAGCAGGAGCTTGTGTTGCAATAAGCGACTTCTGCATGCCTGGACACTGGGGGGTGCTGTGTATCTAACTCTAACTGTGATGTTGCCTCTCTTGTTTGCTCTCCTTGTCTGGGCCTGGAGACCACACACTAACTTCCTTTCTTCCTCATGCTGGTTTCACTTCTGTCCTAGCCTTTGACCTGAGCGCATGGTCAATAGCAGCCTGCTCAGTGGGACTTTCCCACTGTAGCATTCTCTCACCTGCACACACGTGATGGCTCGGTAGAGTGCCCACTTGTCCATAGGGAAAGTATTTTTTTAGACTAGGGTTTCTTTCTATCTGCCTTTTTCCTGGAACAAAGCTGTGAACTGGAGATGCTTGAATAAATGTAAGTTTTACCTTTTACATTTATCTCTTGGGAAGTTTCTATAAACTGCACTCACACACACTACTGGGCAGATCCATGACTCTAAACGAAATCTAACAGCTTGGAACAACAGAAGCCCAGCAGCTCAAGGTCTCCTGCTGTAGCCCTAGTAGTCTCTCCACTTGAGAATATAAAACGAGCAGTTCATGCAATGTTTCTCCTGCAGCAAATATAATGCATCAGTACTTAAAAGGCCAAGAGCAGAGGAAAAACATTGGGATTCCTTATGTTAATAAAACTGGAGATGAGTTTCGAGGATGCCCTAGATAAGGGGTCAATCGAATCAAATGGGGTAATAGTATTGTTTGGATGGCAAGAAAGCTCAATCAACAAAGGCCCATTTCACCTTGTCTTCCTCCAGTTGCAGAATCCATCTCTCTAGTGGTTAAATTTGGTATTTCTTGAAGTAGACAAAACTTGTATTTTCTCACAAATAAAGTGTAATTGTATTTGATCCAGTCAAAATATCAGAAAAAGTGAAAAAAGAAGTAAATTGGCATTGTTGGCACACAACTGATTAAAATTGTATTTCTGAAACTGAGATCAGGGGACGCTGGATGTGTGCAGGCAACCCCACGTGGATAATCTGAAAATGAACCCTGAATAAAGGAAGAGACTTACTGGCACAGGGGAAGAAGAGGGAATTTACTTTCCTTTTTTTGATCACCCTCACAGTGCAATCCAAAACCAAGTTACATCCTTCTAAGCCCACTGACAGTCCAAACACAGTCACCATAGTTACTTCAGGTATAAAACTGAACTGCTTTTCTTTTTATTTCCAATGCAAGTGATTTAATTATATGGATCAGTCAGCAATCATGGCTGTTCAGCCGTGGTGAACAGCCATGATAGCTATCTGATCCAGGAGGTGTATTGATACAGAAAATGGTCGATTCCCCACGGTCAATTAATTGCGTGATACGTGAAATATCAAGGATTCTGGAAGAATCCTTAGTGACTAAGAAGGTTTCATCCAGGTTCTGTCGTTCATTCTCCCACTTATCCCATGTCTTTGCGGAACCTGGTTGTAAGTACTTTTCCAGGAAACATGTCTTTGATCCCATTTGGAGGGGAGGATCGGGGGTCTAATCTGTGTTCAGAATTTCCGCCATTGAGCATGACGCAAATCAGCATGCAGAGTGTTGACACGATGCGTGCGCAGCCTCCTCTTGGTTTCGATTTCACTTTTGGTCTCGGTGTACGCATGTGTGGGGAAATGTGAACCAGTAAACCATTTGAACGGGAGGACAATAAAACGCTTAAATGTTCACTCTTACAAACAAGCGAACTTCACTTTGCAAATAATAGGGAGACCTTCATTCTATGTCTACAAGCAAAATCTATGAAGCAGAGAGTAGCACCCTGTGCCAACTGTGCACTGAACAAGAGTTGCCCTCTGATCAAACTTTACACTACCTAGGCAGAGATAAGCAGTCTGTCCCGATCCTAACAGAATTTTTTTTAAATCTAGACGCTAACGGGAACGCACTGTACTAATCTTGCGAGAACACGAGATCACGAGAACATGAGAAAACGTTAACCAACCAGAAACCAAGATGGGAGGTAGACATTCTGACGTTCTCACATCATGATGTGATCACGTTTTTGCAGGGGGGAAATGGTCCTGCCCCAACATGGCATGCCAGCCAATCAGGAGAGGCCCGCCATGGTGATTGCGCAGTAGTGGGGATTGTTACATTTCCTGAATGCGAGATAGGCCTAGATGTCTTCAGTGGAAATATGCTGCAGCGGGGAGGTTGAAACCTCAATGAAAAGGTGCAGTTTATTTTCAAACTTGGTTTAATCTAGATTGAATTTCCCCGGGAGGAATCGACCAATGTGGTATTGAAGAGGAATCAGAGACCCTTTATTCTGCTGCACTCACGTTGAAAGGCATGAGAGTTTTCTCTTTGGTCCTTAGGAAGTGCAATCCGTAATTAATTGAGCAAAAAGTGAGTGGATGATTTAGAGAACTCAATATTATTCCAGTTTGCCAAATATATCCACAGTAATTATTATTACAATGGTTATTGCATAAAGGACCGGTAATGATTGATAACATTGTATTACAGAGCCTAAGGTCATAAGGCTGTCATTGTGTGAACAACATAGAGGTAATTCTCTGCACAGTTAGACGTGATACTTTATATATTAAAAATCTGGAAGATTTTATACTGAGAAATCATTGCACTATACTATCCTGATTACAGTTTTCTTTGGTGTATTTGCTTACACTGTAGTCATTCATTGTTTGTTAATCTCCTAGTGTTTTGGCCCAATCTCTATTAAACCATAGAGTTTTGCATGAATGCTAAAGCATTACCAGCAATGCAATGACATCACTTCTGGATTGCTCCAAAAGTGATGTCACTGCATCACATGTGATGTCACTGGGCTCTGATAAGTGTCCTCTATTTGTGATGGTAGTCTTTTTCTACTTTTACGAGCAGCTCTGAATGCTTTTCTGGGCCCCTTTCTGTTCCTGTTCAGCTTTCCACAAGTTAAAAATTATTAAACAAATGGAAGATTTTTGCAGTCTCTGGAGCAACATTCCTTCCAATCAGGGGGTGAAATAGAGTAGATCCTGGGGCAGGGCCTACAAAATCAGCTACCGTATCCTCTGAGATCTTGCATATCATATTGAGACAATACTTCCATTTTACTTAAACTTGTTTTTAAAGTGTAGCTGATGTTGTGATTGCTTTATTTTTTCAGGATGGAGGCCTCCTTGGGACATGTGTGGCTTGCCACACATTTTAAAGTAGGATGTCTGGAACATGGGTGGTGCTACTGAGAGAGAGGATCTGAGGCCCATGAAAAAAATTAAATCCAAATAACACTCCCCAGTTGCTAAAGTCTGAGAATCGCTGAATTAAGGCAACTGTAGTGGTACAAATTCTCTGAAGGAGTTGCTGCAAGTGATAACAAAACTGCAGAGAAGTGAACAGAGAAACAATGAAAACCATATATAGTCACTTGGCACCAATGACATGTACACCACTGGCAATGTGACAGACGTCATGGACAAAGTGAGTGGAACTTGAGGGAGACTGACAGGTCTGTATTCTTTGCAAAGGAACAATGCCCATCTGTCTTTAGAAACATGTTCTTGCACCGTTCTGAAGTGAACATTAGCATGTCCTTGCTTCTTCCTTTAGCTGTCACTGTCCCATAATTAAACCAACTGGGAATAAGAAGTACCTCCAAAAAGAGACCAAGGTAATTTACAATTCAGAGAGTTTCAAAAACAAAGCTAAGTCAGTCCCCAACTCCCTCTGCCAATTTTTGGGCTTTAAAATTACAGGGTGTGTGTGTGTGTGTGTGTGTGCGTGCGAGGCTGTTCCTTAAAATTTCAATATATGACAGATGCATGCTGATCCTGAACTAAAAATCCTCGTTAGCAGCAAGGGCTTTGTCAGGGAAAGAGGCGCTTGAGTCTAATCCTTCCTTTCTTTGAGCAGGCAATTGGCATTGCCAAAATTGGCAGCAGCATCCAGCAATTACCTGTTCATGTTGTCTTTACCTGGCAGTGGGAACTGCATGCACAGCCCCAACAACAAATGGTGAGGATCCATCAAGAAGAATTCTCTTCTACCATTTTCATAGGCAACATCTGGTCCAGAAGGTACTTACTAGACTAGATCATTCACACTAAATACTGGCATGTCTTTGGAAGGAATGGACTGTGCAATGTCATGAAATGCTAGCACAGACTTTGGAGACTCCCAAGAGGGCTGTAATAAGGAATTAATATAGGGTAGATAGGATGCTCTATCACCTTTCCTTTGTCCAGTCCTGTGGGTATCCCTTTGTTGCCCAGAATGCTGCTCTTGCGGGTTTCTGGTCACCTCTCTCTCTCTCCTTTTGATCACTATGGACATATTGTCTACAATCTCTCATCATGCCGCTTTGGATGAATACTAGAGCATTACCAGACAGACAGACAGACAGACAGACAGACAGACAGACAGACAGACAGACAGACAGACAGACTTTACGCTACCTTTCCAATCTAGTATGGCTTTTTCTAACAATAAAAAACATTTATTTATTTTCTAGCAAGCCTAAGTTGGAACATTTTCTTCTAGTAGCCAAACAACACCATTTTCAGGATAAAGTTGACAGTGTGATTGCACATTCTCCAGTGAAAGTCAGAGAAGCGTGTGCCTGATTATCTGGAAGTGTTTTAAAACCTTATTCTTAAGTGCTGCTTCCATCGAAACTATTATTATCTGTAGCGGGAAACATAGCTCTTTGATAAAATAGCATTTATATTGCTCCAAATGCCTAGCATGACTATTATCATGACTTGCCTTTTTGTTCAGTTGTGCCTGCCATTTTCTTTCCCAGGCAGGAATGGGAAAGAAAATGGTGGGCACAAAGGCAAGTTTCGATAATAGGCATCCAGAACAGTATAAATGCTATTTTATCAAAGTGCTATGTTTCCTGGGCTCTTCAGTGTGCAGTGGGTTTCCAGAGGGGTCCCCCAATTTTTTTGTTTACCCACAAAGAACCATACTCTGCCTGCCCTGAAGCTAGCTTGTGGTCTCAATGGGCCTCTGCACCTTTTTCCGGTTCTCTTAACTCTGCCTAACTGCTCTTAAAGGCACAGATCTAATCACACCTATAATTGCAAGAGAAAGGGTGTTGTTAAAGCCCTTTAAATTGCATTTATATTGATATACCTGTGATAGCAAGTACATTGATATTGTAGCCACTTTTCCAGAATAACCCCTGCCCTCCAGAAGAGAGAGGCAAAGCCATTCCCTGGACCACACATTGCTGTAGAAGGAGACCACGTGCTAGATCCACCTCCCTTCTCTCTCTCTCTCTCTCTCTCTCTCTCCCTGCCACAGCTGCAATGAGGAAATTTGTTTTAAAATATAGTCTTGTTTGAAATAAAATTGCAAAAAGTCCTGATCATCAGGTAGGGCGGAAGAAGAGAGGAGGTGGGATGGATTCAAAAAGAGACCCTGCTTGTGTTGTTCCTTTTCAAAAGCCAAAGAGAGAAGCTTGTTTTTAACATAGAAGCTTTTCTGAAAGAAAGTTTTAAAATTGCCATCCTGATCATCAGAGAGGGCAGAAGCAAAGCAGGGGAAGTGGGTGGAGATTCTGCTTGTGCTGTTCCTATCAATGTATCGATACAAGCATTTAGAGAGGGGGGAGGGGGAAGCATGCAAAGCAATGTGAGGGAGTGGAGGGGTGAGACTAGGTGGGCTGGCTGTGGGCGGAGGAAGAGATCCAGAGCAAAGCTGTGCTCACTGGCAACTCTGCTTGCTCTGGCTGCAAAGCAAAATTAAATTCATGCTAGAAGTGGCCTCGCTTGCCACGGGGAGAATAAAAAGAGAAAGCGGGGCTTGAGGAAATACATCCGTTAAAAAAATCTTGTGATGATGCACATCTGCCCCCATCACACAGCAGATGCCTTGTGTGAAATTGGCCATTGTTCTCTCAGGCAAAACTCTGACTAACTAGCACACTGATGTTAAGCGCCTAGCTGTCTGTCCTGCATTGCAACCTAACAGACTCTGAATGCTTTTTAAGAACCCTCCTAAAACTTTGTTTTGTAAAAGGTCACCATATCTGACCTTGCTTCAAAGAGTTGTTTTCCTTTTCATTTTTTGGTTGGTTGGTTTAAGGAGCAACTACCTATCAGCTGCATATTCCAGAACCTATCTAAGGTTAACCTGCAACTATCCTGGAGTCAGAATATCAAAACTTTTTAAGTAGGAAAAAAGTAACTTCACTAAAATTAGTCCTGGCTCTTGTACTGCAAGCTCCCCAAATCCCAGATAAAAAAAAATTAAAAAGACCTTCTCTACAAAGGTTCTGCTTGAAACTCCCTTCCCCCACCAAAACCCTTAAATAAATGAAGAAAAATGAGGGAACAAGGACCTAGTCCACCACAACAAAACACAACAGAGAAGTGAGCACCAGAAAATGAAAGGAAGGGATGGAGGAAAAATCAACATAACGCCCCCCCCTCGAATGAGTCCCCCTCCTCTAGACCCTAAAACCCAGAGAAAGAAACCTAAAGGTAAAACCCTTGAATAAGGGTGAAACACACACACACGCACAAACACACACAAATGAAATACCTGTAACCCCCCTCCCCCTGGCCACACAAGGGCAGAAAAAGACAAAAAGTCTCTGCAACCAACTGACTCAAATGCAGAAGAACTCCCCCCCCCCCAAACCACACTAAACAAGAGAACATCAGACTTTGCAAATATTTTTGGCTATCTTCTACCATCACACACCAGAAGAAGACAGGGGTTTCCAACCAAAATATAAAAAGAATAAAGTAAGCCCTCCAAAAAATGCCCAAGAAAAACAGGTTAAAAACCCACCAACAGAGCCAGCCCCACACACAGGGCCCTAAAAATAAAAAACCCTGAAACAACTTTTAAGAACACAACAGGGGAACAAAAAACAACCAGCCTCAAAGCAATTGAAGGCCCTTTATGTATCCTGATGGTTTGAATATGTTTCTGAGATGAGTCACATACATTCAAAGCACCAGGACACATACAAATGCAACTGCAAATGCCTTGCACTTGGACACTTGCAAATGCACCTCATCCTCTCCCACCTGATGAGGTTTATTCAAATACCATCACTCATTAAATATAAAATATGTATCAAATACAACATTGCAATTTGTTGCAGCTGGGTAGAACTGGAGCTATTTTAGATTATTGGCTCACAGCTTCTCTGATGCAGAGGTACATACTGCGAGTTTCCAAACACAAATAAAATGACCCATGTGCAGCTCTCATCACTAACTGTATAAAAAGGCCTCAGCCGGAAAATATCCTTTTCCTTGCTTGTCGAAGGCATAAAATTAGAACAATACGTGAAAGACATTAAAGTAGAGCAAATCATCATGACAAGCGGGTCTTTGACACACATCTCCAGAGGGCCAGGAAAAGAAAAAATGTACACACAAAACCACTGTTTTATCATTTTGCCCATAGTTGTGCAAGCTAGGGATGTGAACTTAAAACAAATCACAATATTTTTGGATCTGGATTTCCGGAAGTGCATAAATATTGGTATTCAATGATATTTAGGTTTGGGTTTTCTTGGGATTCCAAAATTATTTGCATTCCAAGATTCCATTATTTCCTACAGGGAAAGTTTTTTCAGGGGTCAGGACTGAAGCAGCTGTTTTTCCATCCAAATGATACCAAAATTTTAGTGAGCTAGTTCAGCTTATCCAGTATAGATCCCACCCTCCAACTCAGGTTTCTAGTAAATTGGACCAAGGGATCCAATTCTACCAGCTCCTGAACAAGGTGCCCCCAACCATCCTACTTGCAGGGGTATGGGCTACATAAGGTTTCTAGGTATCCCCTTACAACTAACAGGGGATAGGTGGACTTACCAGCAGTTGGGGAAGTCTATACTGGCATCTCAGCATTATTGCTGGTAATACAGTATTGTGACATCTGGCTCATGCTGAAAGTGACATCATCATGTTTCCAGCAACATGGGGGCCCTCTGGTATTTGCAAAAACTCTATGGGAGTTTTTACCATAGAGTTTTTGCCCAAGTACCAGAGAGTCTTTACATTGTTGGTGACGTGATGACATTGCTGTGTTGCCAGCAATGACATTTAGCTACTGATGTAGCTCTCTCCCATGGCTGGCTAGTCTCCTCATCAGCCAGTTGATTGGCATGAGGGGACAGAGCCTGGGGGTGGGGGATTCCCCTCCCACAGTGAGCTGATGGCAACCCTAGGACTGGAAGGAGAAAACCTGTTAAGTATGCATAGATGTGTAAGCCCTAGTCCTGAGCAGCCCAATCTCATAAACAAAGCAAGGTCAGTCCAGGTTAGAACTTGCATGAAGGAACCACCAAGGAAGTCCAAGGTTATTACACAGACTCAGGCAATTGCAAACCATCTATGTTTTTCTCTTGTCTTGAAAACTCTATGGGGACTCCATAAATTGGCTGTGATTTTTCACCACCATGAATTTTGTTGGATAATCTCGTAGTGGAGATTATGCCAGTTCACATTGAGCAGAGTGCTCTGGAGGCTGGAGTGCAGCAAGGCCTTACCTTACATGTGCATGTGTGCAGATCACATATGCATGTAAGCTTGCACAAAAGAAGGTCGGAGTCATTCTAGTTTCTAATCTAATAAAAGGAGTATTTATTAGTGAACTCCATTCTGGATAGAAAGGTAGGTAGATAGGTTCATTAATCTATCCTAATCTAGCTGGATGGAGACGGATGCCTGGAGCACCCATCCTCCCTCTAGGCATGGTGAAGTAAGATGGAGAAGAGTGCAAGAAGGCAGAAGGAAGTATCTGAGAGTATCAGTCTAACATCAAAGGGATAGAGCCAGCATGATAGAGTAAAGGTGTCAATCCCTAGGTCCCTATCTAGCCTCTGGCTATCTAGTAAAACCCCCTATGTGGGTCAAGGCAGGAAACAGCATGAAGTCCTTCTCTGCCAATGTTACATGTGCATGTAAAAATTAATGGGGCATAATTTAAGAAAACCGAAGCTCTGTGTTGGTAGGTGACTCTTTCATGTTCATCGGTGAATCATTCCTAAATTAATATCTTGATAACTTTAAAAAGTAGGGATTTGCTACCTTTTTTTAAGGGGAGTATAATCTAATTAGCATTTTAATAATACAGGAAGAAAATGAAGGTTAACTAGCATTAACTATTTTTAGTTAATGTCTTCCTGTCCTTCACCCATGGCAAAATAATTAATTTCATGTATCATTCCAAATTCTATCCAGAATTGGCTCAGTAATTATGAGCTTTTTTTTGTTGAGCATTCAGAAAAAAACACCAATAGTTTTTCAAGAGTTCTATTTTGGTTCATGATCTTTACATAAGCATGCTAATAGTTCTGTGCACATCTGTCTGTACTGGCTAGAAATTGAAATTTCTGCTACCAAACATGGTGAAGGGCCACCTGGAAACTTCCCTTCCTTGCCAGACACACACCCTAAATTACAAGAGTAGGAGAGATAGTGGGACATCAAACCATCGAATAAAATGTTTCCAGGGAAGTTTTAAAAATGGTTGATTTCTCTCTAGAATGGAAAGGAAATAGTGAACTTTCACCAAAATAGGTTTATTTCTTGATTATTAGAATAAATATCCAGAATATTTCAAAATAGAATTATTTTTCAGGGATGTAACCAAAATGTCTGTTTGAAGAAATGTACCATATAATATTAAATTTATTTGAAAATAAAAATGTTGATTGGCCCAAAGAGAGAAGACAAACAAAATGTTGATGTGTTAGATAGATTGGCCGCATAGTTCACAAGACGCTATGAGACATTGTTTTGTGAAGGGTTTAATATTAAAGAACTTTTGCATTTCTGCCTTCAAGACAGCTGTTGTTGGATATCTAACCTTCTGACTGTTGACTGGAATCTCACATAATAAAATTTTACATTCTAAACCAGAAAAGAATTTTCATAAGGACTTGGGTTCAATTTGGAATCCTCCTGAGCATTACAAAGTGGATACATTAGTATGAGATTTGGCAACAAAACTAATTTTAAGTCATGTTTTAAGCTACAAGAGACTTTGAGTAATTTTATTTTTAATAGTTGTGTTCTGTAAGCCCTGGGTACAGAATAGAACTTGTTTGCTTGGGTTGGTTCTGGTGAAATATGTTTTCTTTTCTGTAACACTATTGTACCTCAGACTCTCCACATATATCTCTGCCACCCCAAAATTGTAGTTGCCAAGGAAACCATCCCAGTTGAAAATGGTACAATTAATTTAGTTTCAATTTAAGAAAAATTCCAAGCGTTCATAAGTTGTATACTGCTAAAGACATAGGCAGTGGCCCTTATGCCGAGAATTCAAGTGTGGCTTTAGCTAGGGCGGAAATCCAGATTAAAATATCCTGAAGTGATTTTACGGGAGAGTTTAGGTTTGCTTTTCAACCTAGGTAAGTGATCAGGTTGTAAAAGAGGGATGTCATTGTGACAGACTGCGCAGAAAAACAAAGTTTTAAAAGGTGCAAGTCAATCAGTGGAACAAGGTGCTATCACAACTAAGTGAGGGAAAACTTCCTTGGAACGGAAAAGTTTCCTGATTGGGAAAGCTGACCTGTGCTTTAATTGATGGAGCAACCAGGAGGAGGTATCTTTCTGAGAGGAAAAGTTTTCAGAGCTTTTGGGCCCCTTCCACATGGGCCTATGCAGCGGCAGCACCTGCATATATGATGCCAGTGGAGCCCCAGGATTGTTCGCATGCTCCCATGCGGGTGGTCCCAGAGCTGCTGCAGCCCACGGAGGTGCTTTTGCATGGAGGTGCCTCCATTGTAAACTTAACTTCTCTTCCCTGCGCAATTCCGCATGGACAAGGGGATATGCCCCCATGGCTGTGGCAACGCCCAGGCGTTGGAGGGCAGGAGGCATGTCCCCTCATCCCTGCAGAGTTGTGCATGGAAGAGAAGGTATGTTGGCAAACAAAATGGAGGTGCTGAAAAGCAGCACCTCTGACCCTGGGCCATTCGCTCAGCACCCGGTTCAAAATGCTGTTTTTGAAAAGTCTTGATCATAGAGTGAGTTTTAAAAACAGCATTTCCCGGTCGGTTGTGTGTGTGTGTGTGGGGGGGGGGAAGCATGGTGCTGCCTTGTTGCAGAGGCAGAAGCCATGCAAACTGCACCCCAGAACTGTGTTTTTACCATTCCAGGGGCACTGTTTTTGGCCCGTATGGAGTGGACCTTGGATTTGGATGCCTGTGAGTTAACATTAAGTCCCTTAACTGCTGGTGTTAAATATCTACTCTGAGGGAATTTCAGTCAAGGAGTAGATCTGACTGAAAATATATTGAGTTCAGTGTGAGCTGAAAGCAGGCAATACACAGATGGGAATAAAACTGGGAGTTTTATTTAGTGGTCAAAGCTGAAGGTGAAAGAGCAGTGGGACATTCCACAGGTGACCATAAATAAAAGAAAAGGTAATATGTCTTCTGGGTACTGAAGAGTTCCTAAGCCAGTTAGAGTGGGAAGTATAATCACAGGTGGATTCCCAGTCTGGAGTATCAGTGTTCTGCTATAGTGACCTCAGGAAGAAGATTTATGGTAGCTAACAGTGTCAAGGGTGCATGTGTACTGTGTGAAAGGGTGCAAGTCTATTAGAATCCAAAGTCATCATCAATCCATTAGGCAGTAGCATCTAACTAAACCATCTAAAATGAAGGAATCTCTCATAACACCTAAGCAACTGTGAAAGTTATAAAACTTAAAGTAAAGAACCTTTCATGACATCTAAGCAACTGAAGAAACTTACAAAGTTTGATTAAGAACTGTGCCTGTGCCAAATACTGATGTTTGCGTATAGTTATCTCCTGCCTGATTTCCATCCATTTGAAATATCTCCTGATTCCATCTAGTTTGTTCAGTAAATTTTACTTTTGTTTGATGAACCTGCCTCAGTTCTCTGCTGCCATGAAAAGGGGGAATTTGCCATAAGGAAAAAACAGGC
This sequence comes from Sphaerodactylus townsendi, assembly GCF_021028975.2. Classification (NCBI taxonomy): domain Eukaryota; kingdom Metazoa; phylum Chordata; class Lepidosauria; order Squamata; family Sphaerodactylidae; genus Sphaerodactylus; species Sphaerodactylus townsendi. The sequence goes on from NC_059425.1 coordinate 72,144,933, forward strand.
TACCTTCACATTTCTGGAGTTCTTAGGGCTCAGCAGATAAGTTTTAAAGACCTTATAAACTACCATCAAAAGAGCTCAGTGTTAGAAAAGTCAAGAAAACTTGCCCAGAATAGTTAGGAGATTGCCTAAGCTTGCCACAAATAGTTAGGAGGGTCCTGCCACAAAAGTTATCATCTCTGAGAATTACATCTTCTCTCTCTGGGACACCAATCAGAGCACAAGTCAGCTTACCCAGTAAGGTGCTTTTCCATTTCTAGGAAGTTTTTCATTGCTCTGTAGTTGATAGCACTTTATTTTATTGACTGATTTGCACCTTTTAAACCTCTATTTTTTCTGTGCAATCCATCACAGGCATCCAGGAATTTTGCCACCCCAAGCAAGGTACAATTTAGCTTCCCCTCCTCTGCAGTTACCCACAACTGGATCTGCCTGGCCCTTGCCCCACTCTGGCACAAAAGTCATGCCAGAGGTGCTCTTGTTTTCTGCAGGGGAAGCAAGAAACACAGGCGGGGCAAGAGGAAGCATGCTGAGACAAGGAATCTTGCCCTGACATGCTTCCCCTCTCGGCATTTTACAGGGAGGAAGCAAGTTGGGATGAGATTTTTTGCCCCAACATGCTTCCACTCCCGGCATGCCAGAGAGGAAGTGCAAGGGGACAAGAGTTCTAGCCCTGGCATGCTCCATCTGGCAGCATGCAACAGCTGGCAGCTCTGAGTAATCAGCCTCTGAGTCTCAAAACAATTGAATCCAGGCAATTTTAGAAAAATAGTGCTTTAGGAAGTCTGAGTTCTATTTTTCAGAAGGGAACTCCTGAATTCTTGAAAAGGAATTACCTGTATATACTCGTGTATAAGTCGACCCGCATATAAGTCGAGGCACCTAATTTTATCGCAAAAAAACTGGGAAAACTTATTGTATAAGTCTATGGTGGGAAATGCAGCAACGACTGGTAAATTTCAAAAATAAATTTTTTGCTTTGCAACCACATTTTTGCACCATTATGGTGCCATCTGTGCTTTGCAACCATGTTTTTGCAACACTATAGCACCACAGTGCATAGAATCCATGATTGTTGTGCTCTGATCTGTGCCTAGAAACGTGTCCTGTGATATGATGGTGATTTTTGGGTGACCTAGTGCAAAAATAATGAGAATCCATGAGAATCTGTGCTTTGCAACCAGTTTGCTTCCCACACCCATAGCGTTTTGCTGGCCTCCTGGCTAGGCCTGTTGTCAGTCCTGTGCCGTGTCTCCCCTTGCCATCCCCAAATGCTGCACTTCTCACTCCCCTCACCTTCCTCGAAGCTGCAGCTACTTCATATCCCCATCAAGCTCCGAGCACGTGGCCATGCCCAGGCCCCGTGGCTCTGGGAAAGGAGGGACAGAGGTGACATGGCCCCACTGCACTGTGGGCCAGCGACCTCCAAAGGAAAGGCACGGAGGGGGAGGCAGGGGCGTAATGAGGCAGCCCTGGGCAAACTGTAGCCCTGGGCAAAACCTGAGTTGGATGCCCCCCCCCCATGGGCAGCCACTCCACCACGACCAAATTTTTTTTTGCACCAGGACATTGGTGCCTGCAGGGGGTGCATTTTTAGACATATCAGCACCACAGATTTCCAGCATATCATCAGGGAGACTGTCATATGCTGCTCCCCCCAAGTCTGGTGAGGGTTTGGTTCAAAGAGGAGTCCAAAGTTATGGACTCTCTCCAGAAGTTGGGGTGCTCCCATCCCCCCATTGTTTCCAATGGGAGGTAATAGGAGATGGGGGGCTACAGTTTTGAGGGTCCATAACTTTGGCCCCCCTGAACCAAATTGCACCAAACCTGGGGAGTATCATCAGGGCAGTCTCCTGATGAGACCCTGAAAGTTTTGAGACTGTGCCTTCAGAAATGTCCCACCCCAGCCTGCAACCCCCCATGGACAGCAATACAGAAAACTCAATGCAGAACAAAGATTCTTGGGGAAGAATTTCTGGGATGCCTTCCTGCATGGGGGGCGCATTTTTTGAATTGGAGTCCCGGTGCACCAGAATTTCCAGGGGTATCATCTGGAAACTGTCCTTATATGGGTAGCCTCCAAAGTTTTGGTGCAGTTTGGTTCAGGGGGCCCAGAAGTTATGCGACCCTCAAAGGGGGTGCCCCATCCCCCCATTCTTTGCTTAAGCGAGATGGAGGCTACTCCTTTGAGAGGGGTCCATAACTTTGGACCCTTGAACCAAATGCACCAAACAGAGGGTGCCGTCATCTTCCATATGATACCCTGAAATTTTTTGGTGCCGATACATTAAAAATGCACCCCCTGCAGGAACATCCTAGAAATTTTCCCAAGAATCTTTGTTCTGCATTGAGTTTTCTGCATTGCTGTCAATGGGGGTTGCAGGCTGTGAGGGGGGGCACATTTCTGAAGGCACAGTCCTCAATCCTTTCAGAGGTGCTCGATCAGGAAGAACTTTGTCCTAATGATACCCCCAGGTTTCGAACCAGTGACCGCAGTTTGGTTTAGGGGGGCCAAAGTTATGGACCCTCAAAACTGTAGCCCCCATCTCCTATTACCTCCCATTGGAAACAATTGGGGATAGGGGCACCCCATTTGGGGGTCCATAACTTTGGACTCCCTGAATCAAACCTCACCAAACTTAGGGGGTAACATAAGGACAGTCTCCTGATGATACGCTGAAATTTTGGTGCCGCTAGCCTAAAAACTGCGCCCCCTGCAGGCCAAAAATGGAAAACCACTAAAATACCCCAAAACGAACCCAGCATTTTGATGCCCTCCACGAGGTGATGCCCTGGGCAGCTGCCCACCTGCCCAATGGGCATTACGTCAGTGGGGGGAGGGCAGGAATTGGGTGGCTAAAGGGGTAGTGAGATGTGGGCATGCGTCCTGGGAGCCTTCTCCTCTTCTCATAAACCAAAAAAAGATGGGGAAAAGGCACGAGCGTTGCTATTGGGTGCAGGTGGGGGCGCACGAGGGCCTGCCTGGGGGTCCCATCATTGCCCTCTGTCCTGTGGGGCTGCAGACCTGGTGCACGGCCTGCCTGGCCCAGCGACTATGCTGGACACATGGCGGCAGTGGCTGGAACTCCGGCTGCAGTACCCTGCAGGGTGGAGGTGCTGGACTTGCTCCTGGCATGCTACTGGGCCATGGGGTGCATTGCCGGCTGTGTGGTTGGCCTGGCAGATGGGCAGGCTGCTGAGAAGGGTTGACAGGACCCCTCCCCCAAAAGGCCTGGACAGAAACAGCCCCACAGCCTCATGGAGTGCCCAGGCAGGGGCCCCAGCGGAAGAGGGGACGCAAGTTCAGAAAGGGCGCAATTTCGGTTCTTGCCTCAGGTGTAATTTCCTGTAGGTGTGCCCCTGCTTGGGCTCCTTCTGATTTTTAGAATTACAGCTTCCTCATTATAGCAAAGTACAAGATTAGAACATGGGAACTACAAGGCCCTTTCCATCCATAAGGGAAAGCTAAGTCTGAGCTAGTCTCTCTTTACAAATGCAACCACCCTTTTCTAATTCTTTTCTTCTGTTCCCAAAGGACTTTAGGGTTCTGATCGGGCTTTTCTGGAAGCAAAGCCAGACTGAGAAAGTTTCAAAAACTTGCTAGCAATGTGGAGAGCTGTTCAGGTCAGAGTGATGATGCCCAAGAGAAGACATTTTTGTGCCAATTTGGGAAGCAATGGGTAGACATGAACTACTCATGAGCAATGGATTAGCCTGTCTGAAGGGCTCTGTGAGAGCAGATTATGAGGATAGGGTGCTCTGCAAAAATGCATGTGATTGTCATAATATTTAACATGCATAGTTACTCCTATAACATTGAGCATGGATGCATCACAGAAAATTCTAACTATGATTGTATACCAGTGTTGGGGATGGTACTTTTTGAAATCCCATGTCAATAGCAACAAAAATGGACTTAGTGTGAAGTTGCTCTCAGCAGGAACAGAATATGGCTTATTTGCTGCAGTGGGAGTAGAATAATGTGTATTCCAAAGATCTGCTTGTTACATGACCTAACCAGTTACATGGACTGCTGATTGCAAAAGGAATCACGAATGAAATATGAGCCTGTTTTGCTAAGTAATGTGGCAATAAAAGAGATTAGCAGCTCTGCCTGAGTTTTATTGGCAAGCTAGTATCCAGCTTTTCCTTGAAGGTGAGAGATAAATGGGAATACAACTGGTGAGATGTTATTTGCCCACAACCTGTTGTTCAAAGGAGTGGGTTACAGTATATGTTAAATTGGCAGCTCTGAGGGAGTCTGCTTGTGGGATGATATCCTCATTGTTGTTTCTTTCTTGTACAGCATTCTCTCATGGGAATTCTCTAAGTGAAGCCACAGAAATTTTATGGATGCTTTCCTTGCTTTCATACATTCTTTATAATGCCACAGACACTAATTTATTGCTTAACTACGTGTGCAGCACTAGATTTAAAATTTGTCTTGCAGAGACCATTAATTCCTTGTTTGCTTCAAAATCTAAATATTCCTTTTTAAATGCAATGTTTCTAGTTCACATTGTCCCAAGTAAAAAAAATTGTTGAATAAATTCATAGTAGAGATAACGAAACATGAAAAAGTACTGCTTGCATCTAATAGTGCTTGTCACCTTTTGATACAGATGTACACTTGTCCTGATAAGCATATAGTCAGTCTTGAGAGACAGATTTTGCCTTTATATTGACATCTTTTACCTGCTCTGAAGATATTGAATAGAGTTAACTTTTACATAATTAGTATAATTTGAGTCATTTATGTCAGTTGTTGGTATAATTTGTGTCATTTGTTCTGCTGTTGGTAAATTTACAAGATCCATGAGTTGCTCTTGAATATTGCTCTCTCTTGGAATATGGGAGTGGCACGTTTTCTCTTAGCATTCAGCCACGTAATTGTGGTGGTCTGCATGCTAAACTGTAGACTAAATGATGGATTTTCCTCAATTCTTCAAGTTATTTCCAAGGATCTCTCCAATTCACTGGAGCCTCAATATCTGTAAATATTTCTTTTCCCAAGAGAAGATATTGCCCATGCTGCATTATCTATGAAAAACTCATCTCTAAACCCTATTTGTAGCACCATTAACTAAAGAACTGGTCTGAATGCTCCATTTGCCTTTGAAATAAAGAGTAAGTAGTTGTTCTGGGCTGAAATCCTTATCATTTCATGTTGCTTTCCTCATTATGAGAGGGACATAAGGGTCCCCAATCATTATTTCTGACTCTGTCATTACCAAAGGCATGGAAAGCCATGTTTTCACTCCATTAGCCTTCAGAAATAAAAAGAATGATTGCTTAAGTCTAGAATAATTATTTCAACCAGCTTCCCTCAGCAGTTCAGCGTGGAGCAGGCTGAGTCCCAAATCCAGGTTGACAAATTAATTTCTATTATTTATATTTTGTTGAAAACCTACCATGCTCAAGACTCATTTAGCAATACAAATGGCTTTATTTGTGGGTTTATGTGCTTCTCCAGTCACACATGACAAACAACAAGAAGCTTATCATTTTCCCCATGAAACCTGTCAAAGTTCCTATGATTTATTCCAGGATGGGTACATAAAACTGGAGTGCCTGCAGCTGTGTAGTTTTGCTGTGTACATGTTTACAGGTTTAGGACAGCTGGTATTTTTCTCAAGCAATCTCTGGCAGTGGCTTAGATGCCATCACCTATAGCAGTTGTGGCGAACCTATGGCACTCCAGATGTTCATGAACTACAATTCCCATCAGCCCCTGCCAGCATGGTCAATTGGCCATGCTGACAGGGACTGATGGAAATTGTAGCCCATGAACATCTGGAGTGCCATAGGTTCGCCACTACGGACCTATAGTGTTATTCTCAATGGCCTGCTAGTAGACCCTTACCTCAGAGTAGTCTGGGGCCAAGGCTTACCCAAGCCTGTAGCCCAACATTTTGGGGGAGTGCCTAGGCCCTAAGCTGGGAGAGGGGATATAAAGGCAAAAACCTTATGTCTAATATGTTTCTTTAATTTATTACAGAAATCAGTCAATGAAAAGGCTAATAAACAAGCACTAAGTGTTTATGTGCCTACATAGTAATTCTGCACTAAGAATAATGGGGGAGGGGTATAATTTTTACCCACTTGTAGTGCCATCCTAAGCAGCACTATACCCTTCTAATCACATTGATCTGAATGGATTTAGGAAGGTATAACTCTGCTTATGATGGCACTGAAGGTAGAAGGTTGACCACACATTTCCTGCACATTATCCCTGTTATGGATTATAAGCTGGTGTTTGCCCACATGGCTCATAACCACCAGGTAACTTTGTTATAACCACAAAGACACAACAGGGTAAAATTTTGAACTTAACCAACTGCAGGCAAGTGTTAAGTTCCAAAGACAATTGATACATTTGTAATGGAGAATTCAAAACACTGGCAGAGCTGATCATTTAAGAAAGTGGGGCAGTTTAGCTGTAGACTGCAGGTCAGCAATTCTGAGGCACCATCACTAGGCTCTTGCTTTAGATTATAGTGATCTTTGGGAAGGAGGTTTAATGCTCCAAGATGGGATTGAGGATGGTCACAAAAGAATATAAAACTACACAATTGCTATCTACGATTGTCTACATTCTTTTGCTGGGAGCCCTGGATAACTCATTTCCAAAGCAGCCAGGCTGAAACTTAGATGCACTGTAATTAATAAATGCACTAATGGAGTCTTCATTGCACTATTAGGGTCTTTTAAAATTTACTCTGGGAAACCTTTCAACACCATTAAATACACCTTTGTCACATGATGAAGTGCCCTTCATAATATACTCATTAACATTCATAGTGTAATTCAAACCCATCCATTAACAGCTGGCAAGCAAGATCACCCCTCCCCCCCAATACTGAGGAAGCTCTTTTTCTGGCCAAGGGCATACTTCCCAATTGTGCCTGTTAGGAAATAGTTGGATGATTCTTAATGGGAACATCTGTTAGGTTTCTTTGCAAAATTTTAATTTGTTATGAAGGCCAGTGAAACCCATGGGGAGTTGAGAGATACTTCAGAATGAAGACATGATCCCTTGAGAACCACCTTGCATAGGCCCCCTCTAAAATAAATGGAAACTGCGCAAGAGGAAGTTGGAACAGTTTTGGCACACTAGAAGGCATTTTCAATGACAACTGCTCCCCAGTCTTGGACCTGTGAGATGGCAAACTAACAATGGAATCTTATGCACATTTATGGGAATTAAGTCCCATTTTATTCAGTGGGGCTTATTCCAGATACGTATTTGTAGGATTGCAGCCTAAACCTCGCATCAGATTTAGGTCTTTCTGAGTCATGGTATTAAGCAACTGAGAGTGAGGCATAGCTCCACTTTTGCTTCAACCAAAAAGCAAGACTGTCTCATTTGAAAGGTGTTAGAGTTGCAGCTGAATAACTTGCTGTGGCTATTGCTGTTTTAAAAAAAAGTATTTACTGATCCAGTTGGTGACCCTAAAGTTGCCTCTTTAGAATGGAATTTAGGATCATAGGCTATATTCTCATCAATTTCCTCCTTTTAAAGAACTGTAGTGGCATTCACAGAAGATTGTAATCTCAAGAAATTAACATGGTACATGCAATGTTTCTCTACTTCACCCCTCCCCCAATCATATGGCCTTTACCAGCCAGGACTGAGCATCCTCTTCCTGCCTTATTTTTTTGCCCTTATTATATTGTATTAGGATTGGTTGATTTTTTTGTCTGTACTTTCTTGTGATTAGAAAGGAGGATGGCATCTTTATCCATGTTGGATGCTTGCCACTTCTGATTAGGTAGCCTGGGAGAATCTGAAATTTGCTGTTGCCAAGGCCAGTAGAAGCACATTATTTAAAGCCTGGGGAATGCTCTGAGATTTGAATCTCAGCCCAAACTGACACTGCAGAGCAGTGCTGTGTAGCTTGCTGGGGATGGTTGTTCTTTTACTGTTGTTCTTCAGGGATTCCAGACAGCTGAAAGGATATAACCTTATTATTATCCTGTACTGACTCTTCTGTAGGTGTGATTTTCTTTTGTAGAATACCTTAGACTATCCAAATAAATATATTTTTCTCCACAAAGTGTGTTCATTGTTTCGTTATCCTGAGAGGAAAAGAACTATTGCCTCTTGGCAACACAAGAGCCCACTGAGACTGAGGATCATTCCAAAGACTACTTCAAGATCTCATTATCTAGGCTAGTATTTAGCTGCTGAGGTGAACAGAGTTTTCGTCAAATGGTAGCCAATTTTTAACATTGCCCTACTTCATTATTTTATGAAAATTTTGTTTGGCTTCTTGGGACTTGGGGACAGTGTGGGTTTGTTCATAAGGTAGCACTTCATCTTCTATAGCCATTTTTGTCCTCCAAGAATTCATGATGGAGGAATGCTTTTCTCTCTTGTGTTTTTTTGGGAGCAGCAGTGGCGTAGGAGGTTAAGAGCTCATGCATCTAATCTGGAGGAACTGGGTTTGATTCCCAGCTCTGCCTCCTGTGGAGCTGTGGAGGCTTATCTGGGGAATTCAGATTAGCCTGTGCACTCCCACACACGCCAGCTGGGTGACCTTGGGCTAGTCACAGCTTCTCGGAGCTCTCTCAGCCCCACCTACCTCACAGGGTGTTTGTTGTGAGGGGGGAAGGGCAAGGAGATTGTAAGCCCCTTTGAGTCTCCTGCAGGAGAGAAAGGGGGGATAGAAATCCAAACTCTTCTTCTTCTTCTTCTTTTTCCTTAAGTGTGCACAGTATAAACATTAACGAAAACATATTTGTGACAGGATCTTGTACATTTTGCTTTATCAGTTCTGTTAGCAGTGATGCAATATCAACAACAACAACAAAATTCTGAACAGAGGGCACATCAAACATCTTTAAATGTTCAGTTCTTGAGAAATTGCAAGTCTTTCTTTAATTTTAACCAGTTCTTTTTACACAATCATCTTCAGTAAAAGCTCTGACCTTTTTGCTCCTTGCCATGCCTTCAAAGTCATCTCTTGACCACTCCAAGACAAATGAAAAGTCTAAAATTAGAACCACCAACAGACACTGACAAAGGTGTTCTAGAAAAGCCTGACCTAAGGAGCACAGGCAACAGGGGAAATTAAGGTTCTTAAATTCTATTGTTGGAGTCTAATGTAATCGAGTGGACAAGAAACATAATATTATGGTTAGCTTTTATCATTACTAAATGGGTTAGCTCTTATACCAGCTCTTATACCATCTAAAATGCCTTGTAAAAATATAAACCTTCTTTCTTTTGAAATCCTAGGAGAGATAATTTCTTGTAATATTCAAAGTGCTCTAAAATGTCATGTGTCTTAAAACCCCTAGATGCAATTAGGATCTGCTTGTGTCTTTAATGTATATCATTTTTATCACTCTTAAGATGCTCAGGGCAGGATCAGTGGTGTTATTTCAACCTATTGTTGTGTTATGGGATGTGATAGGCTCACACCACATAATCATGAGACCAAATTGGCATTGTTTTAGGAGCAGACACTCCGGAGGATTCCTTACTCTGGCACCTGAGTGGGACAACTACTAACCTTTCTGGTCTCCCACAAGGCAATGCAGTCCCTTGCTTTGAAAAATGAAAGACAAACATAAGGAGCAAAAGGGGAAAGTCATGGGCAGACTAAAATTAAATGAACTATCTCCCCACCTTGGAAAATCAGTCTTAACCCCACATTGGGCATGAACTGTGTCAGCTGTCTTCCCAGTGAGACTGTGACTACTCTGATGTGGTAGACATTTCCCAGGTTCCTAGTTCTGGAACTAGGGTTCTAGTTCTGGAGCTGTGCTCTGGCTTCTTCAATTCTTCCTCTCCAATTCAGAGGCCTGGTAGATGCTGGTCTGCTTTGGTTTTGGAGGTCTTGAGAACTTTGTTCTGTCCAGAAACAGAAGAGGCGACCTTTATACTGTCTGTTGCTGCCCTCTTCTTCCTCCTAGCTTCCCCATATGCTTTGGGTTCCTTTTTTTCTCTGTCTCCTAGGCTCTCCATTGGACCCACTGTATGTCATTGTGGGAAATAGGGTTTCTAGTTCTGGGTTGGGAAATTTCTGGAGATTTAGGAATGGAAGCTGAGGAGGGCAGAGTTGAGGAGAGGAGGGAGCTTAGCAGGAATGCGATGCCATAGGGTTCTACAGTCTATGGAAGCTGCCATTTTTTCTAGGAAAACTTCTTGAAGTAGCATGGAGATTTGTTGGGAGAACTCCAGCCTCAACCTGGAGGTTAGTAGCCCTAGTGGTAAGCTGCCCACCAAAGCTAATCCAAACTGGCATTTTTATTTACTCTATTTCTTTACAGAATTTTGATCCTATGTTTCTGCCTTTTTTCAAGAGACGCAGCTAACAGTTTAAAAAACATAGAGGAAAAAATTATACTATAAAACCATTACAGTCAATCCCCTGCACTAACGTATAGCATTAAACTAATTTTTAAAAGAGTTTTAAGAAAAGAGTTAAAATATATGCAAAACACAAAAACATTGGTTAGGAAGAAGGGGTCATTGACGGAATACTAAATGAAACAAAAATGTCTTCACCCGCTGGCAGAAGACAACCGAAGAGGGCTGATGAATCTTCCTAGGGAGAAAGTTTCAGTGCTTGGGTGCCATGACTGAGAAGTTCTTCTCCTGGATTGCCATCTGCCTGATCTCAGGAAGTTGGGGCACCTGAAGCAGGGCCTCTGAAGATGACTTTAGGGGTCAGGTAGGTTCATAAGAGATTAGACAGTCCTTCAGGTATGCTGTTCCCAAATCACATAGGGCTTCGGAGGTCAAAATTCGCACCTTGAATAATGCCTGGAAACAAATTGGAAACTGGGGTAGGCAGACCAAGGCTGATTTTTTCCTGGCCAAAATGCCCCATGGTAGATCCGGAACGTGACTGCTGCAGCACTTTTTGCCCTGCTTTTGACTCTTTACTGCTCCCCAGTTCTTCCTGAGGTTAGAGGCAGGGCTGACGCATTATGCCCCAACTGTTTCTTCACAAGCCCGGTGCTTTTCCATTTGCACCATGAGCTCTTCCACAATGTCTTCCACATATGTGTGGACAACCTCCGTTTCCCACATTCTGATGGGCTGAATCTCCCCCCCCCTTCCCCCCACTTGCTTTCACTATTTTAGTTTTGAATGACTCTGAACACAAAACAGGCACCGTGAATCGGTGCCCTCGCCCCACTGTCTAAAATCCTTGTGTGGGCGAGGGAATCACCATCCTACACACCCCTCTGTCTAAAATTGAAATCTAAAATCCTTGCACATGCAAGAGAATCTCCCCCCTCCCATTCGTGGCACCTGCACATGCCGCTTTTCTGTCTAAAAATCAAGGTTTCTCCCTGTGTTTTTTTCCCACTGCAAGGGTGGCAAGTTGATTCTCAGCGCCGGTCCATTGGTGTGATGGGTCAGAGCGACGAGGCAGGAAAAATGGGTCCCAGTTCTGCTGCCAAGTTGTTTTGCACGTCAGCAGAAGCCACCGGAGCAACATAGGGGCATTTCAAAAGAACATCAATCTTTGCAGTTCTGGAAACTTGTGGAGCAAAGCCAATGCTGTGGAGCTGCGCCGGGGCAACAACGTGGCAGACACACTGCAGCACTGGGAGCCATGAAGGACTCCCAGCTGCCCTGGACTATTCTCCGTGCTAACAATGGGGCATTTTTACCGAGAAAAATTGGCTCAAGGCAGGTGATATGGTCCCCGGGACCCACTCCAGCAAACATAATGGATACAACATTTTGTACCAACTGAAGTTTCTGATGACTTTTTCCACAGATATGGTGGACAAGATTATTTTTTGTGATGTAATTGAGTGGATTTGCTGTCAGGCAAGCCATTCTTTTAGTTTGCTAGCTGGCCTGGGACAGTGCATCTTGTCAATGCTGATCCGTTCAAGGCCATCAGCTGATTGATGTGCCACTTTTACAGAAACCAGGTCACCAAACTTAACATTTCTTTGACATGAAACAGAAACAAACCATATGAAGATAACAAAACTAGTCATGGGATTACCTGTGAGTGCTTTCTAGCATCTGAAATCCCAAAGTGACTGGATCTGCTGTTAGGTGTGCCAAATCACACAATTAGAACAGCCCCCCCCCCCTTAATTCACTTTATCTTGCTTATTTTCATGTCTTGGGTCTGGAGGATTCTTTGAGGATACCCCATCTCCTCCAAACCACCAGCAGAAATATGCAGGCTCTGTCTTGAGTCCAGGTTCTTTTTTCTCTTACCTTGTTTCTTTCTCGGCCTTCGTCAGCAACTTTTGTACCTTTGACTTTTCCTCAGTTTCTCTCTCCTTCCTTGTCTAACCTTTCCCACCATGTTAACCAAATTAGTGGGGTCTGTCCCATTTTAGGTTAAAGAAATAGTTTGGACCTTGCATTGCAAGAGAGCGGGTAATTGGGATCTTTTCCATTTATGTTTTACAGAGGGTTTTCCCTTTAAAAAGCCACAGGAAACCAGAATTTAAATGCAGTTTAACTATTTTATTAAAGAACAAAAATAATGAAAGGTACACAGGGGGTTTAGCTTGTGTACAGAGTTTCAAGAAGCCTAGGATATAGATTGAGGTGAAGGATAGATGGGAATAATAAAGGTCATTGCAGGGAGGGTAATATTCCAGAAGAAAGGTCTGTGGAGGCAGAGTCAGAGAGAGAGAGAGAGAGGCCGCTTCTGCACTTACGGGCGACAATGGGGGTTGAGTTGGCGTATTCCACGCCCGACCAACCCCCCTGGGACCGTTCGCATGAACGGTCCCAGAAAGAGCCGGGAAGACAGCGCCGCGGAGCTCCGTCACCCGGCCGACCTACCGTGTCCATGTCCGTCCGGTGTGTCGCCAAGGCCTGGGGACACGCCCCCCTTGCCCTGCGTGAGTGCTCCGGCATCGCAGGGCAGGGGTGTGTGTCCCCAGGCCTCGGCAACACGCCGGATGGCCACAGTAGGTAAAGGGCGGAAGGGGGGGAGGGCGCCTTGGAGCCGCTGCCGTTCGCACGGCAGCGGCTCCAAGCCGCCGTTTCCCATAAACCTTGCTTCCCAAGTGAGGTTGGGAAACGGCGGCTGCACCCCCTGTGCGAATGGCTACCTGGGGACGGTGTTTTTGCCGTCCCCAGGGCGCCATAATCTGCCCGTGCGGAAAGGGCCAGAGAGAGAGAGAGAGAGAGAGAGAGAGAGAGAGAGTATCAAAGTCCAGACTTAAGATGTGGCATTAATCTGAGACTGAACTGTCTATGACACAAACAAAGAAATGACTGGTAGGGCACATCTCAGAAACTGTCTTGCCATAGACTTGAATGTCAACAACCATGTCAATTTAATCCACCCTAGGCCTAGTAGGAACTTCCATGACCTCAAATGGTGACAGGTGTCTGCTCCATTGCTCCAAGATAATCCATATTGTCTTTGCAGTCAGTTCCTCATGGGATCATCTGGCAGCATTCTCAGCTCAGTACTATTTGTCATCTACAAATGAGGGTTTCCTACCTTCCTTGGCCTTTGATAATCTGCTTGGCAAGTCCCTCATAAATGTTTCTGCTTTATTTTCTTGGTGGTTCATTTTTTCATTGACTGTTCTTTTACTGTGGTAAAAAGCAGCTGTTATTCCCTGATATTCAATGTGACTGCCTTTGTTGAATAGCTCACTGTCTAGATCTTTTGAAAGGAACGTCTACTCTAGTAAATCAAGATAAACACTTTTACTTCAGACAAGAAATATGCTCAGTACCCCCATAAAACTATAATTCCAACAGTGTCTTGAGGAAAACCATGTATGTTGTATTTACAGTACACAGTAATAGTGAAAATCTTAGTTAGAGTACTAAGCTCTTGCTGATGTATTTAAGATTCATCAGCAACAAACTGTTGTGGTAAAATACTATGATACATGCTGCTGACTTCTCTGTCTCAGAAGCCCAGCTGATTCTCATTCTCTTTTCCCTACTCCAAATTGGCAGCTTGGACTGAAGCTACAGCATTTGAGCTTTAGCTTCCCTTTATATTTTTCCTACAAGTCTGAGCTACTCATCTGAAGGCAAGGGGTCATGCCCTCTTTCAGTAGCATCCACAAAGCAGAAATGCAGCATCATGTTCCAATTAAGGATCTAAGAGCATCTTTCATTGTCTATAACTACTGCAGAATTGTGATGTTACAAATGAGGATTCTTAGCCTGTATATTACTCACTAAAAAGACAAAGGTTCTTAATGGGCCCAACCAAGTATGGCTTGGAATTTCTCAATAGTTTTAATGGATGCTCATAGTTCATGTTAAATTGTTTAGCCTATAGGCTTATGTGTTACTCACTTGTACTCGATCAAACTGCCTTTTCAAATACTTTTAAGGTATATAACATTTGTCTGTACAAGATTAGGCTGTATTTTTTTTTAAAAAAACTTACTTTAAGTGCTTTTTACTGATACATCTGAATCAATTTGTCCATATTTGTAGCCAACTTTCATTGCACTTTAGTGTTTGATTTTGTTTTTTTTAAAGGGGTTGTTGTGTGTTTGTTGAGTCAGGACAATAAAAATGAAATTGCTGATCATGCGGCATTGTTGAACCTGGCCTGGGATGTGGATGGTGAGGCCTGGGTGTTTGCATTGTTCTCTAACTCTCTAATCCTAGTCCTATGGCAGTGTTCAATGGTTGTTTTGCACTGTCTATCTGCACTGTTTTGTATCCTTAATCTATCTAGAGTCTCAGCAAGAAAGGCAGACTATAAACACAGTGAATAAAATAAATAATCTTTTAAGTCTTCCTACTGTTGCTTGAATGGCTAAGAATGCAATCAGTAGAGCTCTGATAATGAATAAATGAAGGACAATTCAACCAAAGTGAAGTATCTGAAGTTCCATGGAGTCTTAAGTATGCATCTACCTCTTCTGCTGAACTCAAGGGAACTTAGTACTTAATTTTTGGCTAGTCTGTACCCTTAATGTTTACCAGGAAAATATCTGGATATTTGGATCTACTATTAATGCACAAAGATTCTTTCAAATTTCAGATTTTATATTCAGTTTTGTTCTACATCATTTACAGTTTTGAGCCAGACACATAGCCCTCTTGTATTTTGCATACTGAGATTTCTCTTCATACATGTGAAGAGGTGCTCCAGTGTTTAAAAACTTAAGCTTCAATAAATCTATTCATCTTTTAAGTGCTATTTGACTCCTTTTTGTTTTTTCCACTAGCCAGGAATCAGATGTTAAAGGAATGTCACTGTACTAACTAGAAGGAGTTTGGGGAGGTGGGGACATGGGCGTGCCATTTGCGATGGCATGACATCATTTCCATGGAACCCTTGGAAGTGATGCCACACCTCTAGGAATTGCTAGAAACTCTATGGTAAAACCTAGAGAGGTGTGAATTGTAGAACCAAGAGGGGAAGGGTCAAAGAAAAAACCCTACTGAAGTCTCCAAGACTCCCATTGCTAAAACGAGTTTGTTTCTAGGCCCTTTCTCACCTCACTGCAATCCTATGTGTTGACTGTTATTGTGGTACAAAAATGATCTGTGTTGACCCAAAACTGAGTGGGCATTTTGTATTATCAGCTTCAGTATTTGCCCAGGTTCTTTATTTCAGACAATAAAAGCGTATTTCACAGCAAGACGGTTTCTTAAAAGGTTTTCAACTGACAATTTGTCTAAAGAGAAAACAACGATCTGGCTTTTTTTTAAATCAAAGGCAGAAAGCTGGGCTTCTCAGATGCAGTCTTCAAAGTTAATGGGAAGCTGGGGAGGCAGTCAGCACTGGGGAGCCAGGCGAATAGGGACCCAGTCCCTGGTGCCAGCCACACTCTTGGCACTAGATTACTGTGGCTCATAACAGCAGCTGCAATTGTTCATTTCCTCTGTGCATCCAGAGCAGGCACCGTCTTGTTGCATTGCATTTCATTTCACTTTTGCCACTCATTGTCCCATTTAATCTTTGAACAATTCCCACACTGATGGGTTTCTGGAACAGGAAAGCTTTTCTTAAAGGACTCTGAGGCACCTGATAGGTTTAATGCTGTTTACTGGAAAAAGATACTCAATCATGAACTGGGCAGGGTTCACGTTTGCTAAAGGAACCAAGCAGACAACAGCGCAAGCTATGGTGTAAATGAGCCATTGAATAAAAGTAGCAGGAATAAGAGAGGGGATAACAGCTAGGGACAATGCAAATTTTCTGAAAGTTTGTGCTTGTTTGCGCGGGGGGATGCAAACTTTCATTCCACTATCTTGCCCCCCACCCAGCTTACCCAAAGCTAGTGTATAAATAACAATAGAAACTGAAACGTAGGGTGGGCTGTGCAAAACTTTAACAGGGAATTGCATGGAATAGATGGGAGTCTGGATGAAAGTGTTTCAGGCATTTTCATATGTGAGGCTTGCAACAGCCCACACCATAAATATAAATCTTCCTTTGGTTACAACATCCTTCAGGGCTTCCTTCAGGGTTGTCAGCTCCAGGTTAGAAAATTCCTGGAGATTTTGGGGATGGAGGGTGGGACTGAGGTAGAGGAGGAACTGCAGTATAGTGTAATGCCATAGAGTCCACTTTCCAAAGTGATCATTTCCTTCGGACCAACTGATCTCTATTGCCTGGAGAAGACTTGTAATCACAGGAGATCTCCAGCTACCACCTGGGAATTGGCAACCCTATTTCTCTTCCATATCCCACCTCACATTGCCATTCTACCCAAATGGGCCGAAAGGTTCACTTTGTTTATTTTATGTAGTTATGTTCTTGGTATCCTGCCATTCAATAGTTGCCAAACACTGAAGGTAGTTTGCAACACACACACACACACTCACACAACTACAACACAACAACAATAGGAAGAATAAAAATAAAACAATAAACCACAATAATCGGAAGCATTAGAAGATAATGTCATGCAAGAGATATAAAAACACAACATACTTACTGAATTCCAAAATAACTCTTAACAGCACGTCAAAAGGCCAGAAGAACAGGAGCCTCGCAAACATCAAAAGGCAAAGTGTTCTAAGCCTGGGAGTAACTACCAACAAGGTGCCTGCTAATCTCATTTCTGATAGGATGGACTTTCCAAGCATGGCATCAACTGTTGAGCTCAAGTTTCAGCCCTGTTCATGTGGGCGGAAGTGGCAGGAAGACTCTCATCTGTTATCATATCAGCCTCACCCAGTCAGCATAGGTCTCCTGCTACACCAAGAGATCTCCCTGCAAGCTAGCACTTTTTCCACTGGCATGTGAAATGTGCATGGAAATGCCAGTAAGATAAAATAAGATGGGGGTGGAGAGCATGCTGCTATCATGACTGTGTGCTGCGGTCACTCCTAGTAAAACCCCAGAACTGATGTCATGAGCACCCGAGAATTTTCAAAAATACCACAGAATTTTTGAAAATTCCAGAGCATCTAGTGAGATCACTTTACTGGTGTCCTGGTGTCTTGCTGCCATTCCATCCCACCCCACCCCACCCCACCTCGGAGTTGCTGGCTATGGACTGGGGAGCCTAAATTAACAACATACGAGAACATAAATCCCTTGAATGGAGCTTTTTTCTGACTGAGAACTGGACATTCACATATATGTGTGTGTAGTCCTCTGTGTGTGTGTGGGGGGGGGGGGGTGCCACTTTTCCTCTCACTCAGCCATTCTTCCTCTGAATAACTTACTATGGTTTTCAGAAAAGGCTGAATATCTGTAGCAGAACAGTTTTAGCATTGACCTAGGGCTGTAACTCTGGGATAGGCAGTCCTTGGGGATTTGGGGTAGAAGTTGAGAAGGGAAGAGTTTGAGGAGGGAAGGGAGCTCAGAGGGGATATAATTCCATAGAGTCTAGTCCCCAGAACTGCCATTTCCTCCAGAGTCTGTAGATCAGCTGGCAGCCTTTTTTCCTTCTGATGACAATCGAAGTGGCATAAACATGCTACAGCTTTGTAGTGTGCAGCTAGCCTAAGATCCAAGCTAAGCACTGAACAGGTCGTGATACTATTCATTCCTGCCCAGTCTTCCATTCCTGGAGCACTGAACTAGATTAGTGGAGTAGATCCAGATAATGAGCTAGGATTCCTCTAGTATTCCTTTTGAAGTTCTAGTTTTGGGAAGCAGGTCACTTTAAACTGACAGGGTGAAAAAGAATCTTAGGCCGCTTCCGCACGGCCCATTTAGCGACGCGCGCCTGGGCGCCAAAAAAGGCCCCAGCAGCCGCCGTCGCGACACAGGCCAGCAGCGGCGCATTCGGACTCCTCTTCCCTCCCAGGGCGGCGTCAGAATGTCGCCCTAAACAACAACCCTTCCCAAAGGGTTGTTGTTGGGAAGGGAGCGTCTTCCACTGTGGCTGGCGGTCGCGAATCAAGGCCGGCGGGAAGACGCTGTTCTCGTCAAACCATGGTAGTCAGCCGCTCATGTTGCGAGTCTCCGCCGCACTCCGGTGTCCTCACCGTGCCTGCCCGGGCCATTACTCTGTCCTCCGACCTCCAGGGGTCGGAGGGGCAGCGCATCGAAAGCGGGCTGCTGACCATTCTCGCAGCGGCTTAATTTGGCCAGGACACCGTGAATAGGCGGAGGGCGCAGAGGCCGCTCCGTGCGGAGCCGCCTGCCGTATGCCGGCCTCCCCTTCGCCTGCTCGCGACGGCTATGCGATGCGAGCAGGCTCCACTGCGCCGACAGAACTCCTGTCGGGCGTTGAAGGCCTGGCCAGTCGCGGAAACAGCCTTAGTAAAAAAGTGCCTTTTGGAAACTAGCTGTTGGCTCCTCTGTCATGGAATATTTACCTTTCATATTCAATACAGTACAGTTCTTGTTGCCAGTTGCATCACACAAGGAGACAGTACTTGCTCCATAGCTTTCCTTTCCAAGTAGCAGCATTTTTTCCACTATTGCTGCAACAATTCCTAATTGGAACAACAAAATAATGAGCTTTTAACATTCATAAAAGCCACCATACATTTGGTGCAAAAATGTCTAAATAAATAAATATGCATAAAGGTGATGGTACAAATGAGGAAAAAATATTATTCAGGTAAAAAAAAACCCTGCACATTTCCCAGGAAAATCTGGGTCTTTCATTGCTTTCTTTAAAATCATTAAAAGACTCACAGATTCCCCTACAGAAGTTGTATTGTGAAATGGGTAGGAAAGTTTTCATCGAAATAATAAAATATTATTTCCCATCTACACCACTAGCTTCTTGCCTGTCTTTTCTTCACTGTGATTGGTATGGCCCTTTCTAAGTAAATGAATAAAATGTTCCAGAATTCATTGTTGTGGAAATGGATAATGATAGTTTTGAATGATCAAGGGCTCAAGATAACTGGTTTTCCATAGCCATACACATTCCTGATGTTCCCTTTGCTGTTTTGTGCTGCCATGACATTATTCATAAAGAAGCTGAGTTTTGGTTTTTACCAGAAGGATTATCAGATTCTCTGTTGAAAAAATGACTAGGAAATAAGACATGCCCAAAACACTGGCAGCATATTGTGGGATTTTGTCAGATGTGTGTTGATCAGGTGAGATTTACAGAAAGCTTCTTAGGAGTCTATTGTGGTCCACAATTATGCAAGCATCCCAGGTGTCTTCATAGTGTGTACAGGAATTGGAGATGCATTCCAGGTGCTCGGGAGCAACAGCCGCAGAAGGCCATTGCTTTCACATCCTGCAGGTGAGCTCCCAAAGGCACCTGGTGGGCCACTGTGAGTAGCAGAGAGCTGGACTAGATGGACTCTGGTCTGATCCAGCTGGCTTGTTCTTATGTTCTTATGTTCCTGTTAAGGTGATACTGAACATTCCCCAGTTTCAATTTTCAAGCTCCAAGCAGAAATGGGAAGCGGGGACGGAGCACTTTGCAGTAAGAGAAAAATTGTTGATCCATGGAGGGCAAGTCAATCCAATGCTTTTCAATGGGAGGTAGATGGTCTTCTAAGATTCTCATAAGTGTGTCTGTATGCCTACAGAGATAGCTCATACAAAAAATTTTTACGGAAAATTATGTATTGCTGGAATCAGCAAGACCAGCTGAGTACAACTGTGTATTTGGGGGGCTGGAAAGACACCTCGGATCAGAGTTTGTAGAGAAAACATCATGGGGCAGCCTTCAGTAAATGGTGGCAGGGAGAATCCCTTCAGCTGCACACAAAATGTCAGGCGCAAACTGAGGGTGAAACTGACCAGGGGGCAAAACAGTTGAGTGGGAAACAGCCTCTCTTTCCCTCTGACACCTCTGCTGTCTGGAAAGCACAGCAGAAGCCACCTCTTTTTAAGACATCCCCCAGACGTCTTATTTTGGGTGTGCAGAGTGAAGAGACAGTAGTCTCTTTTTAAGACATCCCTCAGATATATTTTTTGTGCTATGTGGAATGAACCCATAGACTCCTGTAGACTCGTGTAGGAGTCGATCTTGTCTCCCAAACTTCTTAACATATGCATGAAACTGAAGAAATCATCCAGGGATTTGGTGACTATGTAAATGGATAGGCAACAAATTTCTGGTAAAGTTAAAAATAGGAATGTTTTCAACCCTCCTGAAAATATTTCTGAAATAAGAGTGAATACTTGTTAATGAGCTGTTCCCCACATAACTCTTCTTGATATTGTACAAAATTTCTATGAACAGCCTCCTTAATTCCCCTCCCATCTACTATAATGTGTCCATACTAGACATAAAACATTAATTAAGAATAGCTTGGTTTCTGCTGCCCTGTCCTGAATAGCTCAGACTAGCCCAGTCTCATCAAATCTTGGAAACTAAGCAGAGTTGGCCCTGGCTAGTATTTGGATGGGAGAACTCCAAGGAATACCAGGGTTGCTACACAGAGGTAATCAGTGGTGAGCCACCTCTGAATTATTTTTACCTTTAAAACCCTACAGGATCCCCTGAAGTTATCTGCAAAAAGTGAGTGGTTCTGCTAATGTAAGGCTCAAAGTCCACGCTACCAAAAGAGGAGATGCTGCCTTCTGTTAACATACTAGTTGTTAACATCTGGTGCAGCACCAACAATGACATTTCTTGCTGGAAAGCTGGCTGATCTTTATTGTGTTATGTGTTATGTGTTATGGGTGGGAGCTGAGGAGTCGAATAACAGTGCAACAGAATTTAGTTGTTTCTGAATGAGAGACAATATCTTTGTTCTATGCTCAAATATATAAACAGAACACAGTGGAAGTCAATAGATTTCTAAAACAGTTCACTATCAGATCCAAAATAATAATCATGATAATATGTAGCATTTACATAGTGTTCAAAACATTTTGCATGTATTCAACAACCCCTACAGTAGTTCACTGATCCAGGCAATCTGAGCATCGCCATATTGCAAATGGCAGGCTCAAACTTAGAATGGCTCATGTAGGGCAGCCTAGTGAGTTCATTGCTGACATGAAATTTAAACCAGCAACCTGATTCCTTTAGCTACTGTGCACTGCTGTATTAAAGAGATCAATGACACCCAAATACCAGGCAGGGAGGTTACAATAACCTTTAGCTAACTCTCAATTCTTATACCTCTGTGTTTCTGCCTAGATCCCAAAACTATAGAATTCTCCTGCATTCACACACTGTGATAGAACCCTCATCTTAGATCCCATCTTGCAGGTAATTTTCCAGTCAGGAAACAACCCCCAATCATTAGCTCCCATTGAGAAAAACATTAATTGATACTTATGCAAACTAGTTTCACTTAGCAATAAGCAAAGGTAGAAGCTGATGTTTTGTAATGTCAAGAAAATGAACCCTAAAGTTGGATGCCAGCCAAGGTAAGTTTCAGGATGAGTGATTTGCCTAAGGATGAATATAGAGAACTATGAAAGTGATCTTGGATTGTGTTAAGATGTGACACAATCTCCAAGGAAATGGATTCTTTCTGCTTGCGCTCCAGTCTGCTGCTGCTTCCTTAATTGTTCTATAGTGTTCCTGTGGAGGTGCATATGTGCATTAAGCCAGCAAGCTGCTAGATGACAGGGTTTAGCAAATGTTATTGTAAGTTTGCTTAAGAAAGGGTGTGTGGGGGGGGGGGGGAGAGGAGATATTTAGAACAGAACTGGAAAATACTTCAATATTCTTCCATGTAACATTTGCAGGAGCTCTACAAACAACAGAAGACCTTTTAGGAACTCTCTCAGCCCCACCTACCTCACAAGGTGTCTATTGTGGGGAGAGGAAGGGAAAGGAGCTTTTAAGCTACCTTGAGTCTCCTTACAGGAAAGAAAGGGGGTATAAATCCAAACTACTACTACTCCTCTTCTTCTTCCAAATTTTGAGAGACCAGAATAAAATGTTTAGTTTTACTGATCCTAATCTGGATTCACTTCACACCTAATGGACACTGTAATAGGAGCCATTTTATGTATTCAGAAGAGCCAACTACTAGTAATGCATTTTCTGGACTGGTCCACTTCAGGTAGGCACATCCTTCCCATTGATCCTTAGAATAGTGGGCTACAGTGGAAAGTTTCCCAGCAACTCCTTCCTATGGTGTATGAATTAGAATTGAAGCCCCTTGAGTTGGCTCAGCAAATAAGCTAGCCAAGGTGACAAGTGCCCATGCCCGCAAGTAAGTCACTTTGACTTCACTGTTTCCCATAGCAGAACCATCTATCAAGAGGCATCATGGTTCATCAACTACTCAGACAGAACATGGACCAATAAAACACCCAGGCATTTTTGTCACCCTCTCTACCTGGAAACTTAAGAAGCTGATCCATCAGAGAAAGAAGATCTTTATGAACAGCAGCATGCATGTGAGCTGGCCTGATATGCTGCAGCCAGAAGAGGGCAATGCTGCACAGACACATAAGCCAATTAAGTACTCACAGCCACCCTTATGTGCCTAGGCACTGTGGAGACCTGGAGTCTCCCTCAGTGCCCTGGCAAATTGGAAGAATTATAGGCAGGGTAAACTTGCTTCTGTCGGTATAAATTAGATCTTTAAGGTTAATGTACTGTTTATGTATTTTCCATATCACATTTTTTTTCTAATATGATTTGCATCCCCTCTAGGCCTGCAATTAGCCGCAGGCTCTTTCTAATATATGCACAATGCCACATATCCCCCAGCATTTCCTTTAATGTAGTGTGCTCATGAAGGAGATAGAGGGGGCAGACTGTAACTGCGTTTCTTCTATCTAATATCAATAGATCTAAAAGGCATTGTGTCGGAAAGGTCCCAAGCTGATGTATATCTCTGCAATATGTAACTACTATGTCATCCAGTGAATTACTACTCTAATTCAGAATGCTCCATTGATTGAAATAGGAGATGAAAACTCAGGAGAACTTTGGGAAGGGGCTGCCCATAGATAAATAACATAGAAAGAAGGGGATAAGCTAAATGGGATGGAGAACATTCCAAAATAAACTGAGACTTAAACATGTCCATCAATTTATCCTCTGCACATGGGAGGAAACAGGAGGTGGGAGAGGAAAAGTTCACAGTTTGAGTGTAGCATGCTCTCCCCTGCACCCCCCACCCCCCACCCCCGCTTCTCATGCACATAGATATATTGTCAAAGGCTTTCACAGTGAGAATCAACTGACTGTTGTAGGTTTTCCAGGCTGTCTGGCCACGGTCTGGTAGTTTTTGCTCCTAATAGTTCATCTACATACATGGCTGGCATCTTCAGAGGCGTTGTGGTGAGATATGTTTCTCTCCATAGCACAGAGAGAAGCATATCTCTGGATATACCAGCCATCAATGCAGGTGAAACCTTATGAGTAAAAACTACCAGACCATGGCCACATCACCATGTAGATATACTTTACAAGGACATTGCAAAGAAAGCCAGGTAGAAACATGACAGGTTCACATTATATTTGTCTGGAATAATTTGCACAAGCTTGAAAAAGTCTACTTAAAGAAGAGGTCAGGGTAGCTCAAGAGCCTGATATTGTGCCAGCACATGTGATTAAACAAAGGTGTCATCTCAACCTTTTGACTCCCCAGAGATTCTGGTGAGGAACCGGATTTCATCCTTATGTGTTCTTCCTCAAAGCACTTTATTGGCAATCTTTTCTCTCTTTGTCAAATGAGCAGGTTTGCTATATTTCTCTGTCTAAAGGCAAGGAGTTCTCTGGTCGGTTGCAAAAATCTTATTCATTCATTGTTACTATATTTTATACCTCAAAGGAGGCATTTCAAGGATTCCAGCCTGCTCAGTATTTGAGTTCATCTTTTGATTTCTCATGTTGAATCCAAAGATCACAAAGATTGCCAAAATAACTGGGCCAGCTTGTTCTCAAAAGTTTTCCTGAAGATGTGTCGTCTAGTCACCTACTACTTGATGGAGCTCCTTTCCAGGCTTTTATTGTTGATATGAGATCCCTTAGTTTCCATCTTTACTGAAATGAAAACACAAAGCCATGGAGACACAAGATCAGTATATGGTGGGATGCACTTGCACAGTTCTGTATGCATGTGTTGTATTACATCCAAGGAGATCAGGATGTTATATATATAGTCCTGCTCTTTTACACTTCATCCTAATAAAACTAGATTAGGCTAACAGAGATTATGAGAAACTGGCTCAGGTTCACCCAGTGCTTAATGGCACAGTGAGGATTTGAACCTGGGTCTCCCAGACTCTATTCCAACACTCAACACTCATAATGCTGTGGTGCTACAAGGTTGGATCTCACTGAGTATTTACATGGATGGATGGGGGCATACTATTGTTGCTTTTATTATTTAATACATTCTTTCATTTATGCCATACTTTTCTCCCTGATGGGGACCCAAAGCGACTCACTGTTGATCCCCCACTTCTCTGGCAGACCTTTGTCTGCTCTGCTTTATGCTGACCCTGCCACCTGGCAGCAGCATTTTGAGGCATTTGAAGTTACAATGAGAGAGGGCAGGCAAGGAAGGCCCATTCCATGGACTGAAATCCCTTTCATCGGCAGAAATGCTCTGTGAGATCCAGCCCACTATGCTACATCATTTCTGTCAGTGGGAGTAGTACAGGTCTACTTCATTTATTTACTTGTCTCCTAGTCCTCCCCACCACTCCACTTATTGGAATCCACTTAGAAGGTGAGGTGCTTTATCAGCAAATGCTCATTCATTTTTGCTCTATTTGGCTTTTCCAGCAGGTACAAAATGATTCTTTACCCACCTAATCACTGTTGGAATCCATGCTCAGAACAGGCTCTCTTGACTAATAACTAAGTACTTTATAAATTATCTTTCTGGTTCTGCCATATGCCACTGTGCTGTTCTTCGGGGCTTAAAATATTAATTAAAAACACCCTTTTACAATACAGTATTATATTAAAGGTATAACACTATAAATTGCAATCATAAAACTGTAAAGCGGTGACTGAGGGTAACATGAAGCTGACACGTTGCCGCGGAGACAACAAAGATCTTAACAAATGGCATCGTATATGAGTTTCCAGCAATAGACATAAAACATTCTAAATTTCATTTTTATTTGTTTTCTTTTTACAATACCTTCATGGACAAAAATATTAAAATGGCCAAGGTAACTTCAAGCAAATCTGCCCAGAAAAATAAAAACTGTCTGCATTTTAGATTGTTTTAGGGCAACAGAAATAGCAGCCATCGAGTCACCAGTGGCAGCCATTGCGGCAGAGGTGAGCAACAAGAGGCAAAGAGGAAGGGGACATTCAGCTCATAGGGCGCAGTTGCAAGGAGTTGCAATGATTGGCCCGAGCTGAAAAAGGTGGGAGCAGCAGGACGCATAAAAGCGCCACACCCCGAGCCTCGGCCTTCTTGGCTTGCCGAGGCTCAAGAGCGATGTGACCCACCCACTCTCCCTAGTTTCAATGGTTAATAGTTGACTCGTCGTAATGGTTTATTGCAAAAATGTATTTTGTTGCAGCCCGGCGGGTTGGCAACGGAATCGCAACATCTGGGGGGAGAAGCTGAGCCAGGCGGCCGGTCTTCTCCATGATTGGGCCCTTAACAAAGGGCCAGGGAGTGGGGCGGGCCAGTAAGCAAGCCGGTAGACTTAGCTGCTGCCTGCCACCCCAGCAGGTGGGGGTGGGGTGGGCCGGTAGGCAAGCCGGTAGGCTTAGCCGGTGCCCGCTACCCCAGCAGGAAGGGTTGAAGCCAAGGGGTATCCACCCCGGTGGCTCCCGGCTTCCTGCGCAATGCCCCAGTGGAGATTGGGGACGGCATGATGTTGCGACCCATTTGTCTGCCCAGCTTCTTAAGTGTTTGATGTTTTTACTAATTAATAAATTGCGCTGTGGCCCAATCTATTTCCAAACTCTGGTTTGATGTGTTATTTGCTGGGGAAGGGTCTACACCATCTGCACGCAACTTACTTTTTGGAAAAGTGGCTTAGATTTTTCTCCTGTCTTTTGCCCACATCTTGTAAACACCACAGAAAAGAAGACAGAATGTAAGAGATTCAGGATGATCTGAGGCCATACAGTAAAGATGCCAAAAAATCTGCCTGGTTCTGGAAGAGAAGAAAGAGATGATAAACCTGTCAATGTTGCTTCTGCTCAGTCAAGTGACATCAATCATCTCTAGGAATTGCCAAAAACTAGAAAGCCATGAGGTTTTTTTTTCCTAGAAGAGATATCACATCATTGGCTCTGCAGCCATTTCAAAAATTTCCTCTCACTACAACTCAGAACACTGGCAGGAAATGTGGGGGAACCTCACCCCTGATGGAGGACAGACAACCCTATCCACTGGCCTACACTGTGCAGACACAACTATCATCACAGCCAAGGAATACACTGTAAAATGAGATCTTCCTAATCATGGTGATCTTGGCATAGCCTTTGGTCTCTAAATACCAAGACCATGGGAGTCATCTACAATGTCCCATCTAACATTTCCAGCAGGAGACTGTTCCACAGCATCTTGGGGAATATTTTGGACTGCAGGGGCTGCAAGGAAGTCACATTTCAGGCTGGAAGGATTAGTTGAAAATCCTTGGATGGAAACACTTCAGGCAGTGGAAATGTTATAGGATAGTTGACCAATGACTTTCTGGCTTCTCTAACAAAACAGAAGAACTGTTTAATGATAAGAAATAAGTAATATTTTATAATCTGCAAGATATCTGAACAACTGGCACCTTCATTCACAGCTGCATGAAATAATAAAAGAATACAAAGAGTGCATGCTGGGGCAACAGCTAAAAAACTCTTTAATTTCTGAGGTCAGGATACTGGGAAAACAGCAGGGTGCACAGCTTATCTGTGTGTCATGGGATGTCTCCCCACAATATTTTATGCATGTATTTGCGCGCGCGCGCGCGCGCGCACACACACACACACACACACACACACACACACACACACACACACATATTTATCTTGTATCTATGGGCTCAGCATTAACAACATGAATGGAAATTAGCATCAAGTTACAAGTAACAATTTTTGGTCTTCATGAGCATTACAGATAATTGCAGGCATCCCAAGGATAAAGACTTATTTCTATTGAAGGGGGTGTGTTAGCATAAGAAGGGATTGACTCTAGTATTAAACTGAAATTTAGTATGTACGGAAGGTTGTCAAGAGAGTAAAAAAGAACAAAGGAGACTATTATTATCTTTTACTATTATCTTTTAATTCCTTCATTTCCCTTTTGCATGACTTCTCTCTCAGCACTCTCTCTCTCTCTCAATAATTACAATAATCAACATACTAATGATAACAAGAATAATCTTCAGCAAGATAACAAAACAAACGGCTCACTATCTCTGCTGTACTGGGTTCATGTTCAGCAGATATATTGATTTTTAATGGAAAAGTCAATACAATTTTAATTTAGAAACCACATGTGTTTTGTCAGTGGCAAAGCAGAAGGAGGGGGTTACCCAGGTATGTGTGGAGGAGTACCTTTTCTTGTGTTTAACATTGTGGGTCAAAGGGCAAAAAGCATCAGGCGTGCCAAACACATCCCAAACCCCAGCAGAACCAAACAATACCTGACAGATCTTGGTTGCTATAGTTATGCGGCTTCATTAAAGGCACGCCTTGCTTGGGAATTTAAATAAGCAAAATCAACCCTATTTTGAACAATAGTCACATCCAGTTCTGTCTTGGCTGGTGCCAAGAGCTAAAAAATCTAATTAAAGACGCTGCATCTCAGGTTATGTGATGACCTTGAGAGCCCTAGAGACTAGAATGAGCATCTTCTGTATCAACTTTGCTACATATTCCAGGGAATAATGGATCACCCTGCTCTTGTGTTAGCCTGAGATTTTGAGACTAGGAAACAGAAACAAACAAACATTTAGCAAAGGAGAGTGTCTTACCTGCTGCTATGGGCTGTAAAGATGAATGACTAGTTAAACATGAACATATATAACTTTGGAGACTGACTTGCCCATTTTAGACCTTTAAGAATGCACACATAGCTTTAATTTCTCAGAATTCCCAATATCACAATTTCTTTATCAGCAGTTTTGATACAGCAGGCACGTCAAACTTCTTAGATCTCAGGAAGCATAAACCTCATGGACTGATTCATGATTAGGGGGCACAAAAATCTACTCAGACCAAAAACACTTTTAAACTGAGTGGTATCCATGCACATAACCTCTAGTGCAGGGGTAGGGAACCTTTAACACTCAAAGAGCCATTTGGACCCGTTTTCCATGGGAAAAGAAAACACTTGGAGTGCAAATAATTTTTTACATTTAAAATAAAGATAACACTGTATATATGGGGTTTTTTTTACCCAGCACACTCCGCTCATTCACAGAAGCGCGTGGATGCGTCCAGCCCTGCACTGCCACAGGGCAGGCAAGGATGAACAGAGACAGTAACTCGACCTAGCCGGCCGCCATGAAAGCGCCCGCCCCGCTCCAATGGGGCAGGCGAGAAGGGAAGACCGCGGCATGGCCTTGACTGGCGGCTCTGTGGGCAGTTAGTGCGCCCTGCCACTGCCTGCAGGGCGAGCTAGAGATGGAACCAGCGGCTCATTTCGTGGAGCCACAATTTTAAAGAACAGAAGAGCCGCATGCGGCTCTCGAGCCGCAGGTTCCCTACCCCTGCTCTAGTGCCTGCTCACCTTCTTTTTGGTAAGAGAGGAAAGTTAGATTGAGGTGCTAGCTAAGTACTCCATGGAATTATTTTATACATGCAATATTTTTTTAAAAAAAACTCTTAATATGCAGACATAAGGGATATCTGGGTTTTAACAAAGGGAACTAACTTAGAAATCATAGGCCATTTCCACACATCAGAATTATACCTGTGTAGAACTGGTTCCTTAGAATCCTGGTCGGTTTAATCCTGGTTTTTCTATTTGTATGGCTGCCTGTTTTGTGAAGGAATCCAGTAAATGGGAGGAAATGCTCCAGCTTGTTTCTCACGAGCCCATGACTTTTGTATTTACATTTCAAGTCTATCTGAGCATGCCTAGTTGCCTGCGTTCTGATTGGCTGTTGTTTTTGAGTGGCAGTTTGAATGAACATCAGGCGGGGAGATTAGGCAGCTGGGCGGGAAAAATAAATTGGTCCTGCTCCCGATTGCTGTTTGCATGGTAAAACCCGCTTTAGGACTGGGAACCATGCGAACATCTTGGCTGCACAGGATTGTTGTTTTTTTCCCCTCAACCCAGGATATTTTGACCGTGTGGAAATGACCATAGTTAACATAACTGTTGCTTGGCTGTTTTTCCGTGCTAAGGAATGAGGGAACAGCTTAAGTGGGTTTGTGGGCAGTAGGTTTAATGAACTGGCAACCATTTTGGTGAACACAGCTTCTGGAAAAATGATCAAAGAGAAGATTATTGGCTCATAGCATGTTAAACTGAATCAATTCTACTTGCTCCATTTTGGTGTACACCTGTCTATTGAACACTTGGAGGAATTCAGGAATGTGAACCTGTGTTTCCATAATACACCATTATAGTGCACAAAAAGGCTTCTGTATCTGATAGGCTGAACGTAATGACACAGAGAAAAATGAATGATACAAACCAAGGGGAAAAAAAAATTAGTGATAGAGTCCCTGGTATAAAAGAGGATTGACAAGGGAGCCTGATTAGAACAGCAGTGACCTGACTCAGGTGAGGATTGCTTTGTACCTTGTATGCAGTGACATTGACAACAGTTGTTTCTCCTTTTAAAGTCAGACAAAACATCCCAGGTGCACAAATCTGTGTGCTGCACCTTCCCAGAAGCAGCTTGGCACTGTCTGATCACAAGTTATTTCATTACTGTCTGCAGCCAAGAGCACTGTGACAGGAGCATGCATTTTCAAACATAAGAAAGAAAGCACAAGTGCAAAGCAGTTTTTTTATATCTTGATGAGACTGTACTGCTCTTATTAAGTTGCTCTAAGAGCCCTGTCTCTAGACCAGAATCCTATTTTCATTGTGGATAGGCAGATGTGTGGCTAACCACATGAGGAAGGCATCAAGGCAAAAATCTTCCTCAGCTGTCGGGATGTACAGAGTGATCCCTCACCCCTGGTTTTGGTTCTGGTTTTGGGTCATTTTCATGAGCTGCATTTGCTTTCCTTGTTTTTGCTATATAATTTGATAGTCTCATGATTTTTTAAAATTTACTTTCCCCACTTCCTCCCCTTACTATGTGGGCTGGGCTTGGCTTGTGTTAAAGTTAGGGCAGTGATGGCAAACCTTTTCAAGACCGAGTGCCCAAACAGCAACCCAAAACCCACTTATTTATCACAAAGTGCCAACATGGCAATTTAACCTGAATACTGAGGTTTTAGTATAGAAAAAACAGTTGGCTCCAAGGTGCGCATAACTCGTGAGTAA
The DNA here is from genome assembly GCF_021028975.2 of Sphaerodactylus townsendi. Lineage (NCBI taxonomy): Eukaryota > Metazoa > Chordata > Lepidosauria > Squamata > Sphaerodactylidae > Sphaerodactylus > Sphaerodactylus townsendi. The sequence continues at coordinate 72,175,582 of NC_059425.1, forward strand.
GCTTGGTGGTAGTTGGTGGCTTTGTTTTGAAGCAACTGTGCAACGCTTCAAACAGGTGAATCACGACCCTAGGAGGGTTTACTCAGAAGCAAGCCCCATTGCCAGCAACCAAGCTTACTCCCAGGTAAAGGATCACACTTTAGTTCTTCCCATGAAAATCAGTGGGGTTTAACAGCGCTTAACAGGGTTACCTACACTGCGTCCCCAAAACTAGGTCTTAGGTTTAATGCTAATAATCTCCCTGAAATAATTACACTATTATCACATGATGAACTCTGTGCACGCATGCCCACAGAGAGGGCTCTGAGTGCCACCTCTGGCACCCGTGCCGTAGGTTCACCACCACTGGATTAGGGCAATCACAGCTACCAGCCTAGCCAGGTAAGACGGTGGGAAGGCATGAAATCTCTCTGTTCCCCCACTATCAATGTCACTCTGGGAGTAATTTTCCATGACTGTTCTGAGAATGGGATCTCAGACTGTTCAGAAAGAGCTTCCTGAGTGCTGGGAGAATCAAGGGAAAAGATTATTAATCTGCTGTCCTAGATCAGTCTCCTGCCAGCAGAAGTGGCAATAACCCTTGGCCAGCTACCAGTAAAGACTGTGGGGGTTGGGGGAGGGGAAAGCTTGCATGGCAGCTCAATTTCTTCAATTGCCTTCCCTCTGTTCCCCTCGCTCCAGTTTCTGTGAACTTACTCTAAAGCAGTCAGCCAGTTAACAAAATTAAGATGTCTAAATATCACTGTAGCTACTTCAGTGATTTCAGGGTAGCAGTTGGAAAGATTGGAAGGCCATCCCTCCCCTGTCCCCTGGCACGTATTCCCCAGAGATATAACATTTCTGAACATGAAGATTACAATTAGCTGTTATGGCATATTAACAAGTGTTGGTCTGCCCACAGCTTGGAGACCCCAGTGTCTACTTGGAACCTTCCTGTTCAAAAACGACATGCATCTCATGATGGAGACAAGACATATGAGAGGGTCCTGTTCTGATCTCTTATGCATAGATCTTAGAAATCTTCATAAACTGACAGCCTTCATATACTTCAAAACAACTGTTGCCTTTTTATGGAGCATTTAAGCAAATCATATGAAAATCAAAAGTATTTCCATACTTTTCATCTCTGCCAGGAGGACTTAAATAAAAAGTGAACCCCCATCTGACTTTTAAGGGTTACATAGACACAGTGCCTGGAGAATGATGACCCAGCACTTTAAAAAACAAAATGTCCCCTGTTTAAAGCCATGTTGGGAGAAGCGAACGGGTTCAATCCTAAAAGTTTTATCAAATGATTGTTGTGGGTTTTCCTTTCTTTTTCTAAAGATAACAGCCACACAGAAAGGATGTTTTGACAGATAAAAGTCACGTAGGGGTGGAAAGACTGCCACATATCCTCTCCCTACATCAGAGACATACACATCTGCAGTCAAACTTTTATGAGCTCTGGGAAAATCTGATCATAGAAGTCCTACCTGCTAATCTTATTTAGAGCTATGGTCAGACCAATGCCATGATAACTCCTATGAGGGAGGGGAAAGAGGGGAAACATCTGCAATAAAGCATAGTCATGGTCCCCCATTTTTACCCTCTGTAAGCTCTCTTCCAGCTCTGACCTGAATAACCTCAGGTGGCCTGATCTTGCCAGATCTCAGAAACTAAGCAGGGCTGGCCTTGATTCATATTTGAATGGGCAACCTCCAAAGAATAGCAGGGCCGTGATACAAAGGCAGACAATGGAAAATCATCACCGAACATCTCTTACCTTGAAAATCCTATGGGGTCACCGTATGTTGTGACTTGACAACATACATACAAATATCTTCTCCATCCATATGATTATAGAAGTGCAAGGAGTGCCAAGGTACCATGATTGCTGGTTGGAAGAAAAACACAATGTCATGGTAGCCAGCCATGTTTATTAAGAGCTACAGCTGGGCTGTGACCAGACATGTGGGATGGCAACAGTCTACAGAAAAGAATTTGACTGACTGTAGCTTGTCAGATTGTGAAACTTCCAAACTGTGAACTTGATCAGAAAACCTTTGGGATTCCATAACTGCTTTGTGTACTCACTTCAGTGAGTTGCTGAGGAATTGCTCCTGAGCAGTGGTGGGATTCAAATAATTTTGTTAGTGCAGTGATATAAACCCACTGGAAGCTTCCCACCGGCTTGCCCAGGAGAAAGAAACAAACAGCTTTGACAGCTGCTGATCTAGATCTGAATATGTCAGTGTCTATTTCATATAGCTCAACAAATTTAACAACCGGTTCTAGTGATGGGATTCAAATAATTTAACAATTGGTTGTTTACAAGCACCATTGTAACAACCGGTTCTGCCGAAGTGGTGAGAACCTGCTGAATCCCACCACTGCTCCTGAGTGTGGGTGGCATGGATTGTAATCCAGCCTCTACCTCCAGTTTTAGGGATGGGTCCATTGATCAGGGATAAGTACTGCTTTGTATCCAGAGGTTTCCATGTTCAATCCCCAGCATCTGTACATACCGTATATACTTGTGTATAAGTCGACCCGCATATAAGTTGAGGCACCCAATTTTACCACAAAAAACTGGGAAAACTTATTGATTCACATATAAGTCGAGGGTGAGAAATGCAGCAGCTACTGGTAAATTTCAAAAATAAAAATAGATACCAATAAAATTACATTAATTGAGGCATCAGTAGGTTAAATGTTTTTGAATATTTATTTCAAAGAAAAACAGTAAACTAGCTCTGTAAGTGGAAAAGAGTGTCAACAAGAACAATATGGTCTCAACAATAACTTTAGAAGTATAAAAACCTTAGCTCAACCAGCAACCAAGGTAAAACACAAGAGTTAAAATCCTTCAAAACTGGATTTTTGGTCAGGGGAGGAATGTTTATGTTAGCAGTACCAACATTTCAGAATATCTTTAGGAGACCCTCCTGATGATACCACCCAGGTTTGGTGAAGTTTGGTTCAGGGGGTCCAAAGTTATGGACCCTCAAAATGTAGCCCCATCTCCTATTAGCTCCCATTGGAAACAATGGGGGAGGGGCACCCCCTTTGGGGGTCCATAACTTTGGACCCCCAAAACCAAACTTTACCAAACTTGGGTGGTATTATCAGGAGAGTCTCTTGAAAAATCCCTGAAATTATGGTGCTGCTAGCCTAAAAACTGCGCCCCCTGGCGGTGACAAAGCAAAAACCCGAAAATATTTTTTAAAATACACCTGACTCATGTGTAAGTCAAGGCGGGCTTTTTCAGCACAAAAAAATGTGCTGAAAAATTCGACTTATATGCGAGTATATACGGTAAAATAATCCAGTGATATGAAAGACTCTGGAGCAGGAGTTGGCAATGTGGTGCCCATGAGTGCCGTGGTACCTGCTGACACTTTTCAGGCACCTGTCAACTGTTTCTAGAAAATGAGAATGGTCAGTGGGACTTTTGTCCAGCAAGGTTTCTAATTGGCCATTGAAGATCTGAGGGCATGTGCAGATTTAAAAAAAATGTTTTGGCAGCCTATGTCACTACTTCACAAGGATTTTTACTGCGTGACAGAAGGTAAGCTATATGTATGCAAGAAAATAGCTTAGTTAGTTTTGAAAAGGTCATTCTATTAACCAGGGGTTCTGCTGGAAATGTTAAAGTTACTGTTAAATGTATGCATAACTTTAACTCGCTGATGTTTTTTTGTTTGGCTCTGCCCCCTTTGGTAGACAGTTCTCAATGCAATCTCCATCCTGTTCCAGAATTCCAAAGTGATTGTGGACTCAAAATGTTTGGGGACTCCAGCTCTGGAGAGCAGCTGCCAGAGTACACATTAGTGACTTTGGCGTTTTTTGGATGGACAAAATATCCTGGAGGAAAACTGGTATCATACAAACTGGGATGTTTCTACCTCAGTTTTTTCCCTCTGCATTGCAGCCCGTCAGCACGTTCAGGCTGGGAGGAAGAATCCAGTGATTATGCATGGCCCCCGGATTAGTTTCATGTTCCTAGTTGACATTGCCACAAATGCGTGAACTGTTCCATTGTTCCGATGTTCTGATTGGCTGCAGGGGGTGAGGCAGGAAAAATAAATTGGCCCATCTCCTGCAGTGTTTGCATGGGAGTGGGAGCAACACGGTTTTATCATTTTTTTTGAAGGGCCCGGGATGAGGGAAATCGCACGGGGCGGACCTGAGTTAGACCCAGAAGCCATGCGGAAGTCATGGCCGAACTGGGATGTTTCACCTCTTTATCCCAGGATATATTGGTCATGGGGAAAACACCCTTGATAGACTAATTGTCTTACTCAGTATAAACAGCTTCATGTACTATTGCTTTGCTCCCAAAGTCTGGGAGTGCCCCTAACCAGTACTCTGTGACCTTTGTGAAATTGGTACACTTCTTTCTAAGTGTCCATGATTTGAATGAAAAATGAATGACATTTTAGAGGAACATTCTGAAGGGAAGAAGGAGAAGAAAGAGGAGGAGGAGAAGTGGGGGGAGGGGAAGAAGAAGAAGAAGAAGAAGAAGAAGAAGAAGAAGAAGAAGAAGAAGAAGAAGAAGAAGAAAAGATTTTTAATTGCACCAAATTAAAAAGAATGTTTTTTTCTCTCTTCTAATACTGCCTAAGCGTTGTATAGCCATGACAATGCAACAATTGCCTCTGAGCTTTAATGAAAGCAGCTTTTAATAGATCTGTCCACAGGAGGGATAAGACAGAATGCTGTGTACAGTCATCTTTACTAAATACCTGCTTTTTATTACAGGCCTGTAGCATCAACATTTTTTTTCCATCTTGTAAAGCCTTCTTCATACCTCCCTCTGTAAAGGGAAGGTTTTTCCTTCTTGTTGTGCCGCTGCTGCTGAGTGGCAGCTCTGACAATTGTTCCCAATATTTTGATTACAGAATTGCCCTGTTATTCTAGCAAGTCTGAAATTAGATACAGGTGCAAATTAACTGGCTAAGTCACAAGTGCATTAAAGTTGGCAATTTTGCTGTCAAGAGGCATGTTGAAAGGTTGCAGAGAATTACAAGAATTGGTGTGAGCCAACGGCCTGGCTGATTGGCTGGCCAGCCCAGGTGCATCTGGAGTTTGGAGAATATCCTGGTAAGTGATATAAGGACATGCAAGTAAGTGCCTCTTTGTATGTTGTGCTTGGTACAAAAGGGTTTGGTTTAGCAAATTCTATAGATTCAGCCGCTCAGTAGGCTTAGGTCATTTCTGCACGGTCCAAAAATCCCGGGTTGAGCAAGGGAAATATCCCAGTCTAGCCAAGAAACTCGAATGGTTCCCAGTCCTCAAGCGGGTTTGCCCCATGAGAGTTCCCTCATCCCAGGATTTTCAAAAATCACCAATTTGGTGATTCTTTTCAAAAATCCCATGGTGAACCCACTACCATGCAAACACGATGGGAGCATAACCAGTTTATTTTTCCCACCCAGCCGCTTGATCTCCCCACCCCACCACCCGCCCCCAATCTCCCCACCTCACGTCATGTCAGTTTTCAACTCTGCTGAGCCACCGACTGTTGCAGCCTGCCATTACTGAAACGTCCCCCCAAACACATTTTCTGGTCATGGTATCGACTGGGTGCCATTCACCTGGGTTAATCAGGAGTAGAGATCCCAAAATCAGGAGTAGTCATCCCAAAATGTCCCAATTTTTTATTTTATTTATTATTATTTATTCAATTTGATAAACCGCCCTACCCCTGAAGGTCTTTTCTTTTCTGTACATGTACTGTTGCTTGAAGCGCATAGCTAGGGAGATGTGCACTTGGGCTGAAAGTTAGTAGCCATATCACGGGCGGGGCGGGGCGGGGCAGGGCGGGGGAGTCTCTCATTTTCCACAGAAAAATGAAAATGTGAGTGGGAACGCGATGCTGTGCCCCATTGTTTTTTGCTGCTGCTTGCCATGTTGAGGCCTGCATCAGGCCCTCTGCATAATTGGAAAAAGGTGGACTTCATTTTCCCCTGCTGCTACCCAAAAACGACAGCCAATCAGAACATGGGACATCGGGGATGTTTGCGTATGTGCGGATACACTTGTGGTGTAAATACAAAAGACTCGGGCTTGTGCAAAACAAACTGGAGTATTTCCTACCAGTCTTCACTCAGTTCCTTCCCAGAAATGGGCAGCCATGCAAAGGGAGAAAATAGACCCGGATTGTAAGATACTGATTGTAGCCTGGTATAATAGTGCCGTGCAGAAACTACCATAGATGGGACATCAGTTTGTTTAAAAAGACTGTGGGAGGGCAGTGATTCAGGGAACCTCTCAGAGAGAGAGAGAGAGAGAGAGACTGGTGCTCCAGCCTCTGCATTTGTTTTTTTTTTAAGCACAGAAAATGTCCCTTTCTCAGCTTAAAAAAAACCTGCAAAGGCTGGAGTGCTGGAGGCATCTGCTAGGGGAGGGGAGGCTTCTGCTGGGCCCCTGCAGGCCCAGATGGACTGTTTGGGTGGGGGGAGAGAGGGAACTCTTCTGCTGGGCCCCTGCAGGCCCGGATGGACTGTTTGGGTGGTAGGGGGGGCGGGAAGGCCCATTGTTTTTTGCTGCTGCTTGTCATGTTGAGGCCTGCGCTGGGTCCTTTCCAGAACTGGAAAAAGGGGGTGGCTTGTGCGAAACAAACTGGAGTATTTCCTCCTGGTCTTCACTCAATTCCTTCACAGAAATGGGCAGCCATGTGAAGGGAGAAACCTGGATAAAATAGACCCAGATTGTAAGATACCAATTGTAACCTGGTATAATTGTGCCGTGCAGAAACGGCCTATGTGACCATGGCTTTCTGTAATGCAATGAAGAGAATTAGTATGCTCACTAGGCTTTTTCAGTTTAAGATAGTGGGCTTTTTCTTGTGCAGATATAAACAAAGGAAAGACAGCTACATAGATGTACAGTAGGGGAAGACTAGAATGGTGGCTTTACTTCAGTTTCCTACCCTTTTTAGCTATAGAAGTAGGTCTGGGTTTGCTACCAAACATACATGCAAAAAGGAGCTGGAGCCAGTCTCCAATCATGACATAGGTATCTATAGCAACAAAATGTTATGCAGTCACATTTGTCCCATATATGCAACATATGTTGAAGTAGACACTTAGGTATACATTTTTTCTAAGTATGAATTGGCCTACTGGCTAGTCCAATTAGTGAAACAGATACATCCTTTATTTCCCGAAATCTCACTGTAGGACAAACTTCCTTAGGCAACATAAGATCCAAACTGAATCAAAGTGATTGGACAGTTTGCTTTCTCTCTGCTATTTCCCCATCTAGAACCAAACTTAACATCGGAAAGTCTGTCAGCTCAGAACACTTCCCACCCACACTATTTCTAAATGTTCTAGTAGAACATTTGGTGCAAAGTGCCAAACTGCCTCAATGTATTATCCACAGATAGGGAAATTTGTACCCAGCAAATTGTATTATTAGTAAAGAGAAAGTCGCATATGGAGCTGCAGAAAAGCTTGGCAGTCATTCCCATTCGGACATTTGTCTCTCTCCCACTCCCAGTCAGTTTGGATGTAGCAAACTGTACAATGCTATAGATACACCTTGCTACTTCACTGTCTGCATCTTTCTACATGCAACTTGAGACACCTTCTCTCACCTTGAAAGTATGCTAACAGCTCTCCACTTTTCACACAGCCAGAAATCTGCAGATAAAATACATACCTGCTATGGCCCAACAACAATTTTGCCTCTATCAAATTTGCATGTCTACCACTGTACCAAACAGCAGCTGATAAGCACCAGCACATTTTGGCACCTGAGTTTATACAGTCATGAGCAAAAAAGAAGAAGAAGAAGAAGAAAAGGCCAGGTTCCCTGTTGCTATAAATTATCCTCTTTTAATTTGAAGACTCAATAACAAATTCACATGTAATTTCCCAAAGGCAAAAAAAGAGAGAGTGAGACCAGTGAATGGTCATTTGTTGAGTGTAAATTTTCTACGATCCCCCTCACATTTCAGAATAAACCTGCAGTCCAAGCCTAAAAATGCTTAATTAAAAGTAAGAGGCTTCTGAAAGTGAAAATGAACACATTAGTCATAGCACACGGCCACAGAGTATAAATGGCAAACGTGAAAACTGTGGTTTGATCTCAGCAATTAAGAATGGAATGGAGAAAATGAAAGCAGGAAGCTGAAAGCTCATATTTATTCCCCTCTCACCCAATAAGAGAAAACAAATAGTGAAATTAAGAAAGCAAAAGAAAGCATCACAGATTGAGCCATCCATAGTTATTAAACAAGATGGTAAATGTGGAAGCTTGTTATGCCCAGACTATCCTGCATCTTCTTATTATCACTAGCAGAAAGATGAAGAGATATCTTCAGAGGAAGTATATTCCAAGGGGTTGAAAACAGCATTAACACTGGGGACTTCATTTCTGGGAATTACTTATTTATTCAAGGGACTTGGGAGCTATCAATCACAAAATGACAGTTCATTCGTGGAGCCAGTAACTAAAGGGTGGCTTGTACAACAATTTCAGACAGGTTTGCAGTGTTTGGGTAGTTCCTGCAATGGGAACAGGTGCTGCTGATGCTGTCCAAACAAAAATATGTCCACACGTGAGGGTCCAGAGAGGTTAGAAGCTACTATGGTAACTTTAAAGGGAAGAATAGAAAAGTAACCACAAGAGGATGGGGCAAGGGCAGACAGCTAATTTTCAAATGCTTGGTAACTGATAATTTCTGAGTTACCTTTTGTCTACCTTTGGTATATTATATAATGGCATGTATCCAACAAAGGCCCTCAAATGTAAGGATGTACTGCTGATGACTGAGATTAAGATAATTCATACAAGAGTATTCCCATTACTATTAATGGGTATGAAAGTTGGACAATGAAGAAAGCTGATAGGAAGATTCATTTGAAATGTGGTGTTGAAAGAGAGTCTTGTGGATACCGTGGGCCACCAAAAAGACAAATGTGGGTTCTAGATCAAATCAAGCCTGAACTCTCCCTAGAAGCTAAAATGACCAGAGTGAGTCACTGGAAAAAACAATAGGGCTAGGAAAAGTAGAAGGCAGCAGGGTAAGGGAAAGACCCAAGATCAGATGGATTGACTCAAAAAAAAAGTCATAGCCTTTGGTTTGCAAGACTTGAGCATCTTTAGGTCACTGATTCATAGGTTTGCCATAAGTTGGAAGTGACTTAAGAACATAAGAACAAGCCAACTGGATCAGACCAAAGTCCATCTAGTCCAGCTCTCTGCTACTCGCAGTGGCCCACCAGGTGCCTTTGGGAGCCCACATGTAGGATGTGAACGCAATGGCATTCTGCTGCTGCTGCTCCCGAGCACCTGGTCTGCTAAGGCATTTGCAACCTCAGATCAAGGAGGATCAAGATTGATAGCCATAAATCGACTTCTCCTCCATAAATCTGTCCAAGCCCCTTTTAAAGCTATCCAGGTTAGTGGCCATCACCACCTCCTGTGGCAGCATATTCCAAACACCAATCACACGTTGCGTGAAGAAGTGTTTCCTTTTATTAGTCCTTATTCTTCCCCCCAGCATTTTCAATGAATGCCCCCTGGTTCTAGTATTGTGAGAAAGAGAGAAAAATTTCTCTCTGTCAACATTTTCTACCCATGCATAATTTGTGAACTTCAATCATATCCCCCCCTCAGCCGCCTCCTCATCCAAACTAAAAAAAAAAAAAAAAAAAAGGAGTCCCAAAGCAGCTGCAGCCTCTCCTCATAGGGAGAGGTGCTCCAGTCCCACCTGCAATCATCCTTTTGTTTGCCCTTCTCTGCCCTTTTCTATCTCCTCAATATCCCCTTTTTTTGAGATGCAGCGACCAGAACTGGACACAGTACCTCCAGAATGCGGAGTAAGCACCAACTGCTTTATATATAGGGCATGACTTAATCTTTGCAGTTTTATTATCAATTCCTTTTCTAATGATCCCCAGCATAGAGTTTGCCTTTTTCACAGCTGCCATGCATTGAGTTGACATTCCCATGGAACTATCAACTAAGACGCCTAAATCCCTTTCCTGGTCTGTGACTGATAGCACTTAATCCCTCGTAAGCGATGTATGTGAAGTTTGGATTTTTTTGCCCCTATGTGCATCACTTCTACATTTTGCTACATTGAACTGCATTTTGCCATTTCTGGAGTCCACTCACCTAATTTATCCAAGCATCCGCTTGGAGCTCTTCCAGGCAATCCTTTGTGGATTCTTACCACCCCTACATAATTGGTATCATCTGCAGAAGCTTGGCTACGCTACCCACCCCTACTTCCAGGTCATTTTATGAATAGGTTAAAGAGCACACTGGTCCCAAAAGCGGATCCTTGGGGGAGACACCACTCCCAACATCTCTCCATTGTGAAGAACTTCCCATTTACACCCAATTACTCTTTGTTTCCTGTTTTCTCAACCAGTTTTTAATCCATAGGAGGACTTCCCCTCTTATTCCTTTGGATTGCTGAGTTTTCTCAATAGTCTCTGGTGAGGAACTTTGTCAAAAGCCTTTTGGAAATCCAAGTAGTACAATGTCCACTGGTTCCCCTTATCCACATGTCTGTTGTTTTACACCCTCAAAGAACTCTCTAGTAAGTTTGTAAGACAGGACTTGCCTCTGCAAAAGCCATGCTGACTCTTCCTCAGCAGGTCTTGCTTTTCTACATGTTTAATAATTTTATCTTTAATGATAGATTCTACTAATTTACCAGGAACAGATGTCAAACTGACTGGCCTGTAATTTCCAGGGTCCCCCCCCCTAGATCCTTTCTTAAAGATTGGTGTGACATTGGCCATCTTCCAGTCTTCGGGGATGGAGGCTGATTTCAGGGATAAGTTGCATATTAAAGTGAGAAGATCAGCAATTTCATGCTTGAGCTCTTTAAGAACTCTTGGGTGAATGCAATCTGGGCCAGGGGATTTGGTAACATTTAGTTTATCAATGGCTGCCAGAACTTCTTCCTTGTCTACCACTCATCTTCGCTAGTTCCCTCGGATTCGCCTCCTAGAAGCTTTCTGGTTCAGGTGCAGGAATGTTCCTCACCTCCTCTTTGGAGTGAAGACAGATGCAAAAGAATTCTCATTTCCAGCTTCTTCTGCAATCTCCCTGCCATCTTTTAGCACACCCTTTGTTCCTTTGTCATCTAACGGGCCTACCGCTTCCCTTGCTGGCTTCCTGCTTTTGATGTACTTGAAGACTTGATGGCACTTTACATAGGCAAGATAGCGCATCTGCGCCTTGCCTTGCCAAGACGCTGCCGCGCCTTACTTGCGCCGCCGCATACGCATCGCACACACATTCTACCATATAGTACCTCCAATGGAATGGTGTTTCCATTTGTGGGAGAGGAGAAGGTGATTTCTCTCAAGCCCCAACTCACTGCAGAATGCCCCATTCAGAGGTGCCAGGAGCCACCAAGGGCCCCTGGACAAAAATGCCATCTGCCCACCATAACCCTGATCCGAAACAAGTGTCATTACAAAAAAAAACACTTGGCTTCCTGTTACTGTAAATAGAAAAATAACTGTTACTTGGGAATAAGCCCTATTACAATAAGTAAGATAGAAGTTTCTCTCAAACAGTACTAACTATAAAGAATACTTTAAAAATATTTCTACAAACCCAAACAAACAAACAAAACGCAGTCACATGATACTTAGTGGAGGAAGGAAAATTGGGGGAAATGTAAGATGTCAGTTTCATTATTCAGGGACAGAAGGCAGGTGAGCCAAAGTCTCCAGATGGCATTGTCTTCCTATGTGTTCATTAACTTAAGAAAGGCTGGAAAGAAGAGGGCAAACACAGAAGAATTAAATGCTGGAGGGAGGCAAAAATGAAGGCATGGCGGACTTAAGGAGCAGACAGAGAAGAAAAGCCTGAATCTAAAGTATAAATCCCTCATAGAGTCTGAATGTATGAGTGACAGTCTGGCAGTGGGTGAAGTTAAGGAGGAGTCAGAGTTTCTGACAGGATTAGAGGGAGTTCAACTCTGTGTTCCATAAAGAAGAGATGTGTTTAGTGTCCATGAAACACTTTTGGTGTTGTTGGGAAAGAAGTATTGGGGAAAGAAGGGACCCTACTCTAACCAAGAGGAATTTACTTCTAGGGAGAGAAGAATTCCTAGCCCAGGTTCTAAGAGCAGAGCTAGTTCATTATCTGGACAGAGTGGGTAGAACTGTGGGAACTGACTTAGAAAGAGTTTGTGTCAGAAAAAGACCATTCTCTGGCCAGAAAGGGAATTTACATTGCATGTAAAAGAATTCCCATCTCTAGTTCTTTAGAGGGATTTACTTCAAATACTGTGAAGTGATCCTAAAGTTTGGGAAGTCTGAAGGAAAAGTGAGCTGGAAGAATACTCTTTCCCATATAGTTCAATCCCCAGGGATTCTCTCTGTCTCCATTTGCTGAAGATTGCCCCAGGATGTTTGCCCAAAGTACACAATTGTACTCAGCTAGTCCTGCCAATTCCAGCAATATATAGCTTTCCTATTTTTGTTTTTGTTTTTGATGAGGTGTCTGGGATGAAACACAGACACACCTGGTCTACCACCCATTGAAAAGCATTGGGACTATGGAGGACAGATCTACTGTCCATTGAGAAGCATTGGCAGGAAAACGTAGCGGGCAGGTGGGAAAAAGCCTCTTTTCTTCTCAGACACCTGTGTTGTTTGAACAAAAAATGAAAGGTGGTTTTTTTAAAATACGTCTCCAGGACATCTTATTCGTGCTGTCTGGACAAAAAATGTTGCTTCTTTTTAAAACCTTCCCCAGACATCTTATTTGTGCTGTTCAGAATGGACCAATAAATATCCCCTTATATCCTATTCCCTGGAACTGCTTAATAAATTTCTACTATTTATTTGTTAAACTTTAAAAAGCTTCTTGCATGGTTATTGCAAGTAAAACAAAAAGAAGATGAAGGGGAAGGGGATCAGTTAAATGTTTGTTTTAAAGAGGTACAAGGGAGGTCAATTGAAGAAACCCCCAGAGGAATACATGTTTATACATAGGAAAGCTGACCAGCAGGAAGATCAAAAGAACTCTCTTTGCCTTTGATACAAGGGAGATGGGAGTTTTACCAACACCAGTCAGGAAGAGCATCAGCCAGTTACCTCTGCTCTACCATAACTGTGCTCCTAGTGGTTACATTGCAGACTTGCAAGCAAATACATTTGTTGACTGCAAGATTATTCTAGTTTCACTGCAACTGCCTCATTTGGACTTGATCCCTGAGAATTTAGTACCCCCTGTACCCCACTGTGTGTTGCCCTGGCCCAATTTGCCCCAATGCTTTTCCTGGGGGTCTAGAAACAAAATTTCAGTGTTTTCAGTGGGCTACAGTGGGAAGGGGGAACAGTCTGTGCATGATTAGATACACCTCCAAGATTCTGAAGACCTCTACCTCAGATTAAGAGTAGGGTTAGAAGTGTGTTCTGAACAGAAAGAAGGATACAGAAAAGGGGATTTAGCAACAGGGAACTTAGTTTCAACTGCCTCAAAACAGCATATATTGGCGGAGTTTGACAATACTGAAGGCATGAATCAAAGCCTGCACTATTATTTTCTCATGGATGTGCATGACATCTTGCTTTTTTTTGGGGGGGGGAGTAATTTTTAAACCACCCTTTGACTCCCTGTCCTGCTGCAACATTAAGAAAGAACACTGTTTGTCAGTGTTGTTCTCCAGATGTACTTTCCAATTAGGGTTTTAACTGAATTGCAAGAGGGAGACCTAGATTATTATTGGCTCCAGGGCCAAGAATAATTAAAATCAGCAGCTCATAGCAAGCTGAGCAATTTCTTAGGATAAAAAACAAAATACTAGTTATGGTCATGGAAATGGTAAATACCAAGATGCTTTCCCTGGCTTCTTTTCTGAAAACAAAACACAGTTCACTGACGTTGTATTTTGTGCAGCCTTGCCAGATCTCCTTCTTCATTGGGAAACTTCCTGCCCTCTGCTAGCCACTTAGGTGGGCAGCAAGGAAAATGGGTAGACTAGTGGCCAATACTTGACACCATTTTGTTACCTCCAGCATGACCTGGAAGAGACATCACCCTAAGAGTTATAGGCGAATGCTAGAGCATTGCTGGCTATGCAATGCTATCACTTCAAGGTCACACCAGAAGTGACATCACTGGTGATGCTGTGATGTGGTTGGCAAGGCCCCCCTGCAATGGTGAGTCTTCTGCCAGTTGCCAGTTGGCAATCCTAATTTTGTGGTCTTTTGGACCAGTTTTCATCCCTTTAGATTGCTAACTCTGGCATAGGAAATTCCTGGAGATCTGAAAGTGATACCTGGATATTGTGGAGTTTGGAGAGGGAGGGGAGCTCAGCAGGGAAGTAATGTCATAGACATCACTCTCTGAAACTGTCCTTTCCTCCCAGGTGTCACAACCCCAGTCTTGCTCGAACACAGGAACCAGAACTTTGGTAACAGAATCCTTGTTTCACTGATAGCAAGCATAGGATAGTAACTTTAAAAATTGTTTGAACTGACCAGCTTTTCACCCAGCACCAGTTACCGGTATATGCTTGCAGCAGGTTCCTCTCCCTCCCACAAGTGAACCAGCTCCTAGCAACTGAGAGGGCCGTGGGAAGAGAAAAGGGAGACATACACATTCCAAAAGGCAGATAACATTCGGGACTGATAACTTTCTCAGTCTAAAAGTGTGCAAAGAAACTCTTACAGCATGGCAGGGCCCAAGCTACTTTGACTGGGGCCATGACACCCGGAAACTGATCTTTGTTGTCAATTGATGGGTTGCAATTCTGGGCAAGCTCCAAGCCTTGAAGTTGGTAACTTTAGCTTTAAGGCTATTGCTTTGCTTTTTGTAGATTGTTGCCAGAATCTTAAGGCTGTCCTTTGTTTTTGTCTTGTAAGTCTCAATGTTACTAGGAGAAAATGGTAAAATATCAAAATATATTCACTACTAGCAGGGCCCGGCCACGTGTTGCTGTGGCAATTGTCCTTCTCATCACAGTCCGCAACCCACACAGATGTCCATGCAGGTCCAATGATCCCCAGCATAGCCTTTTGGGGTGGTCAAATGGAATCCCTCTTTCCCTTTTCAATTCACATTGTTATATGGTGGTGTCTTGTTTTTTAGTATAAGGTAGCCCTTTCCATTCCACAACGGAACTGTCCAGAGTGCAAATCCTGCTGTCCATGAGGCTGGTTGACACGCACAGTCCTGGCTTGGGTAAGGCAAAACTGGGGCAAGCAGGCTATCCCATTCAGGCAGCAGAGGCAGGGTGGTAAGGCGCTCAGATCGAGGCCAGCTCCCTGGGTTCGTAAAGGGCCACGTGCAAAAGAAGCAGAGCCAGTAGTGTTGGTTCGCCCCCACCCTGCGGATTGTCTTAGAAGAAAAAGGCAAACGGCAGCTCACTTTTAATAAAAGAGAGCTGTGGTGAATATGGGTGAGGAAGTGGGTAAGTGGTGGCTGGATGTGAGGGAGGGCAGAGTGAGGTGTGTGAGGATGAGTTGGATGTGTATGAGAGTATGTGTGTTGTGTGGTAGTAGCGGGTGAGACACAGAGAGTGAAAGTTACCTGCATGTGAGGGGGAAACCCCACCTGACGTCTCACATAGCAAAGTGTGTATGTGTTTCATTTCCACTCGTATTACCTAACAGTATTACCTATTTACTGTTTTCAGTGCTAATCTCTGGCCATCTGCGTGAACAGTGTAAGGGCATACCAACCCCTCAGGCCACTGACATGCTGCACGAACATTCTAAGGGTGACAGTTAAACACAACCAGCTTCATGGCCTGGTGCACCAGGAAAAAGATGTTTTGTGAATGTGAATATTCGAAAACCTGCCCGTATTGGAAAGGCCCATTGAGTGAAAATTTGAAAGCAATCCGTCCAGTGGTTTCAGAGTTAGAGCATGACTCACAAACCGACGGTTTGCTTTTTATATATATAGATATAATGCCACTAGTCATTCACACCTCTTTTAATTCAAGAATGTTCATCTCTGTTTTGCCTTACAGTAAGTCTTTCATATTGCTTATTGTTATAATTACACCCATTGATAGATAAGAAACTGAGGAGTCATAAGATTTATCTAAACATCACAATGAGTATGGCCTTTTCTGCATAAGTTGTTCAGAAAGAATCTTGCCATCAAATGCTACATTTTTCCTCTGTTGTTTCCCCATGTACTTTTACTATGATGTCCCCCCATCCATTCTGAACCAGCTTCTCTTCAGCATTTGATCATGCTGAAATGGTCTTTATTTCTCTACCCCACCAAATACCTACCCCTAATCTACACTTCTGTGTAGTTGCCCAACCTCCCCTACAGTCATTTTATTCTCCCCCTCATCCAGGGGTGGAGAAAGGGAGAATTGCGCCGGGGGCACGCGTGCACCCTGCACCCCTGCAGCAGCGCCACACGCCCCTGTCCTGGAATGCCCCCACCATGCCCCCTCCGTGCCATGCGCCTGGGGCATCGTGCCCCCCTCCCCATGGACACTACGCTACTGCCCTCATCATCTATTTTCCAAAGGATTTTTTAAATGTTTTCCTGTTTGTCATATCAAACCAGCGTTGTAATATAGAGGCAGAGATAAGAAGCAGGGGTGATTAATCAATTGCATATAGCACTTGCAATGTAAATGTTCTGGTGCAGATACAAAGAACTAGGGGTGATTAGATTAGCTTTGTCAGTTTCACATACAGCTTGCCATCTTGCAGGCAGACAGAAAGAAGCAGGGGCAATTGGATCAATTTTGTCAATTTCATATCAAACTAGCAATGTAACATTAACATGAAGATATAGTGTGTCTGTGGTTAGGAGCTAGTGAAATCAATAATGGACTGATTATGCATTATTGCAGCTTTAATTTGGCTAGAAAATGTGGTTCTTTGTAGGTGGGTGGATATGTATTTCTGTTCCTTCAGGTAAATGGTGTCTGCTTCAGGTGTTGTTTTGGGTTTCATTTTGAATGGGTAGTTCTCAATAGTTGAAATAGAGGCCGAGACATTTTTTTAATAGCTGCTTCAATGTAATGTAGTCCTAAAGCACATGTGCAAAAGAAAAAAAGGTTGTTTATCAGTATTGGAAACAGCACTATGTTCTGGAGTGTCCCTGGACCACACTCTGAAGAAGACGAGCATGTCCTAGAAGTTATATTCTCTTCCTTCCCCCCACATACATACTTCCTGCTGCTGCTGCTGCTGTGGGAGGAGACAGAGGCTCGTTATTGTGATATTCCTTGGTAATTTGATATTCCTGTATTTTATTGATCATTATTTTGATAGATCTAATTGGTACAAATGTTTGAAGTTGAAATAAAGTTTTTTTAAAGCCCTCTTGTCCTCCAATTGCAAATTAGCACCATACAACCCCCACACCCGCTCATGGATGAATGGCAGGACCAAGTACTCTCTGTCATTATTATACAGAGATATCAATATATCGATATGAGAATGTAGGATTTGTTTGTTTTGGCTAAGCCTGTGTGGTTCAGCTTATTTACTTTGACTTTCATTTGCTGGCTACCGAAAGATGGTGGCAAGACAAGTAGGAAACAGAAAGGAGTTGGCAACAAGGAAGGAGGGACAAGGGGGAAGGCATGGATGGCAGTGCAAGGGAGTGGGAATAGTGAAGCTAGGTAGGATGGTCATGGTCTGAGGGAAGATATGCAGTGCAAAGCACTGGCAAATTTGCCCTGCAAATTAAAGTCGCACTGGAAGTGGTGTCACTTGCCATGGAGAAAATGGAAAGTGTAAGCAGGGCTTAAAGAAATACATCCATACAAGAAATCTTGCCATGATGGACACTTGTCACTGCAGCATGGCAGACACTTCGTGTATAATCAGCCTCTGTTATGTACAGCTCTCTGCACTTTCCCAAGAGTGAGATGTTTCAAGGGCAGAAAAACCTGAGTTTGCAGAAAAACCTGTTGGCAGGAAGTATGCCCCCTACTTGCAGATATAAGTATCTGCAGGCAAGGGGGAAATGTGAGAATTAGTCATGTAGGCCCATTATGTATGAAACAGAGCTCTTAGCCACGCAGTAGGGCTGTATAGTGGCCTCCTCACAGTTCTCTGTTTACACATGAGGAGGCATTCACAGCCTGCTCTGAAGCTTGCTTGCAGGTTGCTCATCAAAGTGTAGCACAAGCAATATGCAAATACCAGAAAAGCCCACCCAAGGCTGAAAGACACTAACACAAAGCGGCAAGTGACAAGAAATTATCGGCAAAATATTTTAAAGTAGCTCATGTGCCACAGCAAATAAAGAATCCTTACAATAAACATACACTGCAAACTACTAATCAGTATTTCAACCCACATGGGTAAGAGTTCAAAATAAGAGAAGTCATATAATGTCAATTTCTCAAAGGTCTTTCATCAAACCCATGTATGAAGCCTCGGATGTTGGGGGCAGATGTTTCCAATCAAGATGTAGCAGTGCAAGGCAAAGAGACATACTTGTGCCAAGGTCATGAACCAGTAAACACTGAAGTCTCAACAAGAGCAAAACGCTTTGCGTGCTAGAGGTGCGTTTTCGACTGGCATCATCTTCTTCAGTGCATTCAACTTCCAAAACCAATCTTATGGTATTTGCTGAGGGTACTTGTCAGTGATAAATTACACACATGCAATATTACTGTGTTCCATTCATTTGGCTGTCCCTCAAGCCTATGGGCTCAGGGTATGAGTATCAGATGCCTAATTAATATCAAACTACTGCAATCATAATAAAGGATATTTTATCAGTAGTGGAAACAGCACTATGTTCTGGAGTGTCCCCTCTATGATAATATAAGATCCAAATATATTAAAGGAATTGCGGGGGACACCAATAACACTGGGAAATTGATCTATTATCTGATGGTGATCCATATATTACCAATCGAGTAGCACTTTTTGTTCATGCTGCAAGAAGAATCAGGCTAAGTATGGTGTAATGATGTTGAGTTGTATTATTCGATAGGGATATTTATATAGAGTTAATTTAGTCCATTTTAGCTAAGTCCTTTGGGGTGCTTTTGTGTATGTTTTCATTTTATGATACTGTGTATGAAGAGATTGTGAAGGCCTATGGCCAAGACAATAATTTTTTACTACTACTACAGTAGTAGAAACATAATATGGGGATAAGGGTGGGGAGGGGGGAGGGAAATGGCGCCATCTATATGATTTCGGGTTGTATTAATGATATTTAGTTGTTTTATGTTGTGTTTTTAAACTGTTTTATATTCTTCTTGTTCACCGCTCAGAGCCCTTCAGGGTTTGGGCAGTATAAGAAAACTAATAAATAAATAAATAAAATATGTATGCTGGATCCAGTGTCACAGGTAGTACAGAAGCAAGCTAACCATATGAACTGGCTGAACCAGCAAGGGTTTCTGCTTAACCCAGGGCTTAAGTATCCTTGAGGACAAGAGACCCCACCTGTACCTGGACTTGATCTGGCCAGGACTTGACTGAGCCCCAATCCTGCAAAGCATTATGCAGTGATTTGGTTCAGAAGCTGAAACCCAGGCTGATATGTCTCCATCATTGCATTGTCTCCTAATGGGTCCTCCCATCTCCATAGTTCTTGTTGGGTGGGTGGAGAACTTTTGGGACTGATACTTCAGGATCTGGCCAACCAGCAGGGGACTGGCTACTCTGGATTCTATAGTGTGTACAATACAAGGGGGATGTGCAACTAGAATAACAAACAAGCAAATATTTGCGCACAACATGGCTAGCAGTCATAGCCTGTGTAATAGTTGACTAAATCTACAATATATACATTAAAGGGGCTGTGTCTCAGTAACACCCCAGCGTATCTTCAAGTAAGTCTCAAATACAGAAAAGGATGCATTCATGAGAACTAATCAGCACTTTTACAATTGCTTCCCTAATCTTTACAGGGTTGGCTATTGACTAAATACTGACTGAATATTGAATATTGAAAACCCAACACAAGCGACCATCTTCCAGATATATTGTGGCTTCGAAAATGACTCCTGGGTGCTTGGTACATGGTAAAGGACTCCTGGGTGCTTGGTACATGGAAAAGGACTCCTGGGTGCTTGGTACATGGTAAAGATTAGGGGAGACTTAGGGTAGATTTAGTGAACTCACAAATTATAGTCTATGATTGCTAGATGCATTTTTTGCAACATTTTGCATGTTTTGCCCTGGCTTCTGAGATGTTGATTACAGCGTTACCTGGATGACAGCCTGGCTTTCAAGCCTTCAAGCCCTTTGACTGTGGGCTCAGGATCCGATGGTGTTAGATGACCCCAGAATTTTCACTTTTATTTCACTTTTACAGAATGATTTGCAGACTGTAAAAACTTAGAGCAAGCAGTCAGGAAATATATTTCACATTGGTTATTGCAGCCTTACAGGCCAGGCTTATGCTTTGACTAGGCAGTCATTAGCAAATAGTCTGCTCATTCTAACAGACTCTTTTTTAATAGATTGATTTGGAACAGTGCTAGGTCTTTCACCATCTCACTCTATCTCTGATGGCCTGTGGGGAATAACACTGAAAACGTAAATCTGCCAGCATCAATTGTGAACATTTTAGAGCTTGAAGGAAGCCTTTGCCTGTCAACTCCTAGAAGCATCTTTCCTCAGATAGCACAACAGGATACAGGTAACAAAAAAAGAAACATCAATTAGGTGAGACAGATTTATTTCTAGCCTACAGCTTACATGCTTAAAAAGGATGTGATTGGTATTCTCTCATACATGTAGGAGCTCAGAATTCCAGGGATTTGTCCCACATTAAACTGAATAGACGTTCTGAAAGTCTCTGTCTGCTTCTTTAGAAACATATGCTATTTTCCATCCCTGACAATTTGCCACCAGATCTTTTTTCTTTTCTTTTCTTTTTTTTTGGGGGGGGGGAAGTATTCTAAGCAAAGTGCTGCACTTGTGCAAAGTTATGCTTAGCAAGAACTGAGTTGCAGCTTCCAGGGGCTCAGACGGAAATCTCCCTGCCTCAACCTTTTAGGGCTGCCAGTAAGTTGAGAGTAGGAAAACGGGGAAAAAAACTGCTAGCATGGCAACAGCATGGTTATTTCTGGCCTAAACCTGGAAGTGATGTCATACCATTCTAGGATTCAGAGGAAACTCTGACATCACTTCCGGATTTGGCCCGGAAATGATGTCATGCCATTGATGCAATGGCATCCCTATCTTCCCGCCTTTCAGTCTCCTGTGGGGTGCCTCTGGCTAGTAACCCTGCAATCCACTCATACAAGAATTCACACAAAAGGCTCTTGTTTAAAATAGATATGCTGTCACTATTACCATGCCGTCAAGTCCATTAGTCATACTTAGATGATTTCTTAAGATGCCTGGACGAAGAGCTGAACGGATGCCAAAACCAGCCCTGTTGCTGAATGAATGCCAAAACCATGGCTAGTCATTGTGAGTTTGCGCCTTCCCTCCCTAACTTTGTGAGGGGAGTAGGGGATACTTCCCCATGGTGTGGTGGGTGGAGGAAGAAGGAGAGCAGACAGCATGGGAGGTTATTTGCTTACAGTTCCAGAAATCATTGGGTTAGCCCTGGTACAGCACCTTGTCCAATTCTCTGAGCTCCTAGGGTGATGTGTGTGTGTGGGGGGGGGGGGAGGGCTAGAATTTTGTGCTGTAGTTCTCCCCTCTCAGCAGCCTGGCCTAGATCAAAGCAGAAAATTTGCCAGAGCTTAGATTCTCTTTCTGTTGAGAGATGTATGCAAACTTGTGACTTGTATTAATATTAGACTCTACAAATTACACAAAAGACAGCATCTTCTGCTCAGATATAACAGTGCAGTGTATAGTTGTAAAGGAATGGTATCTACAGTTCAGTGGAACTAAAAGGTAAAAGTTGCCAGTCCCCTGTGTGAGCATCAAGTCATTACTGACCCATGGGGTGATATCACATCATGATTTTTACTAGACAGACTATGTTAACTGGATAGTTTGCCATTGCCATCCCCAGTCAGCTACACTTTACTCTCAGCAAGCTGGGCACTCAGTGGAGCTGCCACCCTAAGTCCTGCCCACTGCAATTATCACTTTGCTCCATCTGCAAATTTACTGTCCATGACCTAAAGAGATAAACACATCTCAGGAAAGCAACAAGCCCCCTTTATGGGTTACCTGAAGTTCAGGTGGTTAAGAAGAAAGCATGTTCTTCATAGCCACTCTTGTGTGCCTTCTGCTCTTTGTTGGTTACATCTGATGCCTGGGATCTTATCCTCTGTAATTCTCCTTTTGGGTAAGTGTGAAGATGTTAGATGATCCTCAGTTACATGGCACCTCACAAAAGTGTTCTAACGTTTTTTAGTTTCTAACCAGATTAAAAATGTGAGCTTCATAGAATAATGTTATACTTTAAATATTTCAAGGTTACTCATAACCTCAAGCAAAATGTTTTGTAGTGAAAGTCACCAGGATTGTTTATGCCACTCAAAAAAGTATTTTTTTCTCTTTTATCTGCAGCAATTGCTCATTACATTATGTAAATAATTCCAGCCCAATGGCCTCCGTTACAAACTCTGCCCAAATGACCTTCTTTCTGGAGGACCTTTGAGCTAGTTGCTGATTTCAGAGTATTTTGATCTTGAGTTGTAGCAATCTGAGGCAGCAACACTTCTTAGTTTAGAAATGAAAAACTGATAATGGTATTAAAATCTACATAATTTAACTTTTTTTTTTAAGTTATCAGAGTCCTACGCTGATTCTGTTGACCATGAAAAACATTTTTTGTATGAAGGCCAATGTGTTTGTGTTACATGCAGTCAAGTCACTTCTGACTTATGGCAGCCCTATGAATCACTGTCTTCCAAAACATCCTATAACTAAACAGCTTTGCTCAGGTCTTGCAAACTGAGGGCCATGACCATCCTACCTAGCTTCACTATTCCCACTTCTTCTTTTCATTCTGCTTTCAACCTTTCCTGGCATTAGGATCTTTTCCAATGACTCTTGATTCTCATTATGTGAGCAAAGTACCACAGCCTCAGTTTAATCATTTTAGCTTCTAGGGACAGTTCAGGCTTGATTTGATCTAGAATGGATTTGTGGTTTTGTTTTTTTTTGGGTGGTCCACAGCATCTGTAATACTCTCCCCAAACACCACATTTTGAAGGAACCTACTTTCTCCCTGTCAGCTTCTTCATTGTCCAGTTTTCACACCTATACTTAGTAATAGGGAATACTACTTTCTCATCAGCCTGAAGCCCAGCAGCTCCAACTAGAGAGTGAGGTTGCCAAGGCATTCAAAGGGGAGCAAGCCTGCCATTGAGAAAAATGAGTCAAATTGTGACCACCCAACTGTAGCAGCTTGCTCTTTTCCTGAGTGGCTGCCATTTTGGTTGTTACATTTTGTCTCCTCTGCAGCCAGCTTGCTGTCCTTTTGGCCACTGACTGGCTGCTGGGTGAGAGCCAGAGGCTGCAGAGAAGGTGAGAGGCTGCTAGA
Source organism: Sphaerodactylus townsendi (assembly GCF_021028975.2). Classification (NCBI taxonomy): domain Eukaryota; kingdom Metazoa; phylum Chordata; class Lepidosauria; order Squamata; family Sphaerodactylidae; genus Sphaerodactylus; species Sphaerodactylus townsendi. The sequence goes on from NC_059425.1 coordinate 72,198,964, forward strand.
GAGGATGGGCCTTCATCCCTGGCATCTCAGGAAGGCTCACAGATTACTTATCCCTCCAGTCTCTTTGACAGTAGCTGTTTTAAAGTGTGTACCATTTGCCAGCCACAAGCCAGCCACCTTACCCATTTTCCTGGAACAGGGAGCAGATGTCCCATTTGAGAACAGTGCTCAGAAGAGCCAATGGCTGCATGTCAAGGAGCCATATGTGCCCTTTGAGCTGTTGAGTATCACTGTATTAGGGGGAAGAAGGGAGGACATTGAACCAAGAAGGACAAACATTTTAAGAATCTAAAGCTTCTAAATGGAGTCTGAAAATGGAACACTTGCTTGGATTCTGCTTTCCTGCATTAGAGAATAAGGTGCTGATCATTATCCTTAAGGATATATTTCTGTTCTCTCTGGCCATATAGACCATATTTCCGCAGAGGTTATAGGGTTCCTTGCTTCATTTGAAGCATCTGGTGCTGAGAAAAGATAATAAGTCTAACCAAATTCTGGGCTGGCTTTGAAGATTTCCTTTCACTCTTCTGCTGCCAACACTCCTTCACTGAATTTAAATGTCTCAATCAATTGATCCGCTAGGAAAAGCAGGCTACCTCCATGAGCAGGACACTGCATGGACATCCATAACAATGTGTGATATCAGAAACAAGCAAACCCACTGACAAAATGAGGAGCAATTTAGCTTTCTTTTCAGTTTCTAAGTGCAGCTAGGCAATAGCAAGATTAGAACTTTGCAGGTTGTAAAAGGTCCTATTTTCCCCCAGGGAACTTGCTTAGATAAACTCCAGGTTTCTCTTAATTGAGCTGACGTTTACTACAACTGTAATTTTATACCAGCAGATGGGGTGGGAGGAGGGCTTGGACAGGGTTGTATCTAAAGTAGCTGTTTCACTGTAGCTTTTGTTGTTCCCATGGCAACTTGCCTTGCTACCAGAGCTCAGGATGATACAATTGCTATGTTGACAGATTTTGATTGACTGTTGACACTGGTTGGCAGGAAAAGAGGAACTGTCCCAACAGGTTAATATGTGTATTTCCAGGAAGAAGTCAAGGATCTACAAATTAGAGTTTTGCTGTAGTACAATTTTAGGAGCTAAAGAAACTAAAGTTTGTACTAATACAATTTAGTACCCAGTGGCATGATGGTGGCTGCATGCCTCATATTTATTTGCTCTGATGGGCTGTCTACTAAAGCTGTTGCTTGATCACAGTGTTTCCCATCTTCAGTGGATGAGATGCGAGTTTATGCATATAGGAAACATCCTAATTGCCACAGTGGGGCTTATTAGTGGTACTAGCTCAAATGCCTTATGTCCCAATCAGAGCAGATTGATTTAAAATTAGTGACTTAAATCACCAAGTGGAGCTGCGATTTAAATCATCAATTTTAATCAACTTTTCCATTTGTTCTTGAGTTATTTTCTGAAGGCAGGGATGTTCTCTCTGGTTGATATAACCATGAATACATGTTCATTTGCAATTAAATAGAGCATGCACACTAATGTAATACTTTTTAGCCTGCCTTGGAGGATACACTAAACCAATGTGCATATATTTGGTCAATTATATAGCTTAATGCTGTTATGGTTAGATTTATCGTATATTTTGAGTCAGCAGCATTAGAAAATTATGGTGTTTTAAAAAAACAAACCTGGGATTCTCACAAGTATCCTGAATGAGGGCTTATAGGTGCTAATCAAGCCAGCACTTTATGAACTCAAAAGTAATATATGTGAACAAGAGGCAAAGAGGAATGGCATTACCTGTACAGAAACATATTTAAGTCATTCCTAAAGTTTCTGTGCAGCCATTCTTTGATACTCTGGCATCTCCTAATTTCGCAGATGGCTATTGGTGTTTCCTTAGTAGACCACAGAAGGAATATGAGTCAGCAGTGTGATGCGGCGGCCAAGAAAGCCAATGTGATTCTGGGCTGTATCAATAGGAATATAGTGTCTAGATCAAGGGATGTAATTGTACCTCGCTATTCTGCATTGGTTAGACCTCACCTGGAATATTGTGTACAGTTCTGGCCATCGCAGTTCAAGAAGAATGTTGACAAGCTGGAACGAGTCAAGAGGAGGGCAACCAAAATGGTAAAAGGTCTGGAATCTATGCCCTACAAGGAGAGACTTATGGAGCTGGGTATGTTTAGTTTGGTGAAGAAAAGTTTAAGAGGTGACATGATAGCCATGTTTATATATTTGAAGCGTGCCATGTTGGTGAGGGAGCAAGCTTGTTTTCTGCTGCTCCAGCGACTAGGACCAGGAGTAATGGGTTCAAGGTGAAGGAAAAGAGATTCCACCTAAACATCAGGAAAAGCTTCCTGACAGTAAGGGCTGTTCGACAGTGGAATGCACTACCTAGGAGAGTGGTGGAGTCTCCTTCTTGGGAGGTTTTTGAAAGAGAGGCTAGATGGACATCTGTTGGGAGGACTTTGATTATGTGTTCCTGCATTGCAGGGGGTTGGACTTGATGGTCCTTGGGGTCTCTTCCAACTGTGATTCTATGATACTGGTGTGGAAATATCATAATCTGAGCAGCCTACATGACTGGCACTATTAAACATCACAAATGAGTCACAGGAACTGACTATGGAGAAGTGGGTTTGTAGCAGCCACTGTAGTGCAATAGTGACATGTAAACTGGCCCTTTAGTCTTAAGATCATACAAGAAACCCTCCAATCCAAATAAAGAAGAAACAGAAAATCCAGCACATACCCAAAGACCAATGACTTTTTTCTGCTATGAAAGGATCTTACAAACCTGTTTTGAAAAAAAACCTTACATTGTTTGCATGATCAGAATAACCTATATAAGTGTCTGTGTGATATACCTTACTTAGAGCTGGATCCCACACTCACACCAACAATAGCCATCAATAGGAAACTCTCCTTCCTCCCTTTGACCCTCGCCTCTTGCCTACAGAGTTGCTGGCTTAGATTTTATACTGTACAGCATTCTTCCCAAAATGGGAGCAGTGGGAAGGAAAGAAGAGACAGGTATGAGAAGAATGTAAAGTAACAGAAGTCAGAAAAGGCAGAAAGTACAGGATAAAGTGATGTCCTGGGGTTGCCATACAGCCTACTCTATCTGATGTTCATTCCTTGCTATGCTAAGCCTGGCCTGCCATTCAGGAACCCACACAAAACTATTCCGAACAATCAGAAGCTTGGTAATGACCATATTCCAGTCCCCTTAGGATACCTGGCCTTTTTGTTCCCAGAAGGTGAGAATTTGATTATTCTCTTTTCTTTCTCCCATTCTTGCGTAAATGTTACAGCACTGTGCTGCCTGCCTCTTCCACAATCTCTTTGGCAGTGACTGTAATTTGCTGTGAATTAACCCAGTCACAAGGGAGTGCCTAATGGCCAAGCTACAGGTTCACAGATTATCTTAAGCAACTGATATTTAGTGCAGAAAGAGGGAAAACTTCTAAAAGATTTAGTAAATGTCATGGGAAAAGTCTATTGTAGATCTCAGGGCTTTTATCCAGGGCTGCATCGACACAGCGTGACTCTCCTGGCTCAGGATGGAAGCTGGCGCAGGAGGAGCACTGTGTGCCTTTTTGAGAGGGCATTGTAAAGGGCACAGGGCATAGCTAAGTGCCAAGAAGCACAGCACCTGCCACTGCTCAATTTCCACAGCTTGTTCCCAGCAAAGTACAAAAGCCTGTGCTTTGCAAATACTTTACCTGCACACAGATACCTTGTTCCGTCTTCCACTCTCTCATGTCATGGCTAGGCTTCACTTAAATTGGAGGATACATGTTGACAGCAGTACCCATGCAGAAACTTCCTAATACTCCCCTGTCTCTGTTATCTATAAGGCCTGCCCCATAGGGACCCCTGCATTTATAAATACCATAAAATAACTCTGACCCAACTGCCTGAGGCCACTTTGATACCAAAGCAGAAGTCCGAAAACTGACAGGAATTATGTTGGGGGTAGCCAGAGGCATATCTAGGAAAAATGGAGTCTGGGGCAAAATCTGAGTTTTCCGCCCCTCTCCATATTCCCTAGATTTTGGCCTGGGGGGGGCGGAGGATTTGGCACAAACAAAGGAGGTGCATGCCAATGCTGTGCCCCAAGTGCATGCCACTCCTGTCCGCCAAAGGCCCTGTGTGTTTTTTGCAAACCCTTGGAAGATGAGCCCTGAGTCCAAGGTGGCGGGAGGGGGTTGTGAGGAGCAGTTTCCTGCAGAAATGGGGAAAGAAGGATGTCCAAGAGTGCTCAGCACTGGGAGTCTCCCTCCCCTCCCAGATCACTCCCCCAATTCCACTCAGACAAGGTAGGAGGGGCTTATAGGGGAGCACGGGTGTGTGTGTGCGATGAGAGCACTGTTCTCCTCAGTATTGCTCAGGAAACCACCCCTGGTGTTAAAGGGACAGCTCCTTGTACAGAAGGCATCAGCTGCAGGGTGAGGGCGAAGGGGGTGAGTGAGGACAGAAGCGGACTCACCCAAGACAAGCTGTGCCCTGTGGGGAAGGGGGTGTGGGATGGCGCTGCGCAGGGGCCTGGCCCACATGGGAGGGGACGGATGTCGGGTGGGGGATCTGGGCTATCTAGCAGACCTGGATTCTGTTGAGTTTTCCACACGGTCTCATCCAGCAAGCCACCCTGGCAATGCCACCTCGCCGCAGCAGCCACAGCCACAGCCACAGTAGTGGCCAGGCGGGTCGGAGTGGAGCTGGCCATGGGAGGGGCCTGATGCCACAATGCCCCCACCATGGCCTGAAATGAGTTGGGAGCCTTGGAGCCGGCAGATGCACCCTGGGTGTGGGGCTTCAAGGCCTGGCACCCCCAGTTCCCATGGACAGTGGTGCTGCAAAGGGTCCAGCCTTGCCTGGCAGAGGGTTTGCAGCAGCAGCAGACTCTTAGTCCTGCTGGGGCCTGGAGGGAACCCCTCTCCTTGCTCGAGGGTGCCTAAAGCCTCGCCCAGATGATTCCCCACCTCCTGCCCGCCCGACACTGCGTGTGCCTTGCCACCTTGCCACCTCCTTCCCCTCTCCCCGGTGCAGTGCAGGTGTGGCCATGTGGGGGCAATTTTCTGCTCCCTGTGTGACCAAATGGCCTGTGCCCAGGGACATGTGACCCCACATATCCCTGTGGGCAGTATGCCGCTAGGGGTAGCACAACTGCTGGGATGCCCCAAGGAATACCTTGGTGAATTCGGCACTGCACAAATATAACATCTTTAGGATGTTATAAAAAGTGTTTTGGGGAAGAACTGTACAGCATTCTTCCCAAAATGAGTTCAGCCCATTATATTTCTCTCAGCTTGAGTTTTTCAAAAATCACTAAACTAGCAATCTTTCCCCCCAACCCAGGTTGAAGAGGATTCCTGCCTGCAGAGCAAATGCCAGCAGTCAGGAAATGCTTTATTTCTCCTGCCTAAACCTCTAACTTTTGTTTCTGCCACTCATGCCCACCATTTTGTATGCTGCAGCAGATCCTCTGTGAAGATTCCCCGCTGAGATTTCCTCTGCTTGCAGCTCATCCATTTGCTATTTCACTGTAAAAAATAGATGAATAAAGTTTGTTTTGCCTAGAGATCCTGTGCATGTATCATTTTTGCTTTTTGTTTTGTTTTGAGGGTGATGTCTGCAAACCTACAGTGACACAAATATGCACATATGTAGCTTTTCTAACTGTGTAATGGTAGCTTTGCAGACATCCCTCTCGAAACAAAACAAACAAAAAATGACACCTGCACAGGATCACTAGGCTAAACAAACTTTATTCATGTATTTTTTACAGTGAAATGGCAAGCAAATGAGCTGTAAGCAAAGGAAACCTCCATGGGTAATCTTGTGTGCTGCAGCACACAAAATGGCATCTGCCACTGTGAAATTTACCTTATTTGAACTTAGACTTCTACTCTAAATGTTAACCTGTTTGCACTCTCCCAAAATTCAAACGTACCAAATGGAAAGAAACCCAGCTCCACAGATCAAATCCCAGTGAGGATCCTAAACTCTGAACAAGATTGGGTCAATAAATCTGAACAGGACACCTTAGCCCCTCCAACTCTGTAGCTAGCTCTGTTCCCAAACCTTCCTTTCTTGCAGAAATCACTGAATTCCCTTCATCCAGTCCTGAAATGTTGTTCACCAGGGGATCCCCAATTCTGTAGTTGGTTCTTGTCTCAGGTCAGCTTTTCCTTCTCCTGCCCTGCATATTGCATTGGACTTTTCCCTTCAGGACAGGCAATGTCCTTTCTCCTTTATTTTTCCCTCCCCTCTCCCCCCAGTTAGGCAGCAACCAAGGGCAGCATTGCTGGGATTGTGTTACTATATTGGTTTACTTTGCATCTCATATTCTGGCTCTGTATCTTGATACAGGAACAAGATTTTCTTGTTTAAGATCTTGTCTCTTTATCTCATCTTTCTAAAGGTATTGTGGTAAAATGGGATCCATATATACTACAGCCTGAAATGGTCCCATATAATTAGCCTGGCACATACATATAGCTCTACACATGTAGAGGATCCTTTTCATGTGACAGGACTGACACGAGGCTCAATATAGATAACAACTCAAAAGGATAAGGTCAGTGATCACCCAGGTCTGGGCCTTTTGTGTTGTTGCCTCACTCCTTAAAGGGTACCAACCTTCCAAAAAGAATGCGTCAAGTACCTATCCATCGGGCCCTCTGACAAGGGTGCAAACAGAATGATGTAAAAGAGTTTATGGGGCAACTTGAATGATTTCTGACTTAATTAATTTTAATTATGGTTTCATTAATTACTTGGTTTTGAATGATGTGCTTTGATTAATTTACACTTAACCTTTTTATATTTTACTTATTGTTGTCACTCATTTTAGATCCTCGCTGTGTAGGAGAAACGAAGCATATACAAACATTCTAAATGAATAACTACCCGTATAAAGCCCTGTCTTAGGCTTCATTTGATAGGCAGTGTGAGATCATCTGGGATTTCCATTCAAGTACCGATTGAAATACATGCATTTAAGAGCTTCTTGGATAATACAACTCAGCCAAGCCCCACCAAAGAGATTATAATTGACTATTCTTCCACGGCTTCAGATACACATACCCCCATGCCAGACCCGATTAGGCTACAAGGTAATGGATGTGTGGTCCAAAATGACCACGAAATTACAACCATAGACCAATCTCAGTGACGCCAACCCTTATCAAAATCTCTTAGCCAATCTGGGACCAACACAGCATGGGGGGAAGTATCTCCAAATCCAAGCCAGAGAAGAAATGTAATTTCCCTCATCTCGTGGAATATAGCCGGATGGATCAAGAAATGCGATAATCGTGATTTCCTCACTTATCTACAAAAATTTACGTTTATAGCCTTACAAGAAACTTGGTCCAATTCAGAGCTTGCCTTAAATGGCTACCAACAATACTCTCTTCCTGCTACAAGAGTATCCAAGTTTGGTCGTTATTCTGGAGGACTTTCACTATTTGTAGCCAACAGCATCAAAGCAACTCCTCTCGACTCATGTCCCCCCCTCTTGCACAGGCTGTTTTGCAGGGGGAAGCTCTTCACATGATTATAGTGAACTTGTATATACCTGCTGGATTGACACGAGACCTCTTAATCAACACATGGAGTAGGATATCATCATTTGTAGAAAATTTAGAAAATAAACAACCATCTACGGAGGTGATCCTGGTAGGTGATTTTAACGCCAGAGTGGGTATGGACCTTTCTACCACTTTGGCCCATTTGAATCAGGAGGATGATCTCGTACAGCTTCTTCTAACCCCAGCTCTTCGCTCCTCAAATGACTCTCTCGTGAATGCGGCAGGAATTCAGTTAATCAAATTTGCCATCAAATTTAACAAATTATGGTTAAACGGCCTCAAGTGCTATAGGAATGCAGATAGCTTTACCTTGGTAAACTCGCTTGGTGCTAGCGTGATCGATTACATCTTAATATCCCCCTATCTACACCAGTGTGTCACATCTTTTAGCGTTGGGGACTTATTGCTAAGTGATCATCTTCCACTCAATGTAACTTTTTCATTTGAGGTAAAGACTAATACAGAGGACCCCACCAACTTTAGGCATCAGAAAATAACATGGTCACCTCAGGTGGCAGCTGCTACAGAAACACTACTTAGCTCTTTTACATTTAATAAATTAAAAGAGAATATATTACAGGCTGACACACCAGAACGTGGAATACATCACTTTGAACAACTAGTTTCAAATTTAGCAGGGGAACTTCAAGCCGTCTCCTCGACCAAATCTAAGGCTGTAAACGGTCATAGAGAATGGTTTGATCGCTACTGTATTGAATTTAACAACTTAATACGATCATTATATAGAAGTTACCACAGCACAGGTGAGGAAAAGCTACTCAGCAATATAACCCAACTGAAAAAGGATTTTCAAATTATGGTACAATGGAAACGAAAAAATCAATTCGAACAGCAGTGGGAACAACTATATCAAGCCACATTAACAAATAACATTAAGCAATTCTGGCAGATCATAAATAGAAGGGCCCAAACGTGCAGTATCCAGTTGCCCCATATTTCACTAGACCGATGGTTCAGTTATTTTTCTAATCTGTTCAATGCTAGCCTAACTGAATACCCTGATTCCACTTCAATACCAGAGGAGCTACCAGATTGGCCTGAGGTTAATCCTCAAGAAGTGAGTAAACTAATCAGTGGTTTGAAAAGCGGTAAGGCCCCAGGTCCTGATGCAATAATACCAGAAATACTTAAATCCTCACCCGAGTGGTGGGCTACAACTCTGGCTTCCTTATTTACCCATGTAAATAACACGGGCCGCATCCCAAAGATGTGGCTGGCGTCTATAGTTGTCCCAATCTACAAAAAGGGTGATATTACAAATCCTTCAAACTATCGTCCTATAAGCCTATTATCTGTAATTGGCAAACTATATGCAAAACTACTCCTTAGGAGAGTGGAAGATTGGGTCAAGCAAGCAGAAGTAATAGGACCGGAGCAAATTGGATTCACTAAAAATAAATCAACACTGGATCATGTAACAGTTTTAGCACACTTAGCTAACAAAAGTATAACTCATAATAACCATAAACTGTTTGCAGCCTTCCTGGATTTAAAAGGGGCATTTGACTCCATATCTAGAGCCCTACTGTGGAGAAAATTGACGGCGTTACACATGGACCCCAGACTACTGTTTCTTATAAAACAGCTACACACTTGCACCAGCTGCAGAATAAGAGCCGCAACAAAAGGACCGCTCACAGAAAATATCATCACAACCAGAGGGGTCAAACAAGGCTGTACATTGGCCCCCACTTTGTTCAATATATTCCTTAGTGATCTAGTGCCAACCCTCCAGAAGGCCAATGGGCATGTTCCCAAACTAAGCACTAAACACGTGCCCGCGTTACTGTATGCTGACGACACCGTTCTTCTTTCCCACACTAAAGTTGGTCTCACTCGTCTCTTAAATTGCTGTGCTGAATATTGTAAGAGGAACGAACTGGTAATTAACTATGAAAAAACCAAAATAATGGTCTTCGCTAGAAGACCCCCTAGTCATACATGGACCATCAATAACAGACCCATAGAACAAGTTAACCAGTTCAAATATTTGGGCATAACTCTTACTAGCAACCTTAATTGGGCAGTACATAGGAAATTAGCACTCGCTGCAGCTAACAACAGTGCCCTAGCAATTCAGCGTTTCTTTTTCACTGTGGGCCACCAGTATATACCATCCGCATTGAAGGTGTTCAATGCTAAATGCGGCTCTCAGCTCCTCTATGGAGCACCTATTTGGATCGGAGCTATAAACAAAAATATAAACACAGCCCAGTCCCGTTTCTTCCACAAAATTATGGGCTTACCAAATTGTGCTTCGTATGCAGCCCTATGTTTAGAACTCGGGCAAATATCATATGCCACGATGGCCTGGCTGAGAACTGTCAGATACTGACTACGTATCCACTATTTGCAGGATCACTCCAGTTTGTTACACCTCATGCTTTCCGACTATGCAAATTCTAGGTGGCTGAAACTAGTTGAGGGAAAAATCAACGCTCTTGGCTTTTCACTAGAGTCGTTAGTCCCTCTTTCCCTATCAGAAGCATATAGCTGCTTGAAAACTAAGCTATTAGAACAAGAGTATCGGGATATGATAACAGCTGCGAGGAAAACGTGTTCCCCCCTGAAAAAAAAAAAAGATAGGCAGTGTGGTTGCTTCCAAAAACTAGAATGAAAGTATTATCTTATACTTAACCATGTACAGTTCCCTGGCTGTATCTGACTTATGCACCAGTTAATCTCTAGATGGATGCCAGTCTTGGCATAGCTAGATGAGGTATAAGGAGACCAATGATCAAATCTTCCCTGCATATTTTAAAGTCAAATAGCAGATATGTGAGGCACCAAATCAGAGTGAGGTAGTGACATTGTCTGAGAAGCCATTTAACCCTCAACCTCACACTGTTTTGTCAGTTACCCCCGCTTTCCTCTGGAGGGATTGATTTCAATGATCAAAACTACACAAAGGCTGTTTCTGCACGGGCGGATAACAGTGCCCCAGGGACGCTAAAAACTGTGTCCCTGGGAAGGAGTTCGCACGGCCAGTGCTGCTGCATTGCAGCAGTGCCGTCCTTGCACCCCCCCAGCAGCACGAAAGCGCTGCTTTCAAACCTCGCTCAGGGAGCGAGGTTTTTTGCAAAGCACAGTCTTCCCGCTGGCACGGTACAAACAGCACTGGCGGGAAGACACTGTTTTCCCTGTTCCCTCCCCTCACCTCTTCTGGCAGCATCGCTCTGGAGGGCTGGAGGGACACACCCATGCTGCCCTCCGACCCCTGGAGGTTGGAGGGTAGCGTGGGCATGTCCCTCCAGCCTTCCAGAGTTGTGCTGCCAGAACAGGTGAGTGGAGGGGACCGAAGGAGAGACGGCTCCGTGCGGAGCCGCCTCTCCTGCTGGGGAGGAAACTGGGGCTGCTCGCACGCTATGATGAGAACAGTCCCCGAGCCTCCACTGGCATAATTTATGCCGGTGGAGCTTCGTTTCCAGGTGCGGAAAGGGCCAGAGAAAGGTTAACTCCTCTGTTCCAATACAACATGGAACTGGCAATTTAAAAATCACAGGCAAATTTTCAGGTCTCCCAGTAGTTAATAATCTATCTCAAGAAAATGTATCCTCCCAGATTGAATAGATGCCTAGAATTCCTGTCCCATTACCAATGCAAAGTTCTCTACTCCTGCTATTGTAAGGAACCCCATGATGCAGAGTAGTAAGCTGCCATCCTGCAGTCAAAGCTCTGCTCATGACCTGAGTCTGATTCCAATGGAAGTTGGTTTTAGGCAGCCGGCTCAAGGTTGTCTCAGCCTTCCAGCCTTCCAAGATTGGTAAAATGAGTACCTAGCTTGATGTGGTGGTGGGTGGTGGGTAGTGGTGGTAAAGTATAGATGACTAGGGAAGGCAATGCCAAACCACCCTGTAAACATAGTCTGCTTTGTAAACTTCGGGATGCAGTGTCACCCCATGGGTCGACAGTGACTCAGTGCTTGCACAGGGGACAACTTTTACCTTTTTTTACTACCACTTCACATATCATACTTACTCTAATCATGCCTGCTACTGTCATTTGCCTGCTATTGCTATTGGATGTCTGAATTTATTCTTCTCTACTTAATGCACAGATGGTCTCACAATCTAGCTCTAACCATAGCATCACAAGGCAGAAGTACATGACAAGAGTAAATGAAGAGGAGCAGTTGATATACTAGGATGTTGTGGGTTTTCCGGGTTGTATTCCCTTTTCCCAATAGTATTTTCTCCTGACGTTTCACCTGCACCTGTGGCTGGCATGTTCAGAGGATCTGAAGATGTCAGTTGATATACTAACTACACAGGAAGATCATGGGGTAGTCACAGTCTGCAATGGGTATTGTCTTCCTGTTTTACCGAAGTCGAGGCCCTGGAGTGGGAAGAGTCAGCCTCAGAGCCTCTTTCCTTGGTTAGCAACTGTTCTGAATCCCCCCACAGCCTTTCCTGCTTTCGTTCCCTTCTCTATGCCACTTAATCACCAATCCCACTTAACCACCCTGCCAATGCTACCAACCTGGATCAGCAGACAGACTTTGCTTTAATGAAAGGGGGCAGGTCACCCATCTTTTCATACTTTACTTCCCTTTTCAGAACCCCTTTTTATTACAAGGGTGAATAGCCTGGCACAGCCACTGAGTCTGAGGTGTACATGTTATGTTTCAAGGAAAAGATCTATTGTGTGATTATAGAAGTATCAAAGCAGATTATCTACCCAAATTGGCTTCCATTTAGAATTTCATCCACCAACCCTCGACAAATCAGGTTATCCAACCTAAACCACAAAGTAAACATACACCATAATACCTGCCTCCAAAAAACCGTTTATCTTCTTTTCACTGTTATCTATTGGTTTTTGTTTGTAGGACACATATGATGCCTGTGTCCTTCAGATTTTGCTGTTTTGCTAGCTTCATTCAATCTGTTCTGATTAAGTAGGGCATAAATACTTAAAATGAATTAATTAAATTAAAAAGAATACTCTGTATCTCAGTAGTAATAATTTTAAAAACAATTCTCTGCACAGGATAGTAACCTTTCTAGGATCACTATACAGATAAATTTAGGTGGAAGTTTCTTCCCAGCCCCAAACTGGACAATTAAGATCTTGATTTTGAGCACAAAGATTTAGCCGAGTCCTTCCAAAGGGAAACTTACTGGACATTTGTAAACTGCCAGTTTTCTACCTATAATACTAGTCAGGGGAAAAAAGACGGGAAGGGAATAAATGCATATTGTCCTTATTTTTATTTTTTTTCAAACACAAAATTTTGTTGAAAAGGAAGAAGTTGGAAAAGACTCCCAACTCCAAGCTGTTTGGAGCACCCATGCTGACAGATACACCAGGGGCAGGAAACAGGCTACATGACATTGATATTTGATGCTGCATGCATAGAAATAGAAAGTCATGTCAGAGAGAACCGACTGGTAAATGGTACGGGTGGTGCAAACAACTGCCAGAAGGGGAATTGTTTACGTTACTTGAAGATTACTACGGCATCATAGGACTGACGAAGTAGAAGCTAATCTTTTAATTTTAATAAATTCTATAAGATGCTTCAGGGTGTCTTTGGGTAACAACTGAGGTTTCTACTGATTGAAAAAGTGTTGGTATTGTATCTGGGCAATAGTAATATATATTCTAATGTTATTAATTCCAAGGCCATGTGATGTCTTCAGAGTCGTATGGAAATATATAAAGGAAGTTACATTGAAACTGGAATTTTATTTGTGTTTATTTGCATGCAGTTTTTGGAGTGATTCTGTAATTAATATTGCTTTGTACATAATTTTACAGTTTACATATATACAAGATTAGTGTAAACTGCACTAGTGCACATGTGCTGTTACCAAAGACTGCCCCCCTACCCAGACATGTGTTATCTACCCTGCCTCCATCAAGGTTAAATGCATACCTTGGCAACCATTTCAAGATCTAGCAATGCCTCTCTTCAGAGAAGATGAGAATATGGCAGTCTGTAGTTTGGCTATGCTAACAACTGGCCAAAACGTTGGGCAAGAGATTATTTCACTGATGCACCCTCACTTTGTTTTATTAAAATATTGACATAAATTTTGTAACACGTCTATTAATGTGCTCCCCAGTGCAAAATTCTTGCTCAGCTGGCAGCTTGGCTCTCTTTCACTTTGTTTTTCTCTCCTCTCATTCAGCTCTTCATATGTCACTTCCTCCCACACCACGACTCTGATCAAAAAGCTAGCTTCCTTCCCAAATGTCTGTTTGGATTGCTTGGACAATGAACCATTCCTGTTCATAGAAGTTGTTGCAAAATCAAAATGGAGGAGGGGAGAATCAAGTTTGCCACCCTGAGCTCTTTGGAGGGAGGACAGAATAAAAATGTGATAGAAAGATCAAACTTTAAGCTTGTACAAGGACAAATAACAACATGGATCAGTTCCCAGACTCTTGACACAGTATTATGAGCCAATTCTGTCTTGATTCAATTGCATTCTGCTTGCTTCCTTCAAAATTTAAGGCAGCATATGTGTAGGAAGGAGTCTCCAAGACAGCTTTCATTCCAAGCACAAATCATGTTTCTTTATACTTTCCGGATTCAACACTATACACTAAAGACCAGCTCAAATAGGTAAGTCTTACAATACTACAATACTACTTCAGAAAGATACAAAGGTCTGGTAACTGTGTAATGGGAAGGAATTCTGTAGTTGTGTCAGTGGGGGGTTGGGGGAGTGCTAGAAATTCCTGTTTTCATGTCCTGGCATTCTGAGCTTGAGATGTAAATGCTATCATTAAGTGGGTGGATGGATCTCAAACACCATAACAAACAGTTGGTTAATCTATTTATTCCTTTTTTATTCCAACTTGTCTCTAAGAAGCTCAAAGCACCATATCTAGTTTTTCCTTCCTCATTTTAGCCTGATAACAACTCTGTGAGGCAAGTCAGGCAGAAGGAAAGTTAGTGGGTCAATGTTACTGCCATCATGTTTAGTGGCAGAGTGGGAACTTGAACCCTTGTGCTCTAACTACTACACCATACTAGATCTACATATTGATTGGAAGACATGATCTCTAACAGTGCAATTCAATGCAGAGTAATTCTGCAAAGGATTGCAGTGTAATGTATGCTGGACTTTAACCATTTAATCTGGAGGAAGGGATACTAAATATGGTGCTTCTGCCATATGTTCCCCTGTGCAGTTGGGCCATGAAGGGCCACAGTAGTATGATTTTACAGTGTTCATCATACACCTGTTCAAGCCTAACCTGAAAATAAATAAGTTAAAGGTTTTTATTTTGTCAAAGGCATTCATGGATGGAATCAATTGGCTGTTGTGGATGTTCTAGGCTGTGTGGTCACACAACCAGAATTACCCACAACAGCCAGTTTTCATTTTACTTGCATCCAGGCAGAATATTATACTTCAACTCCAGCATCAAAATAACCGAATTACAGTGCAAAATTATCCTCCAGAGGAGAATTTGACCATATTATTTCTCCCATGTACACAGTGGTGTTCCCCCTGCAGATGACAGCACTGTAACTCTTAAACCTGGATATTTTCTTTTTTCGATGTGTACAGTTTTTTGCTGTCCTTTGGGGAAACAGTAGAAGAATGCTCTTGTTTGTTAGGAAAGAAACCATGACAATAGCTCTCCTTGTCCCTTCTGACTTGTTTATTTCAAAACTCACCCAAAGGGTTCTGAGACTTTGCTCCAGGAATCTCTGTTGCTAGTCAATGCCTGATCCATCTCCTCTTTGACATTGGAAGTCAGACCAGGCCTTAATGGGTAGAAACACAATTCTCACTCTTCAGCATCAGCTTTTTAGTGCCTGTTAGAGCCCTCAATCCACACATTGGAAAAGCATTGGCTTACGCTGCTTTTTCTTCCTCACCCAAATGTACTTAATGACCTTCAGGCAACACAGCGATACTTTGTAAGCTTGCATTCCCCTCTGGCTCAGCTTCCCTGCTCTCAGCAACAAAGCACATGCAATAAAAATATTTATTACATTCCATGGGGGATATCATTTTTAGAGAGAGCTAAGCTCTGATATCTTCCCAGAGGCTGACCAAATTACAGATTGATTAATAGTACAACTTGTGGTCTCCTTATTCCTTGCAAGCAGAAATTTGAGCCCTGATGTTCTAAAAGGTCTATCAAGTATTTGCAAAGCTGAAATGGCAGCACATCACGGGAGGAATTAATCATAATGCTGGCAAGGAAAGGGGAAAAAAACAGGACAGCAGAGTGATCAGAAATTTCAAGGTGCCGACTTAATTATGGTGAATGCATGCATGTAAAATGCCTCTAAATATTACTCACATCTCAATTAGACAAGGCCCAGGATTTTCTTTGTTCTTGCTCTGGAAAAAGTCTAAAAACTGCAGGTTTGATCAATGGCAAGGGACAGAAAGGAAATGAACA
This sequence comes from Sphaerodactylus townsendi, assembly GCF_021028975.2. Taxonomy (NCBI): domain Eukaryota; kingdom Metazoa; phylum Chordata; class Lepidosauria; order Squamata; family Sphaerodactylidae; genus Sphaerodactylus; species Sphaerodactylus townsendi. The sequence continues at coordinate 72,214,928 of NC_059425.1, forward strand.
GCAGACAAAAGGGCCAAGTTTCTCTGGGAGCTGTCATAGTAATTTATGGCTCTGGGAAAAAAAACTTTTAAGTAGTCAGATGTGACTTTGGAAATAGTCAGGGCCACAGTCCTGGCTGGACACCTAGGAGATGTGCCAAACAGGAGAGAGAAGTAGATAGCAGACAAGGTATCCCAGATGTCCCCAGCTCATTTGACTGACTATTCTTTACATTTAGGGGCTTCTGCCATGTTGTACCCTGCATAAGCCTACTCTCTGAACATGGCACACCAGGGCCCCTTCCGCACAGCACCGGGAGAGCAGGTTGCAGGCAGGATAAAGTAACCCACTCTTCTGCTGTTCCATTCACATGCCTCTGTGCAGGCAGCAAACAGATCTTGCGGAAGCAATGCAGGCTGCCGTTATGCCTTCACACAGAGGTGGGTCTTTTTTAGAAAATCCCATTCCCCATGCTGCACAGGGAGGTCCTTTAAAAACTGGGAAGCAATAGCTTTCTGGGGCAGCTGTTCACTCATGAACGACTGTAATCCGTGTTACAACTAAAGAATCGCAGATAGTGTGATTCTTGAAAAAAACCAGGTTGGGAGGGGGGAAATGCAAAGCGGATTCGTGTTAGAAGCAGGATCCATGCAAAGTTCTCCCCCCACATGTTTTTATCCCATGGTTATCCCAGGTTTATTGGTCCACGTGGAAAGGGCCTAGAATGAAGAAAAAGAGAGTTACAATGCTGAGGGTTCGATGTGTTGAATGAGTTTCTTGTTTAGAAAGGGGGAACAGGTTCTGTGGTAGGGTTGCTAAATTCAGGTTGGGAAATATCTGGAGATTTTAGGGGTGAAGTCTGAGGAGGGTGGGGTTTGGGGATGGGAGAGACTTTAATGGGGCATGGTGCCATAGAGTCCACCTTCCAAAGCAGCCATTTTCTCCAGGAGAACTAATCTCTGCTGCCTGGAGATCAGCTGTAATAGCAAAAAATCTCCAGCCACCACATGGAGGTTGGCAACCTTATACTGTGGTACAGCTCATGCTTGGGCTTTGGAAGGTCCCCTGGTCAGATATTAGAAAGACATACTTGTAGCCAACAGCCACTGACAGACAGAACATGTAACACTGAGCTAGTGGACCAATGGTCTGACTGAACATAAGGAAGCTTCATATGTGCGTTAATGTGAACAAATTCTGTGTTGAGGCAGGGAGTTAGGCAAGAGGATCTTTAGATCTCACCTAGCACTCTGATTATGTGGTTCCTAGCAAAGGACCAGTCAGTATGACAGAATATGCTGCATCTACATGGCAGTTTTCCTCCTCCTTGGCATCCAAACTGCAGCAGGTTTTTCTAGAGCATCCTTTAATCAATCACTTTCCAGGTTTCCCGGCTCTCAATATGTCCTTTCTGAAGCCTGATTTAGTATGATCTGTTTATAAAGAATCTGCTCTAACTGTACTAGCAAGCCAGCTAATTGGGAAGCTGTGGATTTTAGAGATTCTACCCACATAACCAGCATTTTCCTTGCCTCAACCCCCATGACTACCATTTGCCTCTGGCCAACAAGTCATTAAAGAAATCCTATTAAAATATAGTAATTAATTGCCATAGCAATTTTTCTTAAAAAATAAAAAAAGAAAGCTGGGAATTTAGAGGAGCTAGTAGATGATGGAGATAGATAATTATAACATTACTGCACTACAAGCTTTATTTCCCTATTTTCTTCTCTAAAAGCCCCAATAGATTGTCCCTTTTCCTGCTTTCTTCTCTCCTTCCATCCTCTGACAGCCTTTACCCCAGAAAACTATGGCCCAGTTATGCAGTGCCAGCTGCTAGGCTGAGCCCAGTTATATGGTGCCAGCTAGTGGGCTGGGCTCAGTTGCATGGTGGAGAACCATCAAGGACTTGCAGGGGGCACCTCAAGTTCTTCTGTTATTGAACTGTAGCAAGTAGTCTGGCCTAGGTAAGTCACTCAGGTTTGCTGGTAACAAGTCATTTGTTAGTTGCTGCCTGGCCTGGACACAATGAGTCCTTCCTCACAGGCTGAAATAGCTACACCTCTCCTCCTGCCAGACAGAACCCAAGTGACAGAATCCGACTTGAAGGCTGTCAATACTGTTGTGGTTTCTGATAACTCTCAAAGTCTCCATTCATTTTTTAAATTTCTTAATTATTGGGGGGGGGGGGAGTTAACACTCCAATTAAGTTTTTTTTTAAAAAAATCCAGATTTTTCTGTAAATGATCTGTGTTTTCTGTACATGGGCCTAGTCTCTAAATTTAAGTATCCACAGTTTTGCCCATATTGCAAAATGGATCTATTGATAGAGCTATAGAAATTACTGGGGGGTTTTAAGTCAGAAAATGTCTTCAAGTGGCATAGCAATGGAAAATGGAAATGACAAAGCAATATGGAGAGGACGCCATAAAACCTGTCTTTTTTACCTTTTAAGTAGGGTTTACTGCAGTGATCAACACAAGTATTAAGATCAATACATTTAAGGTTGAGGGATGCTTTGACAACATATGGAGATCTCATGAATGTCAAATGCAGACAGAAAATGTGGCTTGGAATCAGATTTACTGCAGCAGAAACAAAAGGCATGACTGCATAGCAGGTTTAATTGTGGAGATTCAAACTGACCAGATTGTCTCTACACAGGCTGCAATCTGAGTACATATTACTCCTCTCAGTGTTTCTGCTGCAGATGATGAAAGAGGTCAGCTGGGTAATGTCATGGCAATGATCAGATCTGTCTGTGTTGTGGATGCTATCAAGTTTCCTATCATTGCTGGTTCAACATGAAACTTCCTGTTTCAATTTCAAATCAAAATTATGAATCTTTGTTTTTGACCCATTTTGTGCTTCCCAGTACTACACCTTCCCCATCACAGTTAACATGTTTTTCAGTTCATTCATCAATTGTTTATAAATTGTTTATAAATGGTGTGCAAGTGTATAATGCATAAATAGCCTGAAATAAAAAGAAACAAATTGGGAATACTAGTAATAAAAATGAGCAAAGTGAAAGGGCTGCTGATTGTGCAACAAAAAAGGGCATATCCACACACCCCTAGTCTATTCACAAAGTCCAAAGCAACTCTTTCAATATAATATCTTTGCACATATTCTGCCAAGCAGTCTTATCTACAAGGGAAGACTAAACAATCCATGCCTCCTGGATTGAGACAGAAAAATGCTCTCCCCTTCAACCATGCAGCTCTATTCTTCCAGTGAGGACTAGAAATGAACAACAGTGCAGCTTGGGTGAGTTTCAAACCAGTGTTGTTTCAATACCCCTAACCTACATGCAACTTGCAGAGCAGTGAGCTCCAAACAAAACACTTGTTCACATAAGGAAAGATAACTGAAAAAAAACTGAATGAAAATTGAAGTTGATCATTCCTTTAGAAATACACTGTGGACTTCATCCGCGTACACTGTTTCCAGTGGGTAATAATCTATATAATGAGGTAGCATAGATCTGGGTAGCATGGATCCTAGGCATATTTACTGTTAAGTAAGTCACATTGTGTTCAGTGGGGCTTACATGAAAATACGTGTGCATAGCATTGCAGCTAAAGACGGAATGGCAATGTGAGGGATATTTAGAACAACACACCAGCAATAAAGTTCTCATGAACAGGAATGTGCTATGCTATCAGACTGTGTAGATTCAGTTCTGCCATTTGCAGATCAGGGAACTGGCACTGTGCTGTCTTCTATCCATATCCATTTAATTTTAGCAGCAGAAAAGGGGGTATCTGACTGACAGCTAAAACAAAAGACAGTGAAAGAGACTGAGAATGTAGGGTCTGTATATCACATGTGAAGTTCTTTTGTAGATTCTTTGCTGTGCAGTACAAACAAAGGGGCAGTAGCTCTTCCATGTTGATGCCCAGCAGAGGACTGGGGATCGTGTGTGTACACAGAGGTCTGCAGGCGAGCATATGAAGTGAGCATAAGAAAAGCCCTGTGGCATCAGGCCAAGGCTTCATCTGTTTCAACATTCTCTTTCTCACAATACTAGAACCAGGGGACATACATTGAAAATGTTGGGGGGAAGAATTAGGACAAATAAAAGGAAACATTTTTTCAAGCAACATGTGATTGGGGTTTGGAATATGGTGCCACAGGAGGTGGTGATGGCCACTAACCTGGATAGCTTTAAAAAGGGCTTGGACAGATTTATGGAGGAGAAGTTGATCTATGGCTACCAATCTTGATCCTCCTTGATCTGAGATTGCAAATGCCTTAGCAGACCAGGTACTCGGGAGTAGCAACAGCAGCAGAAGGTCATTGCTTTCAGATCCTGCATGTGAGCTCCCAAAGGCACCTGGTGGGCCACTGCGAGTAGCAAGTGCTGGACTAGATGGACTCTAGACTGATCCAGCAGGCTTGTTCTTATGTTCTTATGTATCCAGAGCAAGACCCCCACCAGAGTGCCTCCCCATTGAAACCTCTACCATAGAGCCAGCTGGACATAACAGCAAGTCCCACTGAAGTCTATGGTGGGAAAAGTTATTTTTTCCCCACCATAGAACTTGCTGAAGAGCCTGGCAGATTCTGAGCTCTGCAGTGGCTCCATTGTAGTCAACAGGGAATTTCTCAGCATTTAAGCAGGCTCCAAGAGTCCCTCCTGGTAATAGCATCCAGTCTTGGTGAATTTTGCTTCTGTGGGTGGGGTGGGATTTTCTAGAATACAGCCATACAGCCCGGAAACCACACAACACCCCAGTGATTTCAGCTGTGAAAGCCTTCGACAAAACTTTATAAGCGTTATTGAAATATGAATATTTTCTTCTTTGTCTACCGCCATGACTCTTTCTGTATTCCAGGATTATCCTCAAAATTTTGAGATGATTTTTATGTTCCCTGTTATATATTTCCAGGTATTTCCACCCACAGTGATTCTCTGGAGCATATTCCTCTTGTGCTGTAGGTTATTACACTTTATGCCTTTTTATACAGTGCAGCACCACCTCTGGTTTTTCAATACATTCTGTGGACAGGGATACCCTATCTTACAGAATCTTGTTGTGCCACCTGATTTCTGATGTGTTCACTACATCTATGTCCCTTTTAAATAAAAAATAACGAGCATTCCAAGTTCCTCATCTTGGTTTCAAGGCTTCCTGCATTAGCATATAAATACCTATGCATTGTATCTCCCTCCCAATGTCCCTTTTGTGTGCAATTTTTCCTGTACTGTTTTGGCACGCACAGGCAAAGAAACATAAAATCACTACAATAGCACTGTTCCTCTCAATAGGTCAGATATTTAGTCTGGGGATGAAATAACAGTGAAAAGCCCAGTCGCAGCTCAATCTGTTCTCTCTTGTGGGACCTGCTCTTCTTGAAAATAAATATTCCCCTCCCTTCCGACTCCCCAGCTCCCAAATTATCCAAACCAAATCGACATTTGGTCCGATACTATGAATACTTAAATCTCAACAGCTACAGCTGAGTGAACCAAGAAATTACTTGACATATTTGCCTGGGCTGTCTATGAAACTGATTATCTTGTGCAGGCAGGGTGATTCTAAATTATCAGTAATCCACTGGATCTCTATGCTGCTTCCTACAAATTGAAAAAAGATTTGCCAAAAGCATGGCTCTAAAAGTATCTTTACATTATACTCATTTCACAACCAAATTCAGACCTGTATTTAATTATGCAACCATGTGGGTCTGTATTATCTATCCATTTTTTATCCCTACAATGATGACAGCATCTGTAAGGCTTCACAATGAGGAGTCTTTTGGCACTTTAGAGTTAACAAATATATTGTATGATGAACTTTCATGAGCCAGAGACTATTTCATCAGACACCTGAATAAGTAGGAGACTCACATGGAACTGCAAGACAGAAAACCCCCACTTTCCCTGTCCCTATTTCCAGCTTATTCCTTGCCTTGGCTTCTCCACCTCCACCTCTGCCTCTTCCTCTTCTTCTTGCTCACCTTCATCACCACTTCCTTCTCACAGTATTTATGCAGTAAACTCTATGTTGCTATGGCAAACTAAAATCATTCCTGAATTCTGGCTGTTGCATTTTGTTTTTTAACCCCCCATCCTTTTAAGGAGATTTTCTGTACATCTGGGGGTTCCCTGAGTTTATAGTCCCCTGCATGATAGTCATGGTTGGTCCCATTGAGCCAATGAGGCTATCCCCTTAGGGATTAAACCTTCACTATTTGACATAGGGACATACATACCCTGTTTCCCCTGAAAATAAGACATAGTAGAGGTTTTGCTGAAATGCTAAATATAAAGCGGAAGAGCGGAAAAATAAAACATCCCCTGAAAATAAGACATAGTGCATATTTGGGAGCAAAAATTAATATAAGACACTGTCTTATTTTGGGGGAAACAGGGGTATGTTCAGCATTCCATATTATATTACATCCAGAGGTGGGATCCAGCAGGTTCTCACAGGTTCCCGAGAGTAGGTTACAAATTATTTGTGTGTGCCGAGAGGGGGTTACTAATTGGTGATTTTGCCACATGATTTTTGCCTTAGTTACGCCCCTCCTCCGCTCCTCAGCAGTTTAGCAGGAGGTGCACTGGCGTGCGTGGCAGCCTGCGCCTGCGTGCATTCGTTTCTTGCCCAAGGACCGGTGCAGCAGCTGCATCTTTGCCACAGCCCCGCCCAGCAATGCCCCGCCCCCAGAATGCCCAGTCACGCCCTCGTCATGCCCTGCCCAGTCCCATTGGTGCTACGCCACTATTTAAATCCCACCACCATGGGAACCTGTTACTAAAATTTTTGGATACCACCACTGATTACATCACAAAGCACTGATGAAAAAAGTCCCAATCAAAATGGTAAACAGTCCAGTCAGGATGGGTTTGGGCCATTCCCACATGGCAAATTAAAATAAATAGTGTACCTAAATCTTAAAGGAGGGACAATTATTTTTTATTGTTTCCAATTCAACAAGACTTTTTTGAGACAAAGCTTCACAAATCACATCTACATATGAATTTCTAATCAGTTGCCCTTTAAAACTTTTTTTTTGACAGCCTTCAGTCTAAAACTGAATGTCCAGGAAAGAAAATGTTCCCCATGGCTTCTAAGTGTTTCCATTATAAGATTTCAGTTATCTCATACAGACAGTAAAGTATTGTAATGTAGCTCATTTAGTATGGTTGTATCCATTATATTATATTTGCATATTTTGATGTTTGGCACTCCAGGAAGAAGTGGTTGAAAGACAGTCACAATAGCAAAGTAAACAGTGGGTAAAAATCAGCACTATCCTGATGCTAAAGCAGCACCTCTGCTCCCCCAGAACTCTTCCAGGCTGAGGCCTACTCCCATCTTTTAAGTATGCAGCTTAGCAATGTTGCCAATATGGTCCAACCATCAGATATGGAAAACAGATTAATAGAAGCTCCTTTACATCACTCACTTAAAATATCCTCAAGTAACTCCAGATGATATGACTCAATTAGAAAAATACAATAAAGCGGGGTAGTGCTGTTCCAAATCTCATTGGTTAGACTGTGTTAGGGTTTCAGTGGTCATGTTTCTAGGGAGGGTCAAAGTTTAAAGATCTGCTTTTCAATTCAATTCAAAACATTGCTAAACGGTAGTATCCTTTCAGAGCATTAATTGTGGTTATTTTTTTGTACCTTTAATAACCAGAGATATAGATGCTCCTGATCTGACACACAGGGGGAGGAAAGAAGGTGCCGCATCTCTTCTATTCCCAAAGCACCCCAGTGACAGGAGGCTTAATTGGCAAAATGGTAGATTCATCTCTCACATTTCCATTTAGAAAGCACACAAATACCAACTTCTTTTTCTGTTGCTTGTTTGGTCTTCCTAGCCCATCTCAGTTTCCCTGACAACATTCAGTGGCAACAGATGACCAGCAAAATGAGAGGTTAAGAGAATATCGCCTCAGACCATAATTATTCCCCAAGGACCAACATGCCTTGATAATACTCTCTGAGATATGGTTGCCAGTCAGCTGAGTCAGCATACCTCCTTCTTGTCCCTTCCCTCGTCTTCACTGTCTCCTCTCTGAAACGATATTGCTGCTGTCCCTGCTTCTTCAATAGCCTTTGCCTACTGTCCCCTGAATTTTATCAGTCTCAGGCACTCAAGTGAAATCTGATCAGAAAAGCTGTTTGGCAGCAGCACTACAAGCTGCTAGCACAAGTTCAATAATTCAACCTCCTTCCCCCCTCCCCCAAATCACAACAGACTCAATGTCACCCTCTAATTATCACTCTCCTCTCAGGGAAACAGAGATTTATTTGGTCTTTTGGGCTGAATCAAACAGCAAGAGGCTGATTCTGGGATGGTTTGTCTTTGAAACAAGACAGTCTTTAGCAGCAAAGGGTGACACAGAAGCTTACAAAAATTACGAAAGGGGAAAGATAAAAGAAGCTGGCTCTGATTTTAGAACTAATATCAAAAGGTTTATGTGCTTATTGCCAATATCATTATTTGCAGTCAGATTTATGCCTATACAAGGCAAGCTTCATTGGCTGGCATTTCACAGGGAAAAAAATGCTTAAAAGGAAAGCCCCAGCACTGCTGATCTGAATGTATCATAAAGGTGTGATAAGGCTGCAGTTTAGTAGAGGCATACAGATGTCTCCTGTTTTGTTTCATGATTCTTTAATGGGTTGGTTGTGCTTCATATTGCACTCTGCCTTGAAGAGTTTCTAAGATAATCTTTTGAACTGGCCCATGCACTATTTGCTGGAGTTTTCAATTTACACTTTTTTCTCCTATAAAGCTTACATGTACATTCATGCTCTGATTTCAGTCACAGCACAAAACAGAATCTTGAAGCAACTGTTCAGTCGCATCAATCTAATTTCATTTATCTGTGGATTTAATCATTCAATGCACCTGTATACTTACAACAGTAAGGGCAAGAGGACCCAAACTGAAAACTGGCAAACTGTTAATATACAGCAAGTTTAAGAATGAACTGTGACTAGCGCAAGGTCACCCAGCAGAAATGGAGGAGTGAGAAGACAAATTTGGTTCACCAGTTAGGAATTCGCTGCTCATTTGGAGAAGTGGGGAATCAAATTGGCTCAGATTAGAGTCCACCTGCTTTTAACCCCTACACAAACTCGCTGTCATTTATTATACTATCTATATCATTGGTGGTAAAGATCTGCAATCAATGTACAATGTAGCACCTCAAGACATTCTTCTATTTGTTGTAAATCATGATTCTTATCCTCATGACTATAAAAACCTGTAGCTTAAAAACAAGAGAATATTAGTGGGACTTGCAGAGATTAATGGCTTGTTTTAATGGCTTGTTTTTATATTGATTAAAAAATAATTGTAAATTGTCTTGAGCAGAATTTTGCATAAACCAATGGTGTACTTGGGGTAGTGGTGGACAGAGGGGGCGGACGCCCCAGGTGTCATGGTAAAGTATCCTATGGGGGCAGATTTGGCTGGTCCTTCCCCTCCCTCCTCCCCAAGAGCAAACAACTGGATTGGTCTGCAGAAGCCCGGAGTAGGGAGCAGGGAGCGGTGTGGTGGTGCCGGGCTCAGAGATGCTTCTCTGGCCCTGCTGTTGACGTCTTCAGGAAGCTGCAGCAGCCTAGCTTGCTACTGTGCTATGCCTCCTCCTGCATCACCACCCACTCACTAGCCTCCACTCACCACCCACCCACCCACCCATCCTGCCTGCCTGCCTGCCTGCCCTACTTGCCCTCTTGCAGCTTGCCCCCCTGCCCAGCTCACTCACTTGCCTCACTTGCTTGCTTGCCCCACTCACTCGCCTGCTTGCTTGCTCACCTTTTGCCCACTTGCTCTGTTTGCTCACTTGTTCACCTGCCCCGCTTACTCACCACACCACACCACACCACACTGCTCACCTGCTTGCCCCACTAGCCTGTCTGCTTACCCACCTGCCCCACTCACTTGTCACTGGCCCACCTCAATTTTGGGGGATTCACAGTTTCAGTACTTGCCCCAGGGTGCCATTTCCTGTAAGTACACCACTTGCATAGGCAGCATAGGAATCTCCTAAACAAATACATAAAACAAATAAACCAGTGTATAGAAATTCTGTGAGTATGTTTTCCCATAATCCCTAATCATTTCAAAATTCTCCGAGTTGTCAAATATTGCCCATGAAATCTATTACATATGCATAAGAACATTTTGATGAAGATATTTTGCATTCTTCAGTATACATTCAAGAGCATGTTCTGTGATACAATAATGGAGTCAAAGTAGACAGACCTGTGTTCAAATCCTAGCTCAGCTGTGAAGCTCACTGAGTAACCCTGTGGCAATCACTACTGGTTAGCTTAACCTATTCCATGGGGTTCTTGTGAAGAAATTATGGCCTAACTCCACAAATTCTCACCAAGCTCCTTGGTACTTTGCTGGAACTGAATCAAAGACAGGGAAAACCTCTAGCAAAGTGGCATCCAACAAAAATGTCTGACACAACTAGAGAGTCTGTTCTTGATATAAAAAGTGCCAGTATGCAACTGTGTGTGTTATTAATGTGGAAGAGAAAATAAGAAAGCCATTTTCAAATCAAATGTACCATTCACACTCAATGTGCACTTTATGCTCACATTGTAAATCATGGGGAATATGTCTATCTAGAATCATGCATGGAAAAACCCCTTATGTGTACAGAGATAAGCATGTTATTACTCTGTCACTAGAGCCACTGCAGTGGGGTGGCTCATTAATAAGTAGAATGTATTAGTAGCTGTCAAACTATGGGAGAGCTACCCTATTGGCTGAATGAATGAAAACACATTAACTCCTACAAAAGAGAAAGAGGTGGCAATTAACTGGTGGGACGACAATATGAAATGTCAGAGGCACAGAGAGTGAACACAACTGTTCATTATTATATTAACAGCCTTAATTTTCTGCCTTTAAACACTGGTACCCTGTCAGCTCAATTAGATAGTACCTGAGTGTGTTTAATTTAGATCAATATATTGCTGTATCTGGAGGCTTTTTTCCACAAAGCCTCTGCGTTCAGTAAGATACAGGCCAGTCTCAGGGAGCTTTTCTTTTTTGTCCTTGGGGCAGAAGGCATTTTGCAAGAAATATATTCAGATAATGATGCTCGAATCCATGTGAGGCAAGACTAATCAACAGTGATTTGTGAAATTCCCAGAGAGGCCAAGATGCAAGGGAGCATTTTGAAAGGTCTCCAAAGATCAGGCCTAGGTAAACAGCATGCTAATATATTTAGCAAATGACATTACAGGACACTTAAAAAACCATGCAAAAAGAATTTCTTCGTGCTTAGTAATTACTGGGAGGAGGAAAGATAGAACTTGAATATTACAAGTATGAGCATAAATCAGCTCATACTACTAAAGCTTACACTGACTTTAGGCAGATAAATGGCCAGAGAACAGACATTTTAGAGGAAAGGAAATTTTTTTTACTGGCTTCTTAATGTGCTTGCCATTTGCCAGGGGTACAAGTTTGTAAAATTGTCAAGGCAGATTTCCTAGAGGCAAGGTGCTTATGAATCCATTGTCTCTCCTACAATGGCAGATTGTGTTTGGGGGTGGGGTGGGGCTCTTTCCACACAAAGCATTTAAAACATTTGCCAAATGTTTTGCAAATGCTTTGGAAAGAATAATTTTTATGGGTTTTGTCCAAATAACACATAAAATGAAAACATTTCAGGTGAAAACAGCTCTTTAAAAAACATGCATGCATAGCTTTGATGTTACAAAAACTCAATTTTTGAAGCCCTGGCGATTCGAACGTCAAATCAACATAGCATCCAATCCACAACACACAACATTTTTAAAAAGGAAAAATCAGCATGTTTGTGTAATCAGCAGGCAATAGTGAATAATGTATAGCAATGATGGAAATGGTGGGCAACCATGATGCGAGATGAGAAAATTTCCCTAGGAGACTTCAGAAAATAGCGAACAGCCAGAGAATCTCTGAAGTAACAGAAAATCATGAACACCAGAGAAACAAGAGTAGTAGAGTCAAAGGTGAGCGTGGAGTTTCAAATTTGGATTGGAGAAATAAAATGTTTCCTGTTTTTCTGGAAGGAATAATTTTAAAATGTTTTAGGAAAAAAGATAGCTAGTTTAGAGAATCCAAATAAAACATTTCGAGGTCGAAATAAAATGTTTGCAAAATGTTTTGGGGTAAAAACTGTGCAAAACTCTTTGGAGGAAGGAGGTTTTATTTCCTCCCTCAAAAAGTTTTATTTTGGCTTTGCATAAAGGCCCTCTGTGTGTATCTTAACTAAACCATAATTGTGTTTATAATCTGTATTGTTAAAAATGTGTTCTATAATTTTAATTGTTTGCTGCATTGGGGACACTAAATCTGGAAAAAAGGCAGGCCAGAAATGTAGGAAGCAGGGATGTAGGTATAAATTTTTTATGGGGGGGTTGGGGGGCGGGGACATACCTGCACCCACCCCTGGGGCATGGCCATGCCTCCCCAAGCCCTGCCCCTGGCCCCAGTGCTCTCCGAGGCCGAGGACAGCAGACTCCCCTGCCCTGCCCTGCCCTGCCCTGCCCTGCCCTGCCCTGCCCTGCCCTGCCCCCCCCCACAAGGTGGGCTCCAAGCCGGCAGCCGGCAGCCCCTTCTGCCCTCCCCTCCGGGCAGTGGCATAGCTAGGGAAAATGGAGCCAGGTGCAAAATCTGAGCCCCCCCCCACGGCTGCTGTGATGCTGGAATCCACCCCCAAACAGCAGCACTTTCAATGGTGTTTAAACTAGAGAGCCCAAGTTCTCCTTTTAAATCCACCATAAAGGGAGAATCTGGGGTCCCCTGTTAAAACAACATTGAAAGTGATGCTTGCTGTTTGGGGGTGGATTTAAAAGGAGAATCTGGGGAAATTTTGGGGGTGCCTGGTGCAATTATTAAACTAGCAGCACCAAACTTTCTGGATACCTTTAGGAGAATCTCCTGATGATACATCCCAGGTTAGGTGAAGTTTGGTTCGGGGGTCCAAAGTTATGGACCCTCAAAAGTGTAGCCCCTATCTTCTATTAGCTCCCATTGGAGACAATGGGGGATGGGGGCATCCCCTTTAAGAGTCCATAGTTTTGGATCCTCTGGACCAAACTTCACCAAACCTGGATAGTATCATCAGGAGAGTCTCCCAAACAATCCCTGAAAGTTTGGTGCTGCTATCCTAAAAACTTCACCCCCTGCCGGCTAAAAGCCAAAAAACACTAAAAATATTTTTAAAACCCACAAACGGAGGGCGGAGCTTTGGACATGCAATGGGGGGGTGGGCTTGAACCCGAAAACCCCCCCTTACCTATGTCTTTGGTAGGAAGGAGCTTGGAAAGTGACAATTAAACAAAACAGATTAAGTAAGCAATGGAGATCCAGACAGAATAGATAAGTCTTTAGCCGCTAGAGTTGCTGGTTGCCACCCTTCCAGTCTTAGATGGTGAGGGCAGCCAAAGAAAGGTCCCTACAGATGACCACAATGGTTGTGGTTGTGTAATAGACCATGCAGGTTCTGCAACCCCAGGAATGAACTTTTGTTGAAGCCAGGACTAGAACAACCATTAGAAAAATCTGGGTGATCACTTAGAGGATGCACCAATCTGAGGGGTGCTAAAAAGCCCCAGTCTGCCTTTCCTCCTTTGAACTCCTCTGCTGCCCTTGCTGTTGTGCTGCTGAGAGGCTGCATGGGGCAGGGGGAGAGAGAAAAGGCACCCACCCAGTAACTGAGCCTGTGCCATGGCAGTGCTTTGCTGACCAGGGACCTTCAACTCCATTCTTCACCACTCTCCCAGCTGGGTGACTGGGTGGCAATCCGGAGAAATGAAGGACACCTTCTTCTCAGCTTCTTTCCTGGCTGCTGATGAGGGATGAATGAAAATGCACTTTGATTCTCAGGCGTCTGGGTTGACCTACTCTCTGCCATGGTTCCTAGCCCATCTCTTGAATTCCTATTGGCTGCAGTATCCTAGCAGGCTCTGCCTCTGATGCTGCATGTTGCTTGGCTGGTCATCTGGCCCAATTGCTGGTTTCCTTTTCCACTGTGGCCCTAGAAAACAGGGTCAAGTTACCATGCTGGGAGGCCATTTTGCCAATTACACCCTGCCACCCCCACCACTAGGCAATGTTCTTCCTGCCTTTTGGAAGCCCTAGGAACTCTGGAGCCCACGATCATCTGTAAGGTCAGGCTGGCCTTTCTCAATTTCCTTTCTATTGAATGGGAGGAGCACCAAGTAATAGTTTGCTTACGGCCGCAAAAAAATCTTGGATTGCCCATGCTTCAGACTACAGTCTTAATTGGCAGTAAGCCACATTGATCATAACAGGACTTATTTCAGAACAAACATGTTTATTTTCAATTGTCCTCAGTGCTGAAGAGACTTGGTGCTGTTGAAAATTATGTGGCCTTTAAGCATCATTACTTAGGAGGAGGAGGAGCCCAATCAAATTAAGATTTCCTGTATCAGCGAATTACGAGACATCCATTACTAGATATCAACTTCATCCACAAATTAATAGTGATCATTTTTCATACTGCCAGTGAATTGGCATGAGGGAGGAGAAAATTGTTTTCTTTTTATCCCTAAACCAATTTTCCCTGCTTAAGTGAATTCATATGGGTGTTAAGGCTGCCAGCTGAAGGCAACAACTGGCTCAAATTTCTGGATGTATCATGGACAATGACAGAGAAAGACAAGACAGTAAAGCTGGATGTCAATAGCAGTAAGGGTCTTCCAGTTCCAGAATTGCTACCTTTCATTCTAGTCAGTTCCGGCACTTTGTTATGGAGATTGTTTGGAGACAGAGTATGAGTTAAGTGTCAGTAACTACGATTCAGTATCTGTCATATTCAAATGTAAACATTATGTACTGTTTTAGGCACAGGGAAAATGAACTCAGACAAAGCTCTCTGCATTTAGTTTGGCAGATTTACTACTGTCTCCACAGGATACCTGCCAATTTCAAAACAATGTACCTTGCAACTGATTTGTGAACGCATAATGTGTGTGTATGTGTGTGGGTGCACTCATGTATCTGAGGCAGGGTATAGCAGTAAAACATGACTGCTACTGGTGCTGTTACCTCACGATTGTTCAGTTACAAGGGATCTAGCTTGTGGAGCTTCACCACAGCAGGGGTTAAAGTTCTTTGCTTCCATTCTTAGACACAAAAAGCAAGGAAAGGCAAAATGGGTGGGAGGAGAGTACCAAGCTTAGAGGAAGTGAGAGTCAAACGGCTCATTTCCCTTGACTGTAACCTGTTCCCTTCTTCCACAGGTCCTTGGCTAATGCATGTTGCAAAATAATGAAATCAATGACATTTAGAATTCAATGCTTTTTTTTTTTGCAATAACTATTTTAATATAGCAAACTTTTTACACATTACATTTGGGCAGTTGTTTTCATCTCTTTTAGAATAGTAGCAAAATAACCCGGGTGGGTTGATGGGTCTGAGAGGACTTTCTGTGGGAAGAATAGCTCTGGTACTGAGAGACTGGTCTTTCATGTGAGTTTTTACTTTGTATCATTGGAAATGGAGAGTCTACTTTGTCTAAAAGGAGGAAACTTTTTAAAAAAAGGAAACTTAAAGGAAAATTTGAACTTAAAGGAAAATGTGTGGAGAAATCGTGATTTTTCTACATAGCAAAGATTCTGGAAAGACCGTCTCACTCATTACTATTGATGTCACTGTTGGCATTGGGTGGGGGTCACACAAGGGGAAGAGCCTAGGGCCTCTCTTTATCTAAATCTGGCCCTGGTTAGCTCAATTCAAGATGACTGGATGTCTCTATGATTCAAGCATGTATTATTGAGAATGTTGCCTGGAGTCCAACAGCTATATAAATCCTCCAGATTTATAAATGGAGAAGGTGAGTGTCTAGAAAAACACAATCCATTCTGCAAATGTTCCAGATTTTTCTGGGATTACACGTAGGTTTCTTTTTTGATATAGATTTGGGATTACATGTAGGTTTCCTTTTTGATCACTTGGTTAGAGAGATTTTTATCATTATATGTGATCCAGTTAGGATACATTTTTGTGTTCCCATCACTGTAGTTCGTTCGTTCGTTCGTTCGTTCGTTCGTTCGTTCGTTTGGCGAAAAAAGCTAACCAAAGGAAATGTGCCTCTGCATCTCCATTCACATTTGCTAAACGGGATGGGCCAAAATAAATGCAAACAGAGCAACTGGGGTAGGGGTGCCATAAATTATGCATTTTAAAATATGGAAAGGCAGAAGAAAGTAGTTTGGTAACCTCAAACAGGAGCACTTAAGTATGAGCAAAACCGAAGCAACAAAACCACAGAGACACAGTACTTGAAAAATATTTGTTGGAAAGTTGTTGCAAGCTACAGAGATAAAACAGCACCCTAGCTGGCAGCTGCCCAGCACCCTTAGAAGAAGAAGAGTTGGATTTATATCCCCCCTTTCTCTCCTATAAGGAGACTCAAAGAGGCTGACAATCTCCTTTCGCTCCCTCCCCCCCACAACAAACACTCTGTGGGGCTGAGAGAGCTCAGAAGAACTGTGACTAGCTCAAGGTCACCCAGCTGGCGTGTGTTGGAGTGCACAGGATAATCTGAATTCCCCAGATAAGCCTCCACAGCAAAAGCAGCAGAGCGGGGAATCAAGCCGGGTTCCTCCAGATTGAAGTGAACCTGCTCTCGCAATCATGCGCTGCCCCTGCTTTGGGTTAACAGAACTGTAGCTGTGAATTTGGGCATCGGTTTCTAACTCTTACAGGCACCCAGGAGTGGATATTTGCTCTAAACATACTGTGTGTAACAGACTTGTCTCTGTGATACACCTCTGAAGATGCCAGCCACAGATGCAAGCGAAACGTTAGGAACAAGACCTATCAGACTACAGCCATACAGCCTGGAAAACCCACAACTAACTGTGTCATGTTACACAAAGTTTCAGTCTTCTAAGTCCACTGTTTTCAGCGTCTTGGGATGGTTTAATATTGTATTGAGGGCACCTCGCTCTTGCAAACCTGCAGCTACTTTTTTATCTTAATATGAGCACACATCCTTATTTAAACAATCTTAGGGTCAAATAAAATGTTTTGCATCCATCAACTGTCTCCTTGAATAAATCCTGTAGCAACATATTATGGATGTGCATTAATTAATAGAACATCCTGTGGATGCCTGGAAAATTCGTCCAAACTCCATATTGGCTTCAGTGCCCTTACAACTGGCACTGGTATCATGAACATATAAGAAAATGTGGTGATCTCAGACCATCGGTTACAAATGGCTACTCCAACTTTTGTGTTACTTAATGGAAATGGGAGGAGGAGACTTCTACTCTTGCTGTGGATGTTTCAGTTTCATCAGAAGCTGAGGCCCTGGCACATATTCTTAACACAGAACTTATGGGGATCATCAGAAATTAACTAAGTGACTAATTATTTGAAAGTTTTAACATATCAGAGGCACATGATGGGATCTGGACACTACATCCTTGCCCAGGGGTTTATAACTTTCAGGCAATCCTGATCTTCAGGCATTTAAATAACCAGATCCCCAAAGAATAGCATTTACTTCCTCAACGTGGATTTGCAGCTTTTTATATAAAACTGGGCATCGGAGTCCGTCTAGAGTACTGCTATATCACCAATAAAGAATGCTGTTTCTTTTGGTTCTTCCATTATACATCTCTCAAGACAAAAGACCTTCCTTATTTACATGTTTCTTTTACATGTTCCTTTCTCTACACATCTGTGAAATTTTGTGTTTAGCGTAGGTACACAAAACAATGGTTCAGAACTCTGCTCTGCCAGGAAATTCAGTGGGGGCTTTGAAATGGCCGCTTCGTCTCTTCAAACCCGTGTCACTCCTTGGAGGATTGCTGCAGCTGCCCCCTTTCTTTGAATTGAATTATTTGACTTGAAGAACAATCTGGAGATCCTTGGTAGGGTAAAGATATGGATAAACAAAGATGATTTAACAAAGTGGCCAAGTCTGCATAAATATTGTTTCATCTCTGTTTCTTGAACCAAGGCCTTTCAACTTGAAGAACAACCAGATTGGAGCAAAGGAACCTCTGGTGAGCAATGAAACAACAATCATTTTTATTTTTTTAATGCACTTTGGGGCTTTTATCAGCAGAACATTGTGCCCATTAGGAAACAAACTAAGTGATTCTGAAGACAGGCAAAGTGCTGTTTGCATGCCAGAATTAATACCATCGTCATTGTGGTTGTTAAGGGTTTCTTTCCTTTTCTTCTCTACACCCTGGGATTAAAGCTACTTTTAATTCCTAGAGGGGGGATTAATCAGCATCACTCCTTTGCGAAGCTCCTGAAATAGAAATCACAAATCAGGGTGGCTGGGAAGGAGCTTGGGAAGTGACAAATGTGAAATTATATTGTACTTCATTTAGTATATGGAGGTGGGGCAGGATAAGGCATCTGAATGCAGCCATACTACAATCTATAGGCAGCTCTTGGGAGCTGTAGGCAGCTCTTTACTGTATTTATGTTCAGACTAGCCTCAGAATGGAAATGAGGTGTTGGAAATCGAGGAAGCTTAAAAAAGAAAGACCAGGGTGGTGTCCATGCTAAGTTTAATTCTTTCAAACAAAATTAGCTGGAATTGTGTTGGAGTTATAGGGATGTTTGAAATAAGTGCTTTTACGAAAGGTATAATCAAAGTGCAACCCCAAGCAATTAGTAACTGTGATCTTTATCCTGATTTGCAAATGAGAGGGCATCAGAGTGGCTCCACACTGAGCTTGTGCATGGTATCTTATTGCAGCTTGTATTCTCCCTACATTGTTGTGGCTAGAAGGTAAGAAGTACACCCTCCTATTTGCTTTTTCCTGCTTATTTACATAGCAAGTGATAGCCATTGCATGCATTGAAGCAAAGTATATGTAGGGCAAAGCTTTACATAGCACCCCAAATGTCAGCACCCATCACCACACACTGACATATACTGATCTGTCGTTCACAGCACACCTGAATGTGGCTCTCAAAAACAGAAAGTTTGGCTTGCAGAGAAGTCATTAAAATGGGTAAAAGGTTACTTAATTTTTTTGCAGTGGCTTTTATGAGTCCACCAAAAGCCAATGAAAAAGTGCGCGGCCACCGCCTCAAAACATGGGTCGCCATTGTGGAGGGGAGGCCCGGAACGAAGGGTTGCATTACTGGCTCCAGCGTTATGGGCAAGGGGGATGATGGCTTCAGGGCCCAGTTCGGCGTGACATGTTGAAGGCTGTGGTCCTGTTTGGATGGCGTTTCATTCGACATGTAGAGCTCTGCGCATCATCGAGAGTGCAAGTACGGTGCAGAGCCTGCGGAGGCCCCGCCCTGCGGTCAAACGCAATCTGACCAGACACGCTGGAAAGCCAAAAGCCCTTATGACCAAAGCCAGAAAACATTTGCTCAGCTGTCCCGTTACCAATTGGCCACTGTCCTTCGGCTTTGCCTGTCCACCCTTGGGCTATCACCATCCAGTTTGGCCTTCATTCATTCAGGATTGGGGCAGCTTCTACCATGGCAGCTATGGGTTTACAATCTAGCAGGGTCATGGATCTGGGGTGCTGGTGCTTCTCAGCCTACAAAACTTACATCAGGCTGCTTTCGCAGGACTGATGCATCAAAACACGTTTCCACAGCTAAGTCTGTCAGTTCCTTCAGTTGCTTGTCTGTCAGTCCCTTCAGGTCATACAAAGATCATCTGGGTGGTCAGCCACAGCATCGTCTTTTGGGCAGCTGAACCTGCAGCTTCTTTGGGCTGGGGCTGGGGCTGGGACCTCGGCCTTTATCGCCAGTCGTGCATCCACTGGTTCGGGAAAAGAGGCATGCATTGGCATGATCTACTTCCTCTTCTCCAGGACAAGCTGGAAGCTTTTGGGGGGCTCCACACACTGTTGTTTCAACTGGAGGAGAGTGTTCAGCTGCTTCAGAGGATATTGGTGGACATGGACTCTATCCACCGGCTGTTGCCATGCACAATGCTTTTCTGGTCACACTTATTAGAGCGGCGTGCCTGAATGGGAGCTGTGGACCCCTGCCTAGTGGACCGAGCCAAAGCAAGGACTTGTTGGGTGGTAACATGTTTTGTTCATGACATGGAGGGGGCGGGGGGCCCCACATCACATTTCATTCAGGTGGGAGGCTTTGTTAAGGGAGGATGGTGTCCACTTATCTGATTGGGGCATGGACTTGTGGCTACATAGCTTGAGGTTGGAGCTGTGTGATTGGCTTAGAGCTTAGGAAGCATTTGCATGGTTTGCGGAAAAGCGTTCCTCCCAGTTGCTTCCAGCGGGTTGGCGCATGGGGTGTGATCCGCCGTAAGGGGAGCCGGGGATTCTTGCCCCTGTTATGACACCTCCTTAAAAGGTAGGGGTGGAGCAAGCCAACAGTTGGAATGCCCAGCGGGGCTAAGGTGGCTTGCGCTTCTAGTGGCAGTTAGAAACGGGCACCAGACAGGGGCACATCACCCACCTGGGTTGCCCTGCTCTAATCTTGCTGCTGCAGTCAATTCCTCCAGCAGGTGGGCTTGAGGGATTCGGTTGACTCTGGGGCACAGCACTCAGGCTGCCCAGAGGCTTGGATCATGTCTCCCATGCTGCGCCATTTGCTTCCTTCTGCTCTATGTCAATAAACACCTCTGGCCATGGCCACACCCACAAAAAGCGGCTGACAAGTTGAAGCCCTGCTGCTTGATGTTAGCTAGCCTGAGCGGAAGGGTCCACACCTCAACCTCCAATAGGTATCCTATTATTGACTTTAATGACATTTGTGTGCCACAGCCTAGCCCCTTCTGATCAAAAAACACAAAAAATGAAAAAAACAAAACAAAAGGGCAGCCTTATGACAAATTAAAAAAACTTTTTAGGTATAATATGGTCCCCACCCCACAAGACACTGATTTGGCATGATATACATTGTTATGGTTTGAGGAATATTCTGATCTGAAAGGTAACTGCTGCTGATAATTGAGGAACTGATGTTTTTAATTTTATTGATTTGATGTATTGTTGAAGGCTTTCACGGCCGGAATCACTTGGGTGCTGTGTGGTTTCCGGGCTGTATGGCCGTGTTCTAGCAGCATTCTCTCCTGACGTTTCACCTGCATCTGTGGCTGGCATCTTCAGAGGATCATTTATTGATTTGGTTTAAGTATTTTCAAAGATAATTTAGCTTTGAATACAAGGGGTTTGGTGGGATTGGTGCCATCAAGTCACAGCTGATTCATGGCCACCCCATAGGGTTTGCAGGGCAAAAGACATTTGGGAAATTGCCTCCCTCCTTGCCAAATTGTTTGGCATTGCCTCCCTCCTTGCCATGACCCTGATAGTCCTTAGAAGTCACCCATCCAAATTCTAACCAGGGCCAGCCCTGCTTAGCTTCTGAGTTCTGATGAGATCAAACTAACTTGAGGCTATCCAGGTCAGGGCTTGAATACAAGGTGCTGGAGGATAAAGAACAATATAGGCATGTTACCTTGATGCCCTGCATGTGGATTTCCTGTATTTGGCTGGCCATTATGGGAAACAGAATTATGGACCAGACAGATGTTTTGTTTGATTTAGCAAGACACTCCTCCTGTTCTTGTGTCCTTATGGGCATTTTATTTCACAGCTTAACTATAGCGTAGCTTAGTGAGAATAAAATATAATGTGCACTGCCTGGAGGCCCATGTTGGAAATGAGAAAACAATAAAACTATAGTGTTATAATGGGAATTTAAAAAGATCTTCCAAGATTCCCAGAATTAACCCCAGCTACTTTTGAAAGAACTCAACAGATTTATTTAGATATTATAAATAGAAGCCTTCAATGCAACAATTTCAGTAGCCATCTTAACCACAACAGAGCTTTTCTTTTCAGACACCATCAGGAGACAGATGGCCTCTTCTTCAAACACTAACTCTTTCTTAACTTATCTTCCTTTGCAACTCTTTACCACAGATAATTTCAGAGCAGCTGTTCATCTGGAAGAGGGAAATAGTAAACCAAAGGTCTTCCATTTGTCATAAACCCCATTTGGCTCCCAGTGTCCTATGCTCACTCTACTTGACCACACCATTTTGTGCTCAGTCTAGTGTGTTAAGTCATCTGAGAACCATGGAAGTCTGGCACTTTAAAAAAAACTGCTTTCCAGCTGTCTCTGAGAACAAGGGATGGCTTGCCCTCCCTGTTTGGGATTCCATCTTCTGTATTAGCTGTCACTTTTGTTATCTATGATTTTGGCTGTCTTGCCCACCAGAGGTCTATGTGTGATCATATGTTTTACAAGAGGGTAGAAAGAGGCTTTATATCACTCTCCCTTCTTTCCTGGTCCCTGTGCTGTAGCTGTCCATCAGAACTGGCTCACTTCAAGTGACGTAAGAGCAGAAATTGGTAGGATATGAATGAGATTCTTCCAAAATGCTCTTCAGAAACCAACCTAAAAGATCATGGCGATAATAAAATACACATAAACCTCAAAGTCACAGATACTACAGACAATACTACAGGAACAATCTACAGACATGCAGACTTTAGGCAGAACACTACAGAAAGAAATCTAAAAAGCATTTTGCTAGCTAACCATTACTTAATGCCTTTACATTCCTCTTCCTGCGAATCTTGCCATAACCTGGCAGGGCCTGTCCTTGAAATCAGCATTTTGACACAGAACTACCTCCCAGGCTGACATATTTATGGATTTTTCTGTAGCCCAGGATTTCCTTTCTGAAATCAGCCAGAATTTAGGGTGCAGATTCAAAGTGTCCCTCTAAGCCATCTCTTGACCAATCATTGCATAAGTCTGGATGAAAGGATTTTAGGTCTGCAAAGTGGAAACCAATAATAATCCATCAAAGCTACTTGACAGCTTGGCCAAATGATAAAATTGAGATCAGGATCCAATTTCCCTTCCTTCCCTTCCTGGAATGTAATAAATTGCCCCAACCCAGCAGATAGGCCTGTGTTATTCTATAGGCTTTCCTGCCATTTCCTAACTCCATCTACTAAAATAATGATGTGAACATAGCACCCTAGTTAGTGACCTGTACTTGGACAGGCTTGCTGTGAGAGCTGATTGTCTGTCCTTCTTTCCCATTCCTGTCAATTACAACAGGAAAAAAGATGGTAGTAGATAGGGAAAGCCTTCCAATCTAACTCCTGGTGCAGCTATAAAGTGGTGTCCTAGGAATCCACTCAGTGATCAGCCTGGGATTAATCTATAATTGTCTCCTCTATATCCAGAATGCATTTGTTGACCCAGCTCCAATTTGTATGCATTCTCTCTGGCCAGGCACATACTCACATGCCACAGTGTTGCATCTATCCAAGAGAGGAGCAGTGACTCCACTTAGCTAAGACTATGCTTGGAAGATTTCATTAGTGTTGAACCAAAATGAGGTTTACTAACATTTCCATCCCTCTTTAAATCGGCTCCCTTTTAACCAAATTTTCTCACCTCTTGATAAAAGGGTGCAAAACTATTCACTTAGGGGCAGGTGTTTATAGGAAACTAAAAGCTTAGCCCATTGCCAAGATTACAAGAGCCAAACACTCCCTTCTGTTGGGATGCCTCTTGCCTGTTCCACTGAAAGTATTAAAGTGCTGAGAAATGCCATCTGCATTTGGATGTGGTTCAGGTTCTTCTGGACAATATTCTTTTCAACAGGAGGCATGCTGGGATGTGCAAAGGAGGGTTAGGCTGGTTGCTACAGCAATGGGGATATGTTCCCTCTTTTTTTCTTTCAAGCAGCTGTAGATCAGGGAAACAATGAGTATAAACATACACCAAAAATGTGTGAAAAGTGGAAGGCAGAGGAGTTTTTGCATATTTTCTCATCCTACCTCACAAATGGCCACTTTCATAGTGAAAATAAAACCTCATGTTTTACATTCTGTACAACATTAGCACTCAAAACTGAAGTTTTCTGGTGACTGTGAAAATAAGCATTCCCCCTCATCAGCTGGTTCCTTCAGGATAGCAAGAGTGGTGAGAGATTGCACGAAGAAGCCTTTTGGCTCCTTAGAAACATTGACCTTTCCCCCCATGTGAAGTGATAGCAGGAAGAGGGATGCCCTCTTCCCTGTGCCATCCTTCATTGCTGAAGTGATGAGGCAGTCGCTTCCTTTTCTCAGCCTTGAACACACAGTGACATCAATCAGGAGGTTCTGTCCCATGGCCATGCCCACTTGGCCAAGCTTTTGCGCTGCATTTCAGTTCGTTTGACAGTTTGTCATCTAACACAGGCCCCAAATATCCATCTTGCTTCTGAGGTGTCACTCTCTCGCCAGCCCAACACTGCTGTTCCTGGCACTAGTCAAGAAGAAGATTGATGGGTAAATTACTCTGAACTCCCCCAAAGTTTTGCAGTCACTCTTTTTTCAGCTTCCCAGTCCTGTCTGTCTTACCCTTCACTCAGGAAAAGTAGAAACACAGAAGTGAGGGGATGTTTTATGGCTCCTTGCCTGCCTGGGATGCTTTTGTGGTAGGGGTTTGAGAGGTTGTCAAGAAGTTGCTAGGGGTGGGGGAGATAGGAAGGGATTTCTAGGGGTGGGGGAAATGGGAAGAGGTGACTAAGGGTGGGGGAGGGTGGGAAGTGGTGGGTAGGGGATGGAGAAGATTTCAAGGGGGTGGGGGCAGCTTTTGCCAGGCCCTCCATGGCCCAGGGAGCCCGAAGGTAGGCAGGGTGCGGGCAGCTCCTACCAGACTTGGTGAGAGCTTCCCACCTCTACTCACCCTGAAGCCAAAGCTCACCAGGCCGCAGGGAGGGAAGCTCTTGTCAGGCTCTCTGTGGTTTGGCTTGAGTTGGGATGGGGCACTTTCTCCTGGCCTTCTGCAGCCTGGCGAGCTTGGAGAAGGCAGGGTGGGGAAGCTCTCGCTGGGCTCTTGGCGGCCCGGCAAGCTTTGAGGTGAGTGGAGGTGGGGAAGCTCTCATTGAGCTTGGCAAAAGTTGCCCCCCCTCCAAGCTCCCTGGGCCACAGAAGGCTAGAAGAAAGCACCCCCATCCCAACTAAAGCCAGGCCATGGACAGCCCAGCGAGAGTTTCCCCACCCCACATCCCTTCATGCTCCCCAGGTCACAGGGCAGGGAAGCTCTCACCAGGCTCTCATTCCCCTTCCTATCTGCTACTGGGAGGCTGTCCAGCCACACTCTGATGCCCCTGCAGCCGCAGAGTGCACTGGGACCAGGTGGGACATTCCCACAGCTCTGGGAGTGCTAAAGCCCACCCACCCCCCTAGCCTCCTCTGCACCGACTGTCCATGGGAGGGGGGTTAGCCTGGACCAGGCTTGAAGTGTGGGGGGTGATTTTCCACCCTCCCACATAACATGAACAGCAGCCACCCAGGGCGTTTGTTCCCAGGCCGCCCCATGGAAGCTCTCCCTCTGGACTGATACCATTTTTTTGTTTCAGGAGCCTTATTTGATTCATGAGTTTAATTCCTGAAAAAAAGACACTAAAAGTGAATGTAAAATCATAATACAATCCCTGCTGGACTGGGCATCCTGGATTTTTCCCTTTTGTTTTGATTTCTGTGCTGAATTGATGCTTTAATGAAGTGTTATCAAGATGCTTCCAGGAACTAGAAGTATGGCATGAGGTAACCAACAACGTCCCAATTTCTTGCCTGCAGTGTCCAGTAGTCGGTAGTACACTGCCTCTCAGTAGGAATGTTCATTTTAGCTTTTGTGGCTATGTTAAAAAAAGGTACAGCCTTTCTTCAGGTTGCATGGGCTCATTTGGAAATCTAAAATGTAACTCACAAGCTTTTGCAAGGGGAAGGTGACACTGCAGCCCAAAACTTCGAACCAAACTCGGCAGGGGGTGCATGTAGATGTTAAAAAGCATCGGAGAGAGGATTACCCCCTGCAGCACCCCACATGTTATGGGATGACACCCTGAGTTCTCTCCCCACAATGTCACCTGCAGTTCCTGGTCTCAAAGAAATGAGGCCAGCCAGCTCGATAACTGATCGATAACTGAGGGAGGGCTCCAAACGATGGTTCCCAGCAGTGGAAGGTCTTGGAGTAACAGACCATTGTGTTATTTGAGGAGGCTATCAGCCACTCATTGCTGCTGTCACTGGCTGGTCACTTGGCATTGGGGTCAGAGGTGGCAGCTGCTCCACATTGGCCAACTGCTCACCTATTTGGATCCTCTAGGTAGCAACTGCCATCTGTACACATACGTGACTGGCTGGGTTCCCTGTAGCAGAAGGCACCAAGGAGGGCTGCAAGACCTGGAAGGTAAATGCTTGCAGTGATGGCAGCTATCCTACAGGTGGAATGGGGGTGGCATGGGACCCTATTAGAGGTGCTTTTTTTCTGAGTGAAGGCATTTTGTTTGACACTGCCTAGCACACTGTCTAGGATTTCGTTTGACACTGCCTAAGAATGCTGAGAATGTCACAAGGCTGCCATTTGTTTATTGGCTAATTGTCTTAGAGATGCTACATGATACTTTCACCAGAGAGTTGCTGCAAAAAAATGGCAACACCATTGCAATATCATCATGCTCCCCCACCCCCATTTAGATGCAGTAACTACGCTGAAGAACTTTGCCATATCATGAGTGACCATGTTCCTGCTCCATGTTTCTGGTGGAGGCTGTTTGGAGGGTCCTCAGGGAGTTGTTCGCATGGGGGGTGCAGCTGCATCGCAGCAGCCACCCTCGCTCCCCCCCCCAGCAGCGCAAAGCCGCTGTAGCGAGGTTTTCTGGAAACAGCAGCTTCCAGCCGCTGCTATGCGAATGGCAGCGGCTGGAAGGCGCCATCCCACCCTTTCCTGAATGACTTACCTTCCCTGCAACCTTCTGGCGTGTCGCCCAGGCCTGGGGACATGCCCCCCTGCCCTGCGACTACAGAGCTGTTGCGCAGGGCAGGGGGGCGTGTCCCCTGGCCTGGGCAACGTGCTGGAAGGTCGCATCCCGAGGGGGGGGGGGTGCATCGGTGTTGTATACGCCAACGCACCCCCGAGCGTGGCCGTGCGGAATCGGCCCTAGACACAGTGTGAAACAGACTTTTCTCTGTGATACACCTCTGAAGATGCCAGCCACAGATGCAGGCGAAATGTTAGGAACAAGATCCACCAGACCATGGCCACACAGCCCGGAAAACCCACTGCAACCAGTTGAATCCGGCCGTGAAAGCCTTTGACAATACTTTTTATTCCACTTTACAAGAATATGCGTATAATCCCAACCAAAAAAAAAAGCTGAGCCCTTCAGGGGCCACAGCAAAGAGCTTTTAATTGCCAGCTCACTGTTTCCTGCAATGAAATATTCATTGGAGGTCAGGGAGCATTTGTCATCCACTCTGTATGGTTTCCAAAATTAAGCATTAATTATTTTGTATTATAACAGTCAAACCTGGGGCCAGGTTTAACATCTAGCCAATGAGCTGCACAAGGCATGGCCAGATTCTCCTTCCCGAAACCCTTCTGAGGAAAGGGATTTGACTTTTCAGTACAATTGCTGTTTAGGAAATTGAAGAGCAGAAGCAGAAAGAAGATTTTTTTTAAAAAAAATCTGATAAACTTGGTATGCACATCTCTGAAACAATTATTTATCCTGTAATTGCAATACAAAAGTGAAGCACACTAGATTTAGGGAAAGGACTAGCAATAATAACAATTGTATTTATAGGGTGGAATAATAATTTATACTGAGGAAGTAATATTTCTCATTTGTATAGTGTTTCTGGTGTTCAAAGGGTTTCATACATTTTACGTGCTGAATCCTTACAACAGCTCAGTAAGGTAGGCCTGTTATACATTGGGAAAGTGGTGTTGGTGGCTGAGGCCAATCCAGACTGTGCTGGCACCACCCTGCCTCCTCCAAGGCAAAAAAAAAAAGCCTGCCAGAATCCCCCATAAAGGAAAAAGGAGATTCACTACAGAAAACATGGTGTATCTCTGAGGCCAGCTCTATACTTTTCCCCCAGCAGGCTAGGTACTCATTTTACTGACCTTGGAAGGATGGAAGGCTGAGTCAGTCTTGAGCCAGTTACCTAAAACCAGCTTCTGTTTTGTTTAGTTCAATCCTAAGCAAAATAACACTCTTCAGAGTTAATTGAAATTAGACTACTAAAACCATTGACCTCAGTAGGCTTAGAAGAGAGTAAAACTGTTTAGAATTGCGCTGCTGGTAAAATCATAATGCTGGATTATAAAGCTTGAGCTGCATCAGATTCTACTGATTGAGTCAAAGAGTTTACAACAGAGATGTACACTAGGCCCAAAATCTGGATTTGGAATAGGGATGCTTTAGGTTTGGAATTTAGAAAATTTCCAAATATACTGAACTCCACTGAAGTCAATTGGCATACTCATTATTCACCAAACAGCAGGGGGACAGAAAGTGGTAGGTGAGTGGGAGCTACCCCAACAGCACTGGACACAACACCCAGTTCTGGAGTGGCAGTTGGAAGAAGAGAAGGGGGAGGAGACAACAGACTGAAGTCTGGTATACCCCATATTGTGGACTGGAGAGTGCCATTTATGTAAAGTGCGCCTTGGGGAAGTCCAAGCAATGTTCCTGCAGCATTCCCCATGTACCAAGTTCCTCTATCCTGCCCATATTTAATACTGTTGGAGACTCTCCCCAGAAAACAACAATATCAGATTCTTCTGCAACACAATAGAGCAAACATTTTTAAAAGAACAGCAAATCATAAACACACTTATTTGCCATCAACACACATACTCAGAGTTAAATCAGTTATCCAAATCTCTCTGGCCGCTTCCGCACGGCCACAATGGGGGTTGGGTCGGCATACATTACGCCGACCCAACCCCCCTCCCCCCCCGGGACCGTTCACATGAACGGTCCCGGTTGCGACAGGGAGGACAGCGCAGCATCCGCACAGGCTGCGCCGTCCCCCAAACGCTGTACCGTGTCAGACCCTCCTTCCAGTTGTCAAGACAGGCCAGGGGACATGCCCCCCCCCCCGCCCTGTGCAACAGCCTGGAAGTCTCAGGGCAGGGGGGCGTGTCCCCTGGCCTGTGTGACGTGCCGGAGGCCGTGGAGGGACACAGTACGGTGTTTGGGAAAGGGGAGGGGGAATGGCACCTTCCAGCCGCTGCTGTTCGCACAGCAGCGGCTGGAAACCACTGTTTTCCAAAAACCTCGCTGGGGAAGCTAGGTCGGGAAACAGCAGCTTCGCGCCACTGGGGGGGCGCGAGGGCGGCACGGCTGCACAGCAGCCACACACCCCGTGCGAACAGCTCCCTGGGGACGGCGTTTTTGCTGTCCCCAGGGCGCTGTTTATGGCCCGTGCGGAAAGGGCCTCTGTCTGTCTATTTAACTACCTTTTTGTAACAAACCTTAACCTTATGCCTTACGCAACAGCACCCACTCCCTGAAGAGAAAACAGTACCCCAAAAGGGAGAGAAGTTGCTGGGGGTGGTTATTGGATAGCTGCTTGTTGGCCTAGGCACTCCCCCAACTCATGCACACACACAAAGGCTTTTTCTACAGGCAGATATCTTATAGGTTACAGAGCAAATGCAGGTTCACTTAAATGGTTGTTGCTGTTACAAGATATTGCTTTACTTAAAGATGGCTGTTTCATATACGGATGACTTCACATATAGGTTCACACATGCACAAGTATCTTTACTTAGGGTAAACCTTTACACCATAGTTCTGAACACTCTCCTAAAACTCCCACCCTTGCTCCAAAGGGAACTCACACTGGCTTGGGGCAGAATAAGCTCTGGGGTTTCAGTAAACCCACTCTGAACTCTTCCAGTTAAGCTAAACACCCTCAAGAGCTCTCCAGCCAGTGGTGGGATCCAAAAATTTT
Organism: Sphaerodactylus townsendi; assembly: GCF_021028975.2. NCBI lineage: Eukaryota > Metazoa > Chordata > Lepidosauria > Squamata > Sphaerodactylidae > Sphaerodactylus > Sphaerodactylus townsendi. The sequence continues at coordinate 72,244,644 of NC_059425.1, forward strand.
AATAACAGGTTCCGATGGTGGTGGGATTCAAACAGTGGCGCCGCCGCACACATGCACCTCTAGTCCCTATTGGGCAGGGAGGTTGCTTTAGTAACCACTTCTCGGCACTCAGAAAAAATTAGTAACCCCTTCTATAGAAGTGGTGAGAACTGGTTGGATCCCACCTCTGTCTCCAGCTCTATATCTGGGTGTTGTCGCCTCATAAAACACATGCCAAGCACTCTGTGTGGGCTGAGGAGCACTCCTGTGCGTTCAGTTTCCCTCTTGTTTCCCACCAACCAGGCCTCTAGCCTCTTGTGGAAACAAGGCTGTTTCCTCACAGCCTGAGATCTATTTGAAAATACAGGCCCCTTTGGCTATTCTCCTGTTGTCTAAAGCCCACTCGGCCTTCAGACTAGATCTCCCCTGGCTGACTTTGAGGACTGGCAGGATTTGTGTGTCACATAAGCTTTCAAGCTGCTTTCAAAACTCTGCCAATCTCCCTATCTCTCTCCTTACTATCCTTGTGACAGGATTCCTCCCACTTTTATATCAGCCAGTGCACACTATCTCTGACTCCTGACATCACAGCCAGCCCTCTGGTTAACACTGGGTGCTCCTGCTCTGGCTAACTGCACCTTTGCAAATTAACCTTATAAAAGCCTAATCCGTCACACCTTATATACCTCAAAAGAACCTAATTTGACATAAAATTTATCTATCTGCAATGTAGTCTTTCTTGCTCCTTATATATACTAAGTAGAGGGGGAATCAAATATAGACTGAGATATTTAGCAAGAGACACAGAAAAAAATATTTCAGCATGCAGAACAGTAAATGGGGACAGAAGGGGAAAGGAATGTGAAAGTACCTTCTGTGTCTGTACCTGCTCCAGAATTAAGTGCAGGCATCACTCATAGGCTTGGCTCTCACCCCATTCTCCCCACATCGGGCAAAACCATGACACACACCAGTCAGATGACTCAGAGCACTCTGCCTCCACCACACTTGGTTCCATGTTGACTGGGCCATTTTTCAGCTTTCGTGAGAAGTCAGACTAAGCTGCTTGAGGAATAAGTTTCACTTTCTTCCTCTTAAAAAACAGCCTGACCTGCTTTACACAGGAGTCAATGGGCCTCCAAATACCAGCAATTATTCCATATATCTGTAACAATAACACTTGTATTCAAAAAATTCCTTTTTAATTTTTAAAAGTTTATTTTTGTTATTTTGTCATCATTTTCACTGGGACTCAAGGCAAGCTCAGCAGAATGGAAAGTCTGATAAACAATCTAATAAAACTTTGGACTGTCCGGAACCAACCAGAAATCTGCATTAAACAATGCATTAAACAATGCAAAAATTACATGGTAGGCTCCTACTTATAACAAAAGAACAGTACAAATTGTTCAGAGTAGTATAGACCACAGGTCCTAGCTCTTTATGCAAGTATCTTTCTGCACCATTTTATAACAATGCAGCTCTATTTATGTGGAAAAGCCCAAGACAGGCATCATTCTCATTTGCCCCTCTGGAATCCAAAGGTGTCTGTCATCAGCAGCATCCTCTGATATAAATCAAAGGACCAAAAGTAATTTTTATCAAGATAAACTAATTTTTATCAAGAGCTACTTCCAGTCTTGATGGGTTTTATCACTATGTGGTATCCACAGAAAGCAACTGATTTCCCATTCTCTTCTCCACAAGCTGGTAAATGTGTTAATTAATGAATCAAGAACTTGGTTGTTTTTAAGTTTTTCTCCAGAAGGCAATTGAGCATTTGCTTCATCTTTTCATGCCAGCCAGTTTTTGATTCACAGCATTATTTCTTCTACTGCACTATGGTAGCTTACAGTTTCTTGTAGTTTCTAGAGAAAGGTTTAATGTCATATATTCCCAAATAAATGTTTCTTCTTCATCTGCTTTTCAATTGACATTTTCATAGATCTCTGATAAATTTCTGGGCCAGCATATTCTTCTCAGTGTTGTAATTATGTTCCTAATTAGCATAATGTACTGTTTACTTGGTATTAAAAGAAAGCCATCTTGGTATTTATTTCCTAGCTTATGCCTTGCACGAAAAGGACATTTCATGTCCATCCAGTTTTCTTTGAGGGAGTTAGAAGGCTAGCAGCTCCTTTTGGAGCAAGGAAACAACAACATTACTCTGAGACCTTTTCTGGGGTTTATTTTATCCTATGATGCAGTGGCATTTGCTGGAAGTTCTTTGGGATTTAGAATCAAAATTAAACAGAAGTCAAATGACACCTTAAAGACTAACAAAATTTATGCCAGCACGAGTTTGCATGAAGTTCGCTCTGACTCACAAAATCTTTTAGTTTCTGTCAACTGGACTTTATATTTTGGAAACAGTCTGAAACAGATACCCCTCTGGAAGGATAAAATAATCAGTACCACTGAATTTGTCTCCTGCCTCAGTTGATTTTTCTCTTTTTCCTTATTTCCTACCTACCAGCTCATCCATTTTGTAACTGGATTTAGACTGATAGCAGTAGTATCCCATTTATGGAACACAGTTCCAGGTAAGGCACCAGTTGATCTTGGTCTGGGCACTAAAACACAAAATCCATTCAAATAGATGTAGAGAACAAGGCAAGTCCCATGGTATCTCTGAATCCATGCTTGGCCAAGATCAGGAGGAGGTCATTGACAAAAACTGCCCATGGTTGTAAACAGAAGGTTCAGTATGATGCAGACTGAGCTTGGCACGTTTAGGTACGGTTTGCTTTGATTATTTATGACTTTCAGATACAGACCTTCCTTCCAAAGTTGTTTTCCCTCCCTACCAGAGATAGTGATCCACACCCTGTCCTTGCCCTTTTTATTGATAGCCAGCAAACATTTGTACAACCCACCCAGAGGAAAGGCTATAACACTAAGTAAATCATAAATAATAATGTTTCAATGAAGGGGAAGTGTTTCCTTTTAGTACCAGGCTGTAGAGCTGGTAATGAGTGAAGAGAACACTGAACCTCCCTAGCAAGACTTTTACCAGTTGAGCCACACTGTCGTATAATGCTCAGACTTGCTTGTAGATTTTCCATCTGTTTTACAGTGCTCAGGGCAGAGTAATAAAATACCCAGAAGCAAATCAAAGCCATATTTCTGCTTTGCTTTCATATTACCAGCTATGTTTAGTGCAAGGTACTTACAGCTCCCCTAGAATACATCACGGTGCATATGATGGCAAATTTAACTATCCATTCTCCTTTCCTGAGATTTCTTATCTTTACGTTTCTGTAGTCTTTCCATCATTTGGAGAATGGAAAGTGCTGCAGAGTTAGCGAAATTGACCTGTAAAGGAGCTTTAGTTATTCTTGAATCTTCCAAATCTTTTGCTGAAAGCTAAAGTGTTGCTTATTTGGAAACTGAAGCAATTTGGATAAGGCAGCATTTTGTTTTGTTTCCATAATTTCTGCAATTTGAACAACATTTTGTTCCAAATCAAAGGTATAACAAAATTTCACCAAGGCAAGAATCCAGCAAGTTTAGAACAGTCAATTTGGAATAAAAATTAATGTGGACTAGGAAGATTGGGGCAGGGGGAGCCAAATCTGCTGGTGGAAGCAATGTGTGGTAGTGCTGGCATATTCTTCCTCTCTGAGGCACTTCCCTCAGCAGAGGGGAGAAGCCACTGGTATGTTGCTGCGGCCCTCCCCAGTGCTGACACGTAGTGCCAGACACTGTGTCAGTGTCCCAGCACCTCTACTACCACTTCCATAGCAGCTTGTTACTCTGGTGTAGTGTGGGCAGGCTGGGGAGGGGCAATGCGTTATGCCGGTGGCTGAGAATTGAGACGTCACCCTTTAGGGTGGTGTAAGTCTCTTTAACCACATAGAGGCTTCTCGGCAGTGGGGAGGCATTTTAACTTTTTGAGCCTCCCCACTCTGGGGGGTGGTGACCTGGAATCTGGTCATAGCCTACCTACCTGGGGGGAATGGAGGGGAAGGGGGAAGGGTGTGTATGAAAAGGGACAGTCATGGCATTAGTGCTGTGGATCCATGTGCCCTGGCCACTCTTTCAAGGAAGGCATGAGGAAGTATGAGTCAGGACTGAAGAGTCTCTGGCCAGTGGGGAAGGAGTGGGTAGTAACTATACAGGGAAGCTACACCCACTCCATTTTGGTTTTGCTTTTATGAATGATTCACTCATCCGCCTATGGTATATCACAGGGTTAGCTGGTCGCTTTTATCGGACAATTTGGGGGGGTTTAATTGAATTGGTTTTTGAATTGCCAAACTGTTTGGCAATATCCCTGAAACAAGGGTGTTTAGTTAAATAGGCCTAATCTTACACTGTTTAAGACCCAACTGCCAAAATAAGACTGAGTTGCTCAAGATAGGTAAGGATAATTGGCAAACAGCCTAAGGCATCAGGCATTATGGAGGGTCTGTCCTGAATCGGCCATCAGATGCCTTACAGCATGGCATGCTGGGAAGAAGTAACTTTGGTGCTGAGCAGCATTATTCCAAACGTGGTAGGGACCTTAAAGCTCATCAAGGGAGTGGAATGAGGTATGCCACCTCTCAGTACATAGTGCATGTGCAGGTGAGATAAATGAGGCCAGCAGAAGTACTGGCCAAGTTTGGAGCCAAGGTGAACCTGCCCATAAAAGGCAGTCATGATTGGCTGCCTAGTGCAGCCTGCACTTGAATAGACAGCTTATTCTAATAAATAATGATGTAGACCACCAATCTAAATGAACTTATAGTTGAACCCATTCAGTTGTCTCAAGTAGTCATTGGGAGTTCTGGGGCAAATAAATTTTGTTGCACTTTTATTCAGACACTGATCATTCTCAGACCTGTTTAGATTCTCAAGGTTACTAGTCCTTGCACCTTCAGATCATCCTGTATGACCTGAAGATGACTACAGACTTGCAACGTTCTGATATTCTGAAATAGCAGTTGCTGAAAAGGGAAGCTAACTAGAAATTATTTTCAAGAGTAGCCTTGATGATGTGCAGTAGAACAGCTAGAATCTAGTCCAGTAGCACTTTAGAGACCAACAAGATTTTGGGGCATAAACTTTCTAGAGTCAAAATTTCCTTTGCTGGGTACAATCGGAAGAAAAGAACTTTGACTCTTAAAAGCTTATGTCCCCAAAATCTTGTTGGTCTCTAAGGTGCCACTGGATTCAAGTCTAGCTGACTAGAAACTAAGACAGTAGTCCAAATGATCCACTGTTGTCTTCTTGTGTGGTTAATGGTGATGCAATTTCCATTAATTGTGGTTTAAGACTGGAGTTATTTGAGAAATGTCACAGTATAGCATTAATAGGACTGACAAATGCATACAAAGTTAACCACTTCTCCATGTCAAACTAGAGAATTAAATCATCCTTGAGCAAAACCAAGGCTGCCCATTGGCAAGAAATGCTAATAGGAAGAAAATGAACCCTAGATTTTCTCTTTTCTTTCTACATTAGCCACATACAAAGCTATTTTAGCAGAACAAACATAACACAAACCCTTAAACCTAAGGTAATTTCACACTGCACAGAGTGTTCTCATGTTAACCCAATTTGGAAGTGTCATGAGGCTAATTTTCTTTCATGTGTATTCACTAATCAAAGAACAAATGAGAATGACACGGGCAATCAAGTGTTGGATGGGTATGCATGAGCAATGTGATCACCTCCATTAATCCATCAAATAATTGCTATCTTGACAAGTATTTGCCTTTCGTTTTATAGATATATATGTCATAACATTTGAAATTATACAGGCTTTGCAATGAGAAGAAGCACTGTACTAGAGATTTTTTTCCTCTGCCTTCCTCCTCCTGGTAGTTGGGTCAGAGGAGTTCACACAAATAATTTTAAAGCATGAAGCTGTAGTAACCTCTTAGTCTCTTACAGGTCCTTGTAATGTCACAGTCCTCTCAGAATGCCAAACATTTCTAAATTCATGTCTGTGTCACCAGATTGATTAATTAATTAAGTTTACACCATGCTTTTCTCCCCAGTGTGGATACAAAGTGTCTTATATAATTCTCCCCTCCCCCATTCTTTCTGCATCAACCTTGTGAGGTAGGTTAGACAGAGACATTGCCTAAGGTCACCCAGTGAGGTTCCATGACAGAGTACGGATTAGAACCTGGCTGTCTCAGATTCAGTCTGATTCTGTAACTGCTATTCCCATTGTTGTATCCAGAAGACCACAGAAGACCGCAGACCATGAGAATGAGGAGATACAGAGCTTTGCAGTGAAGTTTATTCTCTGAATCAAGTGACAACAATAAAATCAACCAACTTGAATTTTTCTTTACTTCTAGTTCACTATGGCCAATTACCCACTCCTGGCTGTTCCCTGGCCTCGCCCCACTCTGGAGCGAAAAGTCGTGCCATAAGTGTTCTTGCTTTCTCCACAGAAAGTGAGAAACATTCAAAGGGCAAGAGGAAGCATGCCAGGACAAGCAATCTTGCCCCAACATGAGGAGCAGCAGTGGCGTAGTGGTTAAGAGCAGGTGCATTCTAATCTGGAGGAACCCGGTTTGATTCCCCGCTCTGCGACTTGAGCTGTGGAGGCTTATCTGGGGAATTCAGATTAGCCTGTACACTCCCACACATGCCAGCTGGGTGACCTTGGGCTAGTCACAGCTTTTTGGAGCTCTCTCAGCCCCAACCATCTCACAGGGTGTTTGTTGTGAGGGGGGAAGGGCAAGGAGATTGTAGCCCCTTTGAGTCTCCTACTTTGAGTCTCCTACAGGAGATATAAATTCAAACTCTTCTTCTTCCTCCTCTCTTGGATGTGCTGCAAAGAGGAAGCACGCTGTGACAAGATTTCTTGCCCCGATGCATCTCCTCTTGGCACACTGCAAAGAGGAAGTGCATTGGGGCAAGAACACGCTTCTGGTCCTATCGTGCAACAGAGCGCTGGTGGGTAATTGGCCCCTAAATCCTAGTTGATCCAGGATGTGTATAGCCCAGAGCAATTTGTGATAGTAGACTAAATCAAGAAATGAAGCTATCACAAAAACACAATTATTAATGCTTCCCTCTGGCTCTGCGAGGTGGACTATTTCTTGTCTAGAAATCAGAGTGGAGAAGGAGTCAAAAATATCTTCTAATGAAAGTGATTTCCACAGTTAACATATAATCCAGATTTACCAACATTATTTTCTCTATGAATCTCCAGTTCTTTATATATCTTTAATTCATTACAATTTATAATTCATTTTTATTGTGTTTTTCTGCCCAGGAACTCAGGGCAGCATATCCTGGTTTTATCCCTGGAACAATGCTGCGAGGTAGCTGAAACTGAAAGAATGTTATTGCTCAATGAGCTTCCTGCCAGTACAGAGATTGGAATCCTGGTCTCTTGGTCCTCAGCCTTGCACTGTGCTACAGTACTACATGGTTTTCTGCTGTTCATGTATGTCCACTAATGTTGAAAGGAAAGAATAGGAAATTTATTTCTTGTAGCAAAGAGTCTGAAGAGACTACCTAGCTCAGGGCAATACCTATTCCTCCCACCTAAGGTAGGCAAAAGCAGTGACTAAACACTGCAGCTGTCAGATGGCTGTTTAGGGGCCCATTTGACATCAGTTGATGGATCTTGGTCCACTGGCATCAATATTGTCAACACATCATCATGGTTGCCTCTAATTGGCTCCCATGTTGGCTTTCACAGCCAAAAGTGTCTAGGATTGAAGGGAATTAACCTCTCCCTGGAGGCAGTTCTGATGAAAAGATTAAGGCTGCCATCTACAAACTGCACATGTCAAAATAGGCTCAGTGATGTATATGGGACTACTCTTTTGTAAAACCCTTTAGGGTCCTTATTCTTTAGCAATGTGTACATTTGTGTGTGTATGTCCATAAAGGACCAAAGAGACCTGAATATTCTCTCTCCCTCTCCTTCTCTCTCTCTCTCTCTCTCTCTCTCTCTCTTTCTCAGGCTTGGAATTTCACCTGCTTTAGCATCATTCCTGCATGGCTTTCACCTGCTTTAGCATCATTCCTGCAATGAGATGGTAGAGGTAAAACTGTGGGGGTACTTTGCCTTTAACTGTGTAATTCTTCTAAGCCTCCGTCATTGCATTTCTAAATTGTGGAGTTTAGTCAGTGTTAAATTTTGTTATGTTTCTTTTGTGGTGAGGCCTTATGTTATCCAGGAGGCAGGCTTACATTTATGCAGTAACAAATATTTTATCAGCAGGGACAAAATATACACATTGCAAAGGAAGGTCTAGAATAAAGTATCTCTCTATTTCATGGGTGGGAGACATGTTTGCTATGGCAATGGCTGGAGTAAATCTGGCCTTACAATTAAAATCTGTTTAGAATTTGCAGTGAAGTGACTGATGAATTAGGCTCAGTGCTCCATCAATCCCTAGTACACTCCCCTCTGTAGAGTACTGTTGACGGCACATCATAAATAGCCATTTGTACAAAGTGCAGGGATCTTTTAAGCCTATCACTTTATAGCTGGTGTATATATTCCAAATGGCTGGCAAAATGCAAAGCACTTGAGGCTTCTAAGTAACAAGGGCAAGAGGGAGGGCTATGAACTGATGCAAATATCCTCCTGCAAACAAAGCAAAACCCAAACAGTAGCTCATCAATTCCTGGGTGTGAAGTAGTGAACTCTCAGGCCCCTTCTGTTCCTTTGAATTGGTCCCTGGGAGGTGGGAAAACCCCACAGATGTCCCAAGTCTTCTCAGTGCTGCCACCTCTTGCTTTTACTTCCTGGGGGTGCTAAAAAACAAACTGCGTAACCTCCACTGCTGCCAGCAATTCTGAGAGTATCTTCTATTAAATGGAGTCACACACCACTTAGTACCTGTGTTGCTATTTAGAGGTCGTGCTTAGTTCCTACACTTGGAAGAAAATGACCTTCTGCTAGATATTGATGGGACTTTGCTCATAGGGCTCACATGCTGTCCAATCACCAGGCAGCTTTACCTAATTTGCCTTCTGTGGATACTAAGTGCATGAAGCTGGAGATTAATTTCAGGCGATATGTTTGGAATAAAGATTACTATGTTTTTCTTTACTTCTGCTTGATGAGGGACCCCTGTGTTCTAATTAGGATTTAATACAGATTCAAAGTGCACCTTGTCTTTATACCTTCAAAGGGAAAGAAGCCATTACCTTTTTTTGGTCCCAGCAGCCTTCCATGCATCTGAAAATAAATTCTGCCCTTGGAATAGTGTACCTTAATGGAATCTGAACAACATCAGAATTCTGTGGCAGTCTTTGGACTGAGAGGCTTTCCCACAATTCCCAACAACATATATTTTGTTGTTGTTGTTGTTGTTGTTGTTAACATCTAGCCTGATGAAGTTTTCTGGAAACCTGAAAAATTTATTCACTAATTGTGGCTTTTTGGGGCAGTCTTACTCAGATATTACACTGTTGCTCTTTTTGGATTTGCTCTGATTAACCAATGTGGCTGCTTACAATATTCATAATGAAGAAAGTATTCAATTACTATGTGCACCCAGTTAAATACTTCCAGAGCATTGACATACAGCAACAATAGCAGGTGCTTGATTCTTTTCTGAGTGTTTGGGAACCTCTTGGATGAAAGAAGAAAAGCTCAAGTATAGCTATGAAGAAAACATGCCACAAGAAACTTGTGGGGTGACTTAATTGTGATAAATGTGCAAGACCTGACCAGGGGTCCTGGTGAAAGAACCATATTTGCTGATATGCCAGCGAAGCTCGGAAGCAGCTCTCCACTTACTGCAGCAGCAACTTGAGTCATTCTATTCCATCTCATAGTCCAATTTGAGCTGCACTACCTGAACAGGTGGATGAATAGTAGAGGGGCTATAGCTTGGTGGTAGAGCATGTACTTTGTTTGCAGAAGGTCCCAGCTCAATCCTCGGCAACTCCAGCTAAAAAGGTCAGGTAATAAGGTGTTATGAAAGGTCTCTACTGGAAGGCTGCTACCCGTCTGACAATGCTATCTTTCCTATCAATTCAGCATAAGGCAGCTACATGTGACTTTCAGTCTTTAAGAGACATGAATATTTCAACAGTCATGGACAGCTGTAGGAATGGGGTTTGGGGTACACGCCTTTTAGCACTAAACAAGAGCATAAGCAATTCTATGGGTGCATAATTTATTGATGAGAGATCCCTGTCATTTGTAATCCAATTTTCTTTCAACTCAAAATTCTTAAGATGGACTCCTTTCATGACAAAAGGCAGCCTTTTGCACAAATGGTTATCACTTCATCAGAACACCAAATAATGACTTGCATATCAAAATGAGCCATCAGCCATCTAATACTACAGATGCTGCTGCCATATATTGATGTCTCCTCAAACACAATGCTTTTCATGGAGCCCATTAACACATTCAGCTATGATTCATCAGGCTAGGGACTGGGTCACATATGAATGCACATCCTTTGATTCTCCATAGTTGATTGCTGCATACATTTGATGACAGGCAGTTGAATATGTGAATGGAGTCCATTAAAACACATTTGCTAGAGTTGATGTGCAATGATATGAAAGGTTTTGCATTTATGGTGGTCCATTTGGAGATCCAAACAATCACAGTGGTGCACATCCATGGGAGGACTAGCCCCAACTTTAGAACGATCAAGTACTGGAAAAAAAAATCAAGTAATGTGCATATATGCATGAACCAGGTTTGTTAGTTTGCTTTGTTTACTTCATCTATAATCTACCTTTCCTGTTGAGACTCAAGGAAGATTATCACTATAAACAGTGCAGTAAGAACATAATACACATAACCAACAAAATTACAGAGCATGGCACTAAAAACACAATAAAGCAGTAATTACAGGATTGAAGAACAATGCAGAGAACATTATATTGCATACAATAAGCAATATAATAAAGCTGGATTACAAAATTAGAGAACAATGCAATACACACAGTATAATATATACAATGAAGACTATTTTAAGTTCCACAGACATTAATTACAATTTCATTCACTATATAAAAATGACCCATTGAACAATTATGTTTCAGATACAAACCAAAAATTGTAACCCATGGAATCCACTAGGTGATTTCTGATTCAAAGCAGCTCTAGCCTATATCAAATGGGTGGAACTATGAGACCCATAGTTCCCGGTTGGGTAAGCTGCCCTTTTGGTAGGTCTATGAACTAGCTGAAGTGTCCCAATGATCACATTTTTCTCCATGCAGTCCTTCCTTGGAAAAGTATCAGCAGTAGAAATGGCTGCCGGTTGTTGTGAGCTGTAGCTGAGAACCTGTTTTACCCATTTATCCACACATTCCTGTTTCTGGAGTGGCGGTGCATTGTTTGAACATCTGGACTGGCTTTATAACTATATTTGTCATAAATTTGTGGTACAGGAGGAGACATCCTCTCTATTATCTGATTCTTGTTTTTACTAATTATCTTTGATTATGATCATATTTTCTGTTGGACGTAGCATACTTAACTTCCTCTAGAATCAGTTGTGGCTTGACAGCAATGATGAGGTTTAATTGAGAAATAAACAAGAAATTTAATTATATACATAATTACATGTGTATTAATTCCTCATTTATTCTGCAATTATTTCCGTTTGTTTTTGGCTCCTGTTATTAATTCTTCTTTTAGAAACTCAGGAGAGAGAGAGAGAGAGAGAGAGAGAGAGAGAGAGAGAGAGAGAGAGAGAGAGAGAGATTATGTGCCCACTGATAAGATGCCTTAGGTGGGACAGAGACCCATCTTTCAAAAGTGTAATGGCAAGGCGACAGTTCTCCATAACTCTTGGGGAAACCATTGCCATCTTGGAGATCTATCTATTTAGGTTGAATGGGATCCACTGATTGATGGCAGATATTTGGGTTATTGGAACATGATGATCTTCAGTGTCTTTGGAAGGCCAGCCACACACAGTGTCTTTGGAAGGCCAGAATGCTCATGGCTCTCCTCAGTATCACAAGTTGGGCTTTTTTGGGTGATACAGAAAAGGATGGAAGTGAGTTTTCAGTCTGCTGGCTTAGACAGTTGGTGCAGAAACTTGAAAGAATGCATTGTGTGAACATTGGTTCTTGGGCCTGAATTCATTTTTTTTACCTAGAACTAGTGTGTCCTGTTCTAGCTACTGAAGCCCCAGAATTCCTTCTTGGATTATAAATACCTATATTTTCTCCCAGAGGCACCATAATCCTCTGAGAACTTTCCTGTGAAGGGTTTGAAACATGCAAATGTTGCCTTGAGTTTTTCATCCAGGCTGCCCAACAAACATAGACCTACTTTGTGTTTGAATAGCTGTGATGCTTTTAGGAAGTTGGAAAATGTGCGATCATACTGGGAATATGGTATATGAGTCACAGATTGCTGACCTTTGAGTATAATTCAATTCAGTTCAATTAAATTATCATTTATTACAATCAAAGACCAGCACAAGAACAAGTACAATATGAATTTAAAATACCTATTGCTTTTAAATCCATCCATAGGTATAGCTATCTCTAGCAGGAACTGCAGGAAAGAGCAAATGGGAAATATTCATACCCAGCAAAACAGGGGTTAAGAAAATATCATGGGAATAGACAGATTGGCTTCAGTGTGTTTGCTGAAAAGTATTTCCCCATGAGGCCGACTTGCACAGATGTTCTAATATGCACCATTGGTCCTTATGTAGGTATGCCTAATTGTAAACTTCCATACCAGAGGGAGACATGAGAGCAGGATGGGGTCTTACAAACTGAAGTGTCTTTCAAAGGAAAATCAAAGGTGTATCTGGCCCCAATTCAAGGCTGCATAGAAAAAACATAGTTTAACCCTTCAGTTTCCACTTGGTTTCATGAAGTGACACCCTCCTAGTACTGTTAGCCCTTCAAAGGAAATAGAAAAAAGTCCTTTAATAATATTGTTAGACAATGATACAAGTGGGAAGTGAAAGTTGATATTTTCCAAAATCCTTGGAAAAATTAATTGAATAATTCATGAATATATCTTCCAGTACCCAGAAATTGTTAACAGTTAGCATACTACCCAATAATATATGAAGCCAGGTAAATCTTTCAGTGGCCAGCACACCAACTGGATTATGAGATAGACTTCATCACGAGACCAACAGTCTGAACCCTTACCTGTCTCAGGTGAGTTGCTGCTCAAAATTTACTTAAAGAAATAAATCAAGACCCCCGACTTTCTTTGCAGTTAACTCATTGAGTGGAAAAAGGCCACCCTATGAAGCCACCTCTCAAAGATGTCTTAGTCACAAAAGGTTAGTGAACTGATCGTGTTGTTCTCTCTAGAGAACACTTTATAGTTTCATGACAGACATACAGAAGTGCAGGGCTTGTGGTACTGGTAAAGAAGACTGGCATAGACCTGGCAAAGAAGAATTACATTCTGACTTCAGACTGGCCATTCCAGGGTTCATGGTCAGCAGGGAGGGAGCTGCCTGCAAACAGCCATGGCAGGGTTATGAACTTTGGCAAATTCTTGCATCCAACACCAGCTGCTGAGGGAACCCAGGAAAGCCATCATTTTACCATACATCTAAATTGTGAAATGTCACTTTGCCACTAACCTTTGTTGTGTGTGTATGAGCTGACTATTTCAGGGCTGTCATCAGGATGCTTGGTCTGTATGTGGATGGCCCATTTGAAGCACTAGTTTGCTCCACCTGATTTTTAAAAATAGGTTTGTAATTTATGGCATGACAGCTGCTGCTTAAAGTTTGAGAGCTGCTTTCTAGAATTCAGAAACTCCTGTGTTTTTTTAAAAGAGCAGCAGCTGCCCCCCTCCCAGATTCTATTATTTTATAATCCAACCATCTTACCATCCCAGTTTTTCTCAGCCATGATTTCCTCTGGCTCAGAGTGGCTCTTTCACTGTCACGATTTTCTTGATTATGTGAGCTGAGTTTCCCTTCCACTTTTTCTACTATGAAGGTACTTAAGGCGATATAAGAAAGAAGCTTAGTTATTTAAGGAAAGTGTTTACTAGAAATTGATACAAATTTTGGAGCTTTGTTCTTATTCAACACACATAATAAGCCCCATGACACAGAATGGAAAGCTGCTGTACTGCAGTCGAAACTCTGCTCATGACCTGAGTTTGATCTTGATGGAAGTTGGTTTCAAGTAGTCAGCTCAAGGTTGAATCATCCTTCCATCTTTCCGAGGTTGGTAAAATAAGCGCCCAGTGTTGATGATTGGGGAAGGCAATGTCAAACCACTCCCCATAAACAAAGACTGCCTACTAAAAGTTGTGATGTGACCCCATGGGTCTGTAATGACTCACTGCTTGAACAGGGAACTACCTTTACCTTTAAGCTTGGAAAGAAAGTAATAATTTCTGTTGGTTCTGAAACAATAACCAATTTTTCATTTATTTTTTTGAAGTCCCATCTGGAAACATGGTAAGGCAGAATGACTGAAGACCCATTCTGATTGCTAACAAGTGTAGTTTGTTCTGAGCGCCATCTTCTAATTCACTACAACTGAGAAAGACAAAAAAAGTGTCAAAGATATGCAGTTTAAATGGATCTGCACTCAGATTCAGGAACAATTTTTCTGCTGTCAGGTCAGCCAGCAATCTGGGGTAATATTGCCTTCTACTTGATATATGGCTTGGTTTACTTACTTGAGTCATCTAGAGTGATTCCTTCCACAAGCAACTTCACTTTAATTCATTTGCTCTCTGCTAACTGCATATTATGTTTTCTAAATTGAACTGGGTGAAATCCAGGAATGGTGGAATTGAAAGAAGGTCTTTCCATTGGGACATAGGATCAGTCCAAATGATTCTGTGATTTTAACTAAATGCCAAACATGAAACAACTTGTCTTCTACTGATTTTCAATTTGTTAATCAGAGAGATGGCTGGGTGCCCATGACCACTTATATAGTTTTATAAAAGTGCCAAAATGAAGAGGATTATAAGAGAGTGACCTTTCTGTCCAGATTATGGTGGGGAGGGGAAGTGCACTAATTGGACTTGGCAATCAAAAGGCCACTTCATCTACCCTAAGTTTTTTTACAGTTTCCTGGCCATGGCTAACACACTCTTACTCCACTTTGGTCACCCAGAAGCCCAGTTCTCACATACAGCAGAAGAGGTTTAAACTGGCCTAAATAACAAAGTTGGACCAGTACTAAAACTTCAGCAACTTTATGGTGTGCAATTTGTGCCAAAACAACATACCGTATATACTCTTGTATAAGTTGACTTTTTCAGCACATTTTTAATGCTGAAAAAGCTCCGCTCGACTTATATTCTGGTCATTAATATTTTAGTGTGTTTTTATTTGCTGGCCAGCAGGTGGCACAGTTTTTATGCTAGTGACACCAAAATTTCAGGGTACTCTCAGACGACACTCCTGATGATACCAGCCAAGTTTGGTAAAGTTTGGTTCAGGGGTTTGGTTCAGGGGTTTGTTTTGTTTTCAATGGGAGCTAATAGTAGATGGGGCTACCCTTTTGAGGGTTCATAACTTTGGACCCTCTGAACCAAACTTTACCAAACCCGGCTGGTCTCATCAGGAGAGTCTTTTTATGATACCAGACAGGTTTGGTGAAGTTTGGGTCAGGGAATCCAAAGTTATGGACCCCCAAAGGGGGTACCCATCCCCCATTGTTTACAACAGAAGCTAATAGTAGATTTTCCATTTCTGATAATATCCTTCTTAAAATCTAAGTTGGGTTACATTTGGACATACAAATGATGATGAGGAATCCAGTTTTGAAGGATTTTAACTCTTGTGTTTTAGCTTGGTTGCTGGTTAAGCTAAGTTTTTTGTAAGTTTAAAGGTATTGTTGAGACCATATTGTTTTTGTTGACCCTCTTTTCCACTTATAGAGCTAGTTTACTGTTTTTCTTTGAAATAAATATTCAAAAACATTTAACCTACTGATGCCTCAATTAATGTAATTTTATTGGTATCTATTTTTATTTTTGAAATTTACCAGTAGATGCTGCATTTCCCACCCTCGACTTATACACGAGTCAATAAGTTTTCCCAGTTTTTGGTGGTAAAATTAGGTGCCTCAACATATATGCGGGTCGACTTATACACGAGTTTATACGGTAGGTTGCTGCCTACATTATACATCCTCTAGTTCTGTTAATTTATTAACAGCCATGAAAAAAAGATGCCATGCCTAATCATCACTAAACTTCACCACTCTGCCCTGCTGCCTGCTCTTCTTGGGTTATCAGAGGCCTCCCCTTTCCCTTTTGGACTTTTGTTTGCTTCCCCAAGCTGTTAAATACATTCTTCTTTCCCTGTTGTTGAATTCAGCCTACCTATCTCATAATATCAGTCACCTCTCTGTCTTGCTGTCTGCCTCACTGGCCAAATCCAAACTTCTGCTATGTAATAATATTGCCTATATTTCTCCGGTGCAAAAGCACAAGCCTCCTCCTTTCCTTTGTGCTGCTGCTGCTTTTCCTTTCTTTGCTGCTCCTCTGTGCCTTAGTTTGTGTGGCACATACAAAGTTTTCTACCTACTCTTGCTTGCTGCCTGCCTTTCTTGAGAGATGAAATGCAAACCTCTACCTGCTGTGTGGTGCTGCAGTCATTCTTTGGGTTGCCAGATGCAAGCGTCTATATATATATATATATATGCTGCTGTTCAGTCTATAGTTCAATTTCAAACTTGGGAGTTAGACCATAAAGGTGTTGGCAAAGTGTTCAGGAGGGTATTCTTATAAAGGAAATGTACTATCATGGAGCAGTCTAGGAGGGTGCTTCTATAAAGGGAATTGTAATCTATTGCACTATTTATTGCATATCTTGCCCTACAGTGACTTCTTTTGTAATCCATTCCCGACATTGTTTATGCTTGCTATGCAATAGGATCAGTTTGTAATTTTTCCCACTATTTTTTTAATTTTGTAATTTTAGTTTGATTGCATTGTTTATTGAATTTTTATGCATTGTTTTTATGTTATGAAATCTGCCTTGAAAGGTGCACTATAAACAAAGTAAGTAAATGAGATAGAAAACAAAAAATGTGCTTCTAATGGAAAGTGGCAGGGAATGAATATAAAGAATGAAAGAATTAAACAAAAGGTTAAGGTTAAAATGAAACAAAATGCACATTTCTTCTTTGGGCATATTACTTGCCGCACCAAGACTGAGATTCTGAACCAGCAGCTTGAAAAGCACAATCACAACAACAAAGGCAACACTCTCAACAGCTAGTTTTATGCTCAGCTTAAAATATTTGAATTTTCTAAAAAGAAAAACGACACGTATTGCCAGATTTCATGCCTATGTGCAACCACAAACAGCTTGAATGGTGCTGGACCTGAAACAAACAAAAGGAAGTTAAAATGTCAGACCTCCGAATCTCCTGCTCTTTTTTGAAGTGGAACTCTTTCAAACTAGTTTTTAAACAAATAGAGAGTGAAAAATAATTCTCATAATCTTCCACTTGAAGTAACTGATAATTTATGTTTGCTTTTCATAGAAGTTATATCTTCAGCCTATTGGTGCTGAGGTACAGAAATGACTGAAATGCTTTTGAGATAGGGAATGGAATTATTTACATGGTCAGAAGCACTTTGACCCTTTCCGCACAGACATTTTAAAACGTTTTCCTCTGAGGAGATCCACAAAACATTTTATTTTACCCCAAAACATTTTATTTCCAGCCTGAAAATATTTTAAATGAATCCTCAAGAACAGCAATGCTTTTGCTGAAATGTTTTCAAAACATTTTGGCTTGCTGTTCATATCTCTAAAACATTTCTCAAACCACTCTGCAGTCTCTTCCTCAGTGCTAGTTTCTGAACTTGCTGTTGTCTCACCTGTTTATTTTGTCAGTTTTTTTAAAAAAAAATGGGAGAGTGTTATATTCAAACATGACCTATGTGAAGAATAGCAGCATTAGGCTTTGAAGCATTAAAAGCATCAGATCCATGGAGAAGTTAAAAAAAAAAAAACAGAACAAGCACACAATGGCAGCCAGGAATCTTTTTGAGGGGGCGAGTGTGAACAAACAGGGGAAGGGATTGAAAATGTTTTGCAAATGTTTTTATTGACTTGTGTGGAAATGGCCTCTGTTCTCAATCCAGTTAAAATATGACTTTACTCAATTTGGAATTAAAATGACTACATCAGTGTGGGAGATTCTGATTCTCTGAGCAGGGATCTGCCAACAGAGTGTCTTCAGTGTACAGAGTTGTTCACACACACACACACACACACACACACACACACACACACACACACACACACACACACACACACACACACACACACACACACACACACACACACACACACACACACACACACACCACAGTTACAACCATATATTTTTCTGGAGCTGAAATTTTGGGAAAAACAGAGCCTAAAAATTATTCTTCCTTCTTTAATATTTGCTTGAAATTTCCTCAGAAATTTCCTCATTATATTTTCTGAGGAAGTCCCATGGATTTAACAGCTTTTTAATCCTGCTCATATTAATCCTCGGGATAACTGTCCAGTCTAATGGCATGCCTTCATTATTAGCTTTCCCATAATGTGAGGATACCATTTAATGAGCATAAATATATTTTCCTGTGAAGAACGAATAGCCATAAGGGAGAGTCCATGCATCTGATTCTCAAATATCCTGCAGTAGCCACTGTGGGAGGCAGAGTTGTGAGCTAGTTCAGATATTGGCAGTTTCTATGTTAAGAGACAAGAGTGCTGGTGTACAATATCCCAGCAGCTTTATTGGTTCCCCTTTTTACATTCTGTATAACTGATGGTTGTACCATTAGAGAAGGACAAATGTGATAAATAACCAGGGAAAACAGATCTAGTGAGATGGGTATTCTACTGTAAACCATATGTCTCTGTCCAATGCCACTGCAGAGTCATTACTAAAAATGGCAGGGTATTAAACAACGAGATTTCCTACGTTTCATGACCATCCAACATAACAAGAAATGGGGGACAGCCAGAGCTTATCTTTAGAAGTGCAGATGGAAATGCCATATCTTAACCCCTGCAAAACAGATAGTGTGGAGATGTATAGTTCTTACTCACCTGAGGAAAACCCTCTGTACTGCCCTACTCTTCTCTTGCACCTGGGCACCAGGACTGGCAAAGTGATTGTATGGTTGAACCAGTAGGGTCCATCTAGTCCGAGTAATCTGCAGAACAATCTGCAAAACATTTTTTTGAGCCAGAGAGTTGTTATATAATTCTCAGTCAATTCACACAATTGCTTTGTGAACTTCTTTTTGGTTCCTAGTGGACTTTTTATTATGCAGAATGGCTTGTGCAGAATGAGGCATGGATAGGAGTGGGATAACAATTCCTTGCTTTCCTTAACACTGAAGATACACTGACTTATGCTCTGAAAGGAGATTAAATGCTTGTCCACCCATTTGTCAACAAGGGCCGATTCCCCACTTCAAAAGTGAAAGTAGAGGCAAACCGGTCTCG